>NC_044355.1:23743483-24068133 GCF_007364275.1 Archocentrus centrarchus | reverse complement strand
TTTGTATAATGAGCTAGAGTAATAAGTGTTATTGGCGGGTACAGAAAAAAATAGCTGCAACAGTAAGGTGCAATAAGTACACCGAGTATGTGTCAATATTTTCTCTTCTTTTTAATAAATGAAATGAAGTCTGCACCACAGAAAATAGAAAAATTATTAATACGGCACTGTGCAGAAGTCTTAAGTCACCCCTCATTTCTTTATTTTACTTGGAAAACAGGGAATAAGTGCAGTGATTTATTGAAATGTGCAAATATACATGGAAATATGTTATATACAGCATTTAAGGCAAAAACCGAGTTTGTATAATTCTGACAAGCTTGAAGTGAATATCTGGTGTGACCACCTTTATTCTTCAGCACAGTCTGAACTCTCTGAGGCAGCTTTCTTCTTATTTCTTTAAGTAGTCTTCAGGAATAGTTCTCCAGGCTTCTTTGGATATTGGCTGCCTTTTGTTATTTTTCTCCATCAAGATGATCCCACACTGCATCAGTAATATTGAGGTCCAAGTTCTGGGGAGGCCAGTCCATGACTGATAGTGCTCCATTGTGTGTTCTTGTATCCAGCTATACTTTTACTGCACTGGCAGTGTGTTTGGGATCATTGTCATACTGAAAAATGAAGTCGTTGCCAATCAGACGCCTTCCAGATGGTATTACATGGTGGATCAAAATCTGACTGTACTTTTCTGCGATTATAATCCCATAATTTTGTTATAATTTTAACATGATCTCCAACACCACTGGCTCAAATGCAAACCCAAGCTGTGACAGAGCCTCCACTGTGTTTTACAGATGGCTGTAGACCCTCACTGTGGTGCCTCTCTCCTGACCTCCTCCTTATATATTGATGACGATTTGAACCAAAAATTTCACTCCATCAGACTTGTTTCCACTGATTTTCAGTCCAGTTCTTGTGCAGTTTGGCATCCCTCAGCCTTTTCTCCCTCTTTCTCTTACGTCCCTCCTTGATGACCAATTTTAAGTAACTCAGACAATTTCTGATGAGGCTCACGACCACTTTAAAAAAAGAAAGTCTGGCTCCTTGGAAGCCAACTATAAAGAATAATACAAACATACGTTTCCAAGTATGCCTGCACACGTCTCAGTTAATCGCTGCACAGATTTCCCATTTTCATAGTAAAATATAAAGAAATGAGGGGTGACTCGAGACTTTTGCACAGCACTGTTTATCCAGTATATACTGTTTAACTATATTAATAAAGTTATAAAATTTAACCAGCTGCCTTTGTTCACTATACTCAATATTGTCACCTTCCTAAAATAAAGCCATTTTCTGACAAAAATTAATATTTGTTTGCCTGAATCAACATATTCTCAATAAAATGACAGGCTATTATTTTAAGAGAGTGTCGATATTCATACAGGCTAAAACCACATGCTGATAATTACTTTAAATCAAATTTTATTAATTCACATTTTGACGTTACACGCGTGAACAGTAAATGCTGCTCTTCGCCTTTTGTTTACCTGATGCCGGTGTGAGCTAAACCATTACTTGCCATGAAGATAAAAATGCCCCCTCATCCACGCTGATGTTCCGATGATACTAATCTCACCTGATTTTGTAAAATTGAACTCTGAAGCGCAGATAGTGTGTTTGCTGTCATGATTGATGATGTTTTCGAGTAAAAGCGTCACTTTTCTCTCCCACGAAAGGATAATGTGCTTTGTGCTTTTATCTGACAAAAAAAATAATGTGGCGAGAGTGAAAATAAAGACACGGGGTGCGGCTCTGTTCTCTGTGAAGCAAAGGGGAAAAAAAAAATAAATCTTTGGAGTTTTGTGAAGTAAATGCACAATCACCTGTCTGGCTTTCAGACACCTCATTTGCTTTTGTGGTGAAGAAGTGCAGGGATGTACCACAAATTTGCATTTTGCTCATTTGCTATTTGCATGATGCAAATATGAATTGAGCTAAATTTGCGCCGTCCTGCTTGTCTCGGTCCTGTGAGACCAGGTCGGTTCGTTGCTGAGCTGTTACGAAGTTTATTTAAGCTTCATTCTGGCTGACACGTCACGTGCATGCATTCAATTGTTGTTTTTATTTTATGATTGACTTCAGGCAATTATGTTCAATTAATCAGATGATTGTTAAACCTAAAGAATATCAGGAAAGCTGAAAAACCGCTCATCAACTTAGCCATATTTTCACAGTGGTGCACCGTCACATAGCTACCATAGTTGCAGACTCAACATAGGTTTTACCTGTAGCTCAGGTACGGCCGGGCCTTTCTCTGCACATGCTGCTGTGTATCTGGGAAGCGGGTAGGGCAGGACTAGAGGATAGGGGCTCAGAACACTCTTGATGTCACATTTAGGAGCTTGAGCTTCCTCTCTGGACATTGTCACCTGATCCAGAACCAGAAAGTTGTTATTTGGGGTCCAGATAGTGCGTGTTTGAGGGAGAAAGGGTGGGCGCTGGAACATCAGAGTCACAGACATGGCACCCAAGGTCACCAGGTCAAAACTAGAGAATAATGAGCAGAGGAGAAACTGAGTTTGGAAGAGGAAGGAATTAGAAATGTACATATCTGTGTATCTTGTGCAAAGATTTGTACCTTCCATCCTGCCTGCTGATGGTGTAACCATACTCGGGATGCTGTGGAAATGTGATGTTGACTCCAACTAAAGGAGAGCCATCCTGCAGCACAACGCTACCTCGAATCACAGCTACCCGACTGCCAAAACAAAGACAAGAGGGAGAGAAAAAAGAGAGAGATAAACAAAGAGAGGGAGAGATGACAGGTTTACAATGATGGAGAACATAATCACTGTTTGAAGAGAGAGGCATATTGTGACACACTTGCCAAATGACCTTGTGTGGGAATAAAAAGCAGCTGAATTTATTCTTCTCAGTACAATTCCATTCTTTAGCACGGGAAAAAAAAAAAAAATCTGCCAGAGTCTGCCAGGATACAAGGATCACAAATATAGCTTCACCCACACAAAAACCTTTCAACACCTTGTCATAAAGAAACCAAAACTTCCACATCACTTTTATATTACAGTGACAGTACTACCTGCCGCAAAACAGGCCAGGTTGTTCTTTCAAAAGAGCCCTAAATGATGAGAAGCATCTCTTCTATTTGAAAACATTTGTCTTTATTTTGGAGGTAAAGTATGAAATACACTGTTTAAACCTAGAATAACAGCTGCACGGGTGGAATAAAGACAGATTTAGAGCGAGGCACACGCACACGCACACGCACACACACACACACACACACACACACACACACTCTTTGATGGAGTCAATCTGTTACTCCAGAAAAAGGATAAATGAAGGATGGTGAGGGTTCTCCGGGTGACTGCGTAGCCCCGTTTGTTACTCCTGTCCTGAAAGCTGCAATCGATTTCCTCTCAGAAAAAAATGGCCACATAATTAATTTATTTGTTTATTCTACAAGTGAACCAAGAGAGGGGGGGGGGGGGGGGGGGGGGGGGGGGGATGCACTTTGCCATTTGTCAAAGCGGTATCCCCTTTTGTTTTCCAAACCAAATTTTCTAGGTCATCATAATGTCGGTGAGATGGATTTCCGCTCTTAGATGGCAGTCAGAGGGTACTGAAAAATTTATGGTGACACCTTTACAACTGGTGTAACTGAATGACACATAAAGCATTAATATGTACCAAACAAACACTCTGTAGTTGTATTGTGACACGGATACTGGAAGAAAGAACAATGCACTGTCGTGTGACTGCTGATCTTCAGGGTAACAGACGTACGTGCAGGCATGTGAACACATGGAAAGCCTCATTCACATGCAAAATACAGATCGTCATTAAACAAATGATATCCAATGGACGTTGTAATCATTAATACAGGTGTACTTTGTCCATTATGTGCTCCTAAGGTCTTTCATCACGCTGTGCAGTAGAACACCTCAAGGACACAGACGCACAAAACAAATACAAGACGGAGTTTTGCAAGCGAACAGAAAGCCAGCCGCACAAAGAGTAAACAAGCGCATACCTGGTATCAAAGGGCACGTCACCGGGGAGAGTGTGTGTGGCCGCCTTGCCGAGGAGGAAGTGGATGCGGTGGTAGAAGTTGTCAGTGTGCGTGCTGGTGGGAGAATGGGGTGTGGTGAGGGGGAGCGAGCCCTGCTGCAGCAGGGCCAGCGGGTCGGCCGAGCCCTGACACAGGGGGTCTGAGCCGCAGCTCAGCTGCTCACAGCAATCTGGATCCACGCAGTCCATCAGGCCATCTGAAAGGGACGGGAGGTCAAAAATGTACAAACTAAAAACAGCGACAGTACACAAAAATACATATTTGCAAACAAGCAGCCCAAATGAGGAGGTTTAGAGGGGAGCTGAATTTACTACTTTGCGTTATAATGCATTATTAAGCGACTGTAAAGTCCTATTTGAAAGGCCAAGGTACTGTACCTTCAGTGAAAAGACGAGAAGCAGACCCAATAAAACCTCAGACATAATATCAAATAAATGAGTCTTGCAATGCCGGCCAGTGAGAAACTCTTTCGGAGTAATGCAATCCGCAATAATGAACTATGCATGCATCATCGTTATCACAAGAATCAATCAAATGAAATTTATTAGGGGCCATGAGAGTACAATTATAGCATCTATTGCTATAAATCAGACCTGAATCGCCAGCACTATTTGAATGTGATCCATAAAAGGCCGGCATAAACAATGAGCCACAGATACAAAGCAGGGCGGCAGGTAATAGGACCCAGGCTGGCATTTGTGTTTCCTATTTCAAGCCTGTTTCTGAAAAGGCAGGAAACACTGCTGACATTTAAATGCATCTGACCACAGAGCAGAGAGTTAAAGGCCAACAATATTCTATTATAACCTCCCCCTACAAAGATAACTCAGTACAATGGCTGAATTCCATAAGATTCACTATCTGAACTTGAAAGCACATTATTAATTGAATTTGAAATATCATTCAAGGAACAGACAAGTTTGTGGCTTATTAGGGAGGCACAGTTGTTAAACATTATGCACAAAGAAGAGCAGTAAAAATGGAAATTTTGAACACATGTAATACATATAAATATGTATGTGTATGTGATTTTCACCGCTCAAATGTGCAGAATAAATGCTGTTTTTTTTTTTTCTGTCTTCAAGAGGAACCACAATACATTTTTTCTTCACTCCCATCCAGGCAGAATAATTGAAACTCTCTCTTCATCATTCCTCTTTATTCTCTGATTACTTGTGATAGCATCATTCCATCTCTGTCTATCTTCAGAGACAAAAAGATTGCAGCGAGAGAAGGCTATGAGAATCTACCGTATATCTGCCAATTAAGAGAGATGGCTGAACTGTGTGGCTGAAAATAATGGGATTTGAAAAAGCTGCACAGAGAGGTGGAAGCATTGAAAGGTAAGAAGTAGAAACTGTCTGCATAAGGCCTTGTAAGCAAGTATTTCTTTAGCATAATCATGAGTAAATTCAACAGTTTTGTACCTTTGGTACAGACATTTAGACATTTGAAGTTTATTATTCATATGGTATTTCAATGCAGTACATTTACAGTGACCCCTTTTTGCATATGCTGCTGTACAGTGTATTCAGTGCCTCTTTGTCGTCTGGCTTCCATCTGCTCCCTACATCAACCTCTACATAACCTACTCTTTCACAAAGAAAAAAAAGACATGCTGCTCAAAGAAAATTAAAGAATTAAAGAGTTTAGCAACAAGTCAGTTAAACTTCTGGGATATTGATCTGCTCAGTTAACTAGCAGAGGGGGCAGTTCTGTTTCAGCTGCTTTGGTATTAATGAAATTAGCAACAGGTGCACTAGAGGGGCAACAATGAGACAAACCCCAAAGCAGGAATGGTTTTACAGGTGAAGGACACTGATATTTTTTCCCTCCTCATCTTTTCTGACTTTCACTAGTTTTGCCTTTGGCTAGGGTCAGTGTCAGTGTCACTATTGGCAGCATACCTGCACCCTACAAAGGTTGCACAGGTAGTCTAACTCTTCCAGAAGGTTTGCTGTGTCTCCCAGCACAGTCTCAAGAGCATGGAGGAGATTCCAGGAGGCAGGCAGTTACTCTAGGAGAGCTGGACAGGGCCACAGAAGGATCTTAACCCATCAGCAGGACCGGTATCTGCTCCTTTGTGCAAGGAGGAACAGGATCAGCACTTCCAGAACTACAAAATGACCTCCAGCAGAAACCTGGTGTGAATGTCTCTGACCAAACAATCAGAAACAGACTTCATGATGGTGGCCTGAGGGCCCAATGTCCTCTAGTGGGTCTTACTCTCACTGCCCAGCGCCACTGAGCCCAGTTGACAAAATTGGTAGGTCCACCACTTGTGCTTTTCACAATGAGAGCAGGTTCACCACGAGCACATGTGACAGATGTGAAAGGTTTTGGAGAAGCCGTGGAGAATGTTATGCTGCCTGTAACACTGTTCAGCATGATCAGTTTGGTGGTGGGTCAGTGATGGTTTGGGAAGGCATATATCCATGGAGGGATGCACAGACCTCTACAGGATGGCACCTGATGGCACCCTGACTGCCATTAGGTATCAGGATGAAATCCATGGACCCACTGTCAGACCCTACACTGGTGCAGTGGGTCCTGGGTTCCTCCTGGTGCACGACAAAGCCTGGTATCATGTGACAAGAGTATGCAGGCAGTTCCTAGAGAATGAAGGAATTAATATCATTGACTGGCCCCCAAGGTCGCCTGACCTAAATCCAATATGGGACATTATGTTTTGGTCCATGCAACGCCGCCAGGTTGCACTTTAGACTGACTGGGATTCCAGTAAATGCCTGCGTCCAGATCTGGGAGGAGATCCCCAGGACATGCCCTGAGGTTGTCAGGCATGCATACAAGCACGTGGGGGCCATACAAACTACTGAGTACCATTATGAGTTGCTACAATGAAATTTCGGCAAAATGTTTTAGCCCACTGCATTATTTTTTCACTTTGACTTTCGGATGTCATTAAATTCAGCTGTCTGTAAGTTGATAATTTATTTCCATCAAACAATGTGGCATCCTTTCATTCCTAACACATTACCCAGTCCACATCAGTATAGATATCCAGCATGATTTTTTTCCCCATTGAGATCTAATGTGTTTTCAAAGTGTTTCTTTAATTTTTTTGAGCCATGTATATTAATTCAAATCCTGTCTTTTACTCTCATGTGGGACAAGCTCAAATTGCACCCCATGGAGCTGAAAAATGAAGGAAACATGAATGTGCCAAAAACTGCAGTCCCTCGAATCGAGGCTGGCTCCAAAAGCAAGTGGCTCCTCATAGACTCCCATGTTAAAATACCCAGATTTGGAGCAGAAATAATCATGTTTACAGCCTTCTACAAAAATGTGATAATAATTGTACTAACAGACAATTCAAGACATTTATTGGTGTGTGTTACTCTGCACTAATTACCACTTTGCCAGGTCTGTACCTGTGTGTTGCCACCATACTTTCTATGGATGAAGCTTGCTAACCTTGTTAGCGCTAGCTGATAACGTATCATCCTTCCCTCCAATTCTGATATGGTCACTTCTGCCTCCAAAAAAAAGCCAACATAGCTGCGGCTCAAATGCTAACGTCGAGGCTTCAAAACGGCTGACGTCAAAGCTGCTATATTCACAGCCCGCGTCTTTTACAGGAACAGTTTGATATTTTAGAAAATGTAATTTCTTGCTGAGAGTTAAATGAGAAAAATCAATACCACTCTGTTCAGAATATGTTTACTACCAGCAACCAATTAGCCTAAAAGTGGATACATGCAGAAAAACAGTTGGTCTGGCTTTGTTCAAAGGTATTAAAACCTACCAATAATTTTATTGATATTACAAATGAAAAATCATATTTTTTTTCCCGACCCATACAAAAACAATAACAACAGTCTGGATTTATATGGGGTCGGACTATTTCTTGGCAGGGCAGTGACTTCTTGGAGTGTGTGTTGGCTCGCTCATTTCAGCATCATGCCAGAAAAACCAAACACAAGGCTGTCAGAGTGTCAGACAACAGGAATCCAGGATGTCAGCTCTCTTTATGACAGCAGATACTTAATTATTTCAACCTTCACATATAGCCCTGTGAAGGCCTGCCAATGTGTCCAGTGTCTGCACTAATGTCAGCTTTGTTTTAACTTTATAGCTTAGATAGAGATAACTTCTGATGTCATCATCACAGATATTTCTTTCAGATCTGACAAAACCCCTCCAGAACCGCAGGAGACACCATATAGCTTTTTCACAGGCTAGATAGTATTCCCTTAAGTAGTATTCTGACATTTATGTTAAAAAAAAAAAAAAAAAATGGTAAAAGTGCACCGTTAAACGATCAAATGACACATCTGATGGTGTGCCTGAATAAGCAGTTAATGCTCATCAACCAACAGCAAATTCATTATTACAACAGTCTTTTATTCCTTAAAAACCACAAATGAACACACAAAAATACACCAAACAAAAAGTCATAATCCATCGATCCAATACAGAAGCATAACCAGCCTTGTTGGCAAAGCACAGTCCTGCTATGACTCCTTTCCTCTATTCAGCCCCTATTTTACAGTCCACAAAACATTTTTTATTGCCCGGGCTCTGACGTTATAATCTAAAATAAGGACCTGGAATTCATGTTTTGAACAGCCATCAGCACCGATTTAGTGAAGTGTTGCTGAGTCAATCATGCAGTTTGTGTAAACAATGTGCAGAAAAAAGGGGTTACTTTGTACGGTGCTACAAAAAAACAAACAAACCCCAAAACACCCTGCACTAGCAGACAACTGCAACTACAAAAAAATATGTACGTGTTTGTGGTTTCCTGTGGCTGATTCAAACAACACTCATCACAAAACATGGAGCCACAAAAAAAAAAAAAAAAAAAAAAAAGAAGAAGAAGAAGAAAAAAAAAGTGTTTTCCTCCAAACAAAAGCAACACTACCTTGTTTGCGATGATGGATTACAGCCCCGGCTTAGCAGCCATGTCCATAATGGATATTTGATAGAGTTTCAAAGTGAATGGGCACAGTTGAAAGCGATGTAATACTGCACTACATCCTTAAAACTAGTTTTGATATTTTGTAAAAGAGCTGCAGATGGGACTGACGAAATGACTGTGATGAGTAGAGATCCTGCTACCGCTGAAATGTTCCTTTCTTCAGCAGGAGATAGGAAAACACAGCAATGTGGCCTCGAGACACAAACCTCTCACCTGCCACCAGACACCTGACAACCATAAGCGAAAAGGAGCTGGAATCTATTATGCATGGTTTGCTGTATTTGGACTTGTGAAAATTTCTCTGAGTGCCTTTTATCCTAGCAGGTGGTATGCATATTAGACATTTAGCTGTGATAAGAGGAAAAGCAGACAAACACACTCACACAATATGAGGACACATACACACACAAATACATATTCGATGTAATAATGACCAGCAGGACTCATCGGGAGTCTCAGCAGGACTGGGACAGCACAGCGCGATGAAGGGGAGGAACAATGAGGCTGATTTTTTAGGGGAAACAGAACAAGAAGTAATGGAATGGAAGGGCCAATCTGCCAGAAAGACAGAGAAGAAAGAGAAAAAGAGACAGAAAATGACAGACGACGTTAGAATTTCACCTCCGTCGTTGTCTGTTCCATCACTGCAGTCAGTTTCCATGACAACGCTGCATCCAGGCCCACTCCATCCAGCCTGGCAGACGCAACGCCAGCCGCTCTGCTCCAGGGTACAGCGCCCGTGCCCGCTGCACAACCCTGGGCAGCCATCTGAAAAGGTGTGTCCCACGTGTTCATACGCACAAACACAGTTTTCGCACTTGTGAGCATGCTGGAGGAGCACAATGTGAAATTTAACACCTGAACAAAAATAAATTACCTTTCACTACGACATCCAAATCATGAGTAACTGCGGGGATAAATAAGTGAGAATTGCGTAAAAGAGAGTGATTGTAAATGGAAATTATCCAAACAACAGCACCTCCTTTAAAAAAAAAAAATCACATTAATCATACTCATCAAAATATCACAAGACAGCCGAGCCCTCCCACGTGGACTCATGCGCTACTCACCAATGTTACAGTGCTCCCCCTCCCAGCCAGGTTGGCATATACAGGTTCCATCGTGGCACTGGCCGTGCTCTTCGCAGCGAGGATGGCACGCTCTCTGGTCGCACGCCGCGCCAATCCAACCCTCCTCACACTGGCACTGGCCCTCTGTGCAAACGCCATGGCTGCCACATGGCACCGGGCACAGCTCTGCCGAACAGGTGGGTGGAGATATGCGTGAGAAAAGAAAAAAAAAAAAAATACAAGCATTTAAGTGTGCGAGGGGAAGGGAATGAGAGGGAGTGGAACAGATGGAGAAATTGAGCGATGGAAGAGGGGAAAAAAAAAAATGTAAAAGAGGCACTGGGGACGCAGAGAGCAGAAAGAAGTTTAAAAGAGTTGGGGGTGAGCCATTGGATACAGGTGAGAAAAAAAAAAAAAAAAGCGATGAAAAAGGATAACCTCAGAGACTAAAGAGTCTGCGTTCTCACAATACACAATCTTCCCACCTCTAATAGCTGAGCTCCCTGAAGGAACAGAAGAGTGAATACACTCATAATAACAGCCAAATGATTCGTATTTGCACCGCATATTTAAACTACAGGGACTCCAATTCGCTTCTATTATTCTTTTCTGACATTTTGATCAGATATGTTGGGTATGTTAATACCTCTTCTTTTTTTCCTTCATTTTCCATCTTCGTCTCCGTCAACTTTCTCTTTTTCTCCGTGCCTTTCTTCCCCTCTGTCTTGCAACATCCATTTAAAATTCTTTCTCCCTGTTTTTGTCTATTTCCTTCTCTCTGTACTTCTCCTCCGCATCTAACTCTCCCTCTCTCTGCAGAGGCAAAGCCTCATCCATCAGTAAAGAGAGCAAAGTGCTGGAGGCACACAAAGACTACTTATCCAGCTGCAGTAAAAAGTTATTTCAATTTAAATATACATAGCATGGAGAGGGAGGAAAAAGTGGATTAAAGTTGGAGAGTTTTTTGGCTCTCTATTAGAATTACATTAACTTAGCTATGCCTCAACAAGACCAGGACATAGAATTGCTGGGTCCTTTTGATTAAAAGCCCGACAGGTAGAGGGAGGCCGCTCATATCTCAGATATTCAGCCACGGTCTATCATTATCATGGGCTATATCACTATAATAAGGCATGCATACACCTGAGAGCGGGCGCTAATGCCAATTGCCTGCAAATCATCAGCGTGCATGGCAAAGAGGATTCTTCCCAACACCAGCGTTTAGTTAGTGTGGTGGAACCAGAGAAAAGCCAGTCTTATAATGGCTATTTTCCTCTCTGTCAGCTTATACTGCAAGGACAAGGACACTTTTTTCCCCCCAATGTGTACAACACCGTGCTGTAACCTGTACTTAAACACCACAGTAGACTTGCTTCGCTTGCCTTCTTTTAGCCTTTTTCTTCATAATCAGTGAAGAACTGCTGAATTTGGAAAGAGCGAATAAAAGTCGTCTCAGATCTGTGAAGGCTTTTACATCTATATTTAACAAACACTCACTAACTAATATGTTGCGTACAGGTATGTAATAAATGCTGCTAAGGCTTTTAGATGCCAAGCTGAATGTTCCTCAGAGTTGTGGTCTCTGACAGGCCTTGGAGCAAAATGGGAGAAGAGGCCTCTCCCCCCCCCTCGCTGGAATGTTTTTTTTCTCCCCTCATTTCGCTAAAAGGGAATGTGTGCGTCCGAGCGCCTGTGTATTCCTGCGTGCATGAGCATGTGTGTGTGTTACAGTGTGAATGCTGCAGTCAAAGAGTCATGAGAGGAAATCTCATTTATGACTAGCATGAAGAGTGAGCGTGCAAAACGCCCATGTTAACACACACACACACACACACACACACACACACACACACACACACACACACACACACACACACACACACACACACATATATCTCACAGTGTGGCTCCAATCCATATTTCTCTCATGTCTATCAAATCCCCAGAAAATAGTATCTGGCAAGACCATGCGTGCCACCAGAACACTGGCAACTGAGCGATGTGCACTTTCAATTTTCAGTATTTTTTTTGTTGTTGGTTTTTTTTTTTCATGTGAACAATAATCCTCAGGTCTTACCCGTGTAGCAGTCTGGTCCCGTCCAGTTGGGCTGACAGGCGCAGGTGTCTGACTCTGGGAGATAGGTGCCATGTCCCGAACACTGCTCCTGACAGGCTGGCAGTGGGTCATCGCAGCTCACTCCTGCCCATCCTGCGGAGCACACGCACTCCCCCCGCACGCACACACCGTGCCCGCCGCACTGAGGGTCTACACAGTCCACTGCGGATCGAGGGGAGGGCGGAATATAAAAGCACGACTGAGTCAGAGGTGAAGGGAAGGAGCCGAGGGGAGGGCGGCTGGGTGGTGGGGGTGGTGGGGGTGGTGAAGGGCTGTCTCATTATAATCATCAGTTCACCGAGTATGAAAGCAGTGTTCTTTGCATCCCATCCAGGAGTTAACCACCCCAGATACAATCCCTGTATCTGTTCCACAACATTACACTTCATAGGACACTTAGAGCTGAGGCTTTGATAAGGGGTGAAATGGGTTGGTTGGTGTGTGTGTGTGTGCGCGCGCACGCGTGCACATGTGCCATGGCGGTCCATGCTATGCTGTGTTAGTGTGTGTAATTACAGCTCTGAGCACCGAGCCAAAGCTCAGCACAGTTCGGCTAAACTCAGCTCAGCTCAGCTCCACCGCTCAAGGTCAAACACGTGATTCAGTCTCTACAGGCCGAGATAGTGAAGGCAGCAGCCGGGAGGTCTTCGGGACAGCTGTGCTATCAGGTTACGGTCAGGTGTACTGTCATAATTGGTTTTAAATATTGCAGCTTTGTTTGTTTTTGGTAATTTATTGGGTGGTTTTACAATGAAGAGATGTAAGAGGATATGGCAAGGGCCCAAGGCTTGTTTTACTTCACAACTCCAAGCTGCCTTAACGACCTGAGACTGGAATCAATTGTATTGTCTTGTTTTTTTACTTCCTTTACTTACAGATGTTGAGAATGATTTACTAATGTAATTTGGAATGGTGCAGGAAAGCTTAACTGATAAAGAACGTTTAGTGATTGCTTTTCCCTCCTTAAGTCCCTTTCTTTTAAACACAAAAATCTGAATAGATGTTCTTCTGCTCTTCATGAAATGCGCACAGGCCAATTTTGTTCTTGCCACTTTGCGTGCATTACGTACTGAATCACAATGATACTAAATTGATAGGTGCATGCATTCTGCATACTTCCACATCCTTTAACTTTAACATAGAGGTGTCACAGTGATTTAGGACCACCTGATCTGTCTGTTGCTGCAGTTTTTGGACAAACATACTCAGGTGGGATATTCGGCAAGAAGCCTTTTTTTTTTTCTTGAATGTGGGTTTATTATGTGAAACATTATGAAGTCAAGTATGTTCACTATTGTGTAATGTTTGAAACTTGTGTTGTCGTGTTTTGTTTGTTCCCTACATTGAGTGAAGGGGTCCTCTGTTAGAATATGTTATGCTAAAGCTGTATTTATATTAAGCTAAAGTTTTAGCATTCACATTGTATGTTCTTTACATGTGTTTACATTAAATTTTTTAATTACATATTAATGTCTGAATTTTTTCAGTGTTTTTTGAAATACAAAATAATGACTGAATTATTATTATGAATATTATTATTAATAGTAGTAGTAGTAGCAGTCGTGGTAATATTAATGAAGGTAGGTGTTTATATTTCCTTCATTTTTTTTGCGTTGGCAGTGTCACAAAGGAAAAGTGTTTTTAAATTGTAAAGCCTGAATTATCATCATGCTTTACATGGTATAAATGAAAAGTATGATTTCTCTGTGACACTGCTGACATTTGCTTACACTTTGTGACACTCTCACTTTTGTTGGTTGCAAAATAAAATGTGGAAGCAGTAACTGAAAGTAGCTGTGATTGCTAACTGGAATAAAAATGGTCAGACTGAAGATGGAAACAGACTGTCACTAATTCACAGCTCAGGTCTGACTTTAGTTCTATTTGGGTCTCAATTAGTTCTCCTAACAGAACTATTTTATTCTTTAATGCCTGAAAGATTAAGTTCACTACTGAGTTGCTAACTTTGCCTGCCTGTCATGTGGTGCTGGGCGGGTAAAAACAGCTGCCATGTTCTTCCTTACTGAAATGAGGACGGATGTATGAATTACATCCATGAAAGTACATTTGCAATTTTAGGATCTAAAAATGAAAACTGACATGTTTGAAATGCTCTGCAGAGACAGTGTAAACTCTGGGTTTATCAGTCTGTGGGACCATCATTTGATCCTCGTTCAATGTAAAAATATTGATTAAATGAAATTCTTGCCTTTAATAAAAAGAGCAAAGTCATTCACTTAAATAAGTGCAAGTGAAGCCATTTTCTTGCAGCAGAAATAACATCATGCGGTTTGTATTTATTAATTGAGAGTCTAACAGTTCTTACCTTGTTCACAATTAACGCCCTTGTAGGCTGGACTGCATATGCAGATGCCCTGGATGCAGGTGCCGTGGTTGGAGCAGGTGGGATCGATGCACTGACCTTCCTCCACATTACACTCTGCCCCCTTCCACCCTTCCAGACACACACACCTTCCTTTTTCATACATGCCGTTACCACTGCACAACACGGGGCATGAATCTGTAACAGGACAGACACAGATTACACTCACATATTCTGTAGTACACACACACACACACACACACACACACACACACACACACACACACACACACAGTGCTGCAGTATATTAGCTGGAAGACCGTGGTAACCTACCGTGAGTGGGGCTGCGCTCTCTTATCTCAGTAGTGCGCAGATTCAGCAAATCCTCAAGCAGCCTCTGTCTCCCTGTCTCTCTCTCACACACACACACACACACACACACACTTCACGAGCACCTGTACACGTGCACACACACACTCCAGCTTATCCCTCACGCTGTTTCAATTTACTCAAGCACCACCTGAGCCTGGCTACCACGGCAACCCAGGAATTGTAGAAAATCCTCCCAACGTCACCTCACTCATTCCGAACAGGCCGTGAAAACAATCGTGAAAACGAAGATTAGGAAAGAGAGCATTAGGGATTTAAAGAATGAGGCAGCACTATCTCCATGCAGAGATGGAGAGCTGTGTGGCTAATGTAATGACAGGTGGAATAAAGTCAGCGAGTGTCACGCCACACGCCGACAGTCACAGCTCGGGACTTCAAACGCATTAAAACGATGATCCATAACCGTCACCTTTTTTCTAGAATAATTGGCAGTGAAGGTCTTGTGCGTTATGTGTTTGTTTGAGCCGTTGTTAAATCTAACACTCGGCATCACAGAGTAATAAAACCTCACCGCACTTTTTCACAACTCGTGCTAAAAAACTCGCCGTCTAACTTTTCAAGCAGAGAATATTACAGCACGAGCAAATGAGCAAAGACGGGAGGAGCGCATGAATAAATGATGAGCGTAAATAAATCATAGGATGTGATATCATATCACCTGTTTCTACACAATGAGACAGATTCAACTACAATAATTTTTACAAAGACCGACTCTCTCTGGGAGAATGCAAAAGAGGTAGAGAGCTAGAGAGGAAGCGGCGGCGGTCCGGAGGGAAACAAAGAGAGGGAGGTAGAGAGTAAAATGGAAGCAAACAGGAGCAAATAAGATCTGGTCAGCAGTAAAGAGCCGGTAAAAGATTTCAGTTGCTGATGTCTTCGCTGTGTTGGTAAAATGACTTAATGCAGACGTTTCACATTAAATGTTTACCAGAAATGAAAGATGGCGCTCAGTGAGCCACTAGAATGTGTTCAATGTGAAACAACCTTGCAGAAAATGTTAAGGTTTAGAGCGAATCTATGCCACCACAGCCTGTTCACACCCTGTGCATCCCAGGTGCAATTCACCTGGAAGCCACTGACAAGACGGTCTTCAATGAAGTGCAGTGAATGGCGCTAAGTAACTTAAAATAACTATTTACACCTACATCTGGAAGAAAAAGTGTTTACATAAATATTGTATTAATTATAAGTCAGAATGGAACAGTCTCCAAATCATGACAGAGCCTCCGCTGTGATTTACAGATGGTGGTAGATACTCACTCTTGTACCTCTCTTGACCTCCTTTTACTGACAATTTCAAATCCAAAATTTCACTGTGGATCCATCCCTCCATCAGACCTGTTGCCACTGATTTTCAGTCCAGTTCTTGTGTAACTTGGCATACCTCAGCCTTTTCTCCCTGCTTCCCTTCATTAAGAAGGACTTCTTGACAGCCACCCTTCCACTGAGACCATTTCTGATGAAGCTTCAGTGAACAGCACATGGATCAACTGAAGTCACTAGGATATTTTTTAAACATATTTTAAGTGAGGTTTCATTTACTCAGGCACACAAATGCATGGTTGGTGGCCATGAAATCACTGAAAACTGCAAAGACTGTATCCAGTTCTGTTGAGTGAGAGACCACAGACCCATTGGCTTAACTATGTGTGGAGCAATCACACTTACCTGCATCCACAAAGGCCCCTTTTGTGCAAGGAAAAACCCTGTGTACATGTTTGTATTCATCCGCTTGCTGAAATAGTCCCTTGCAAAGATGTTAGAACTTGCAAAGTTTGCACAAAAAGGAAAAAAAATAACTTTGCAGCTGTTTTGGGACATCAGTAAATCTTTATAAAAAGAAAAAATGAAATTACACATTTGTGACAAGTTTTAGAAACATTTTCAGCAGAAGTGAACAGGCTTGGGGCTACAGAAAGTCCCTCCAGACAGTGTAGCAAGGCTGGAAAGGATGAAAGATACATTTTTTTGAACTTGTTCTTTCACTGAGATTTGTTGGCAATAACAAAAAAATATAAACTAACACCAGCCTTATCCTCTAATAGATATTTCTCACCTTTGGCACAGTCAGGACCCAAGAATCCAGCAAAGCAGTGGCAGTGTCCAGCAACGCACTCTCCATTTCCATTACAGTCTGTGGAACAGCCGTCCATTGAGTCTGCATACCCACACACACACACACACACACACACACACACACACACACACACACACACACACACACACACACACACACACAAATCAGACATAAAAGCCAGAAAACAATACAAAAACTTGAAAATATTCCTCATGCAGCTCCGTAAGCTGACATAGCTCACTGTTATTGAATGAGAGATCTGATAAGCAATGGATGGCTCCCCAGACACAGGGGCTATATTAGATTAGTCTGATCCAGCTGCTATCACTCTCTGGGGAACGGCCAAGCACTCACTTACACTCAGTAGCACTAAGCACATTATACTGCATTACAGGTTGGAAACACGCGGCACGCAAATTTACAAACATCAAGGCTTAATCAACGAACTGTTTACAAGGGCGCGGTTTGGAACGAGACTGAACAACATAAAATCTAACATCGTGAGTGCACAAGTAAGTGGAAAATATATAACCATGTGTCGCTACAGTAGATGCACTCTGGGCATCGCAAAGATCAATGTGATACTTGTTTCTACTAGCGCTTTGTCTCATCTGGATATATTTCATCCTGTCCTTCTGTAGGATATATGCATTTCATCATAATCCTCAATCGGACTTCAATGACTTCTTTTTTGCTGTTCTCCCTTTTTCTCCTATTGATATGTCCATCATGTCAGAGCTCATTCTCTGGGCTCAGGCGGATAGTGAAGATAAAGAGGGAGAGCACTTTGGTGATTTTAGAGCATTATACAAGCCGGTTGAGGTCCCTCTCAGCTCTGCTCAAGACAGAAGATTCTGGTGAAGAAGAATCCAGAAGCTGGCAGAGCTGGGGATTTGAACCATGCTGCTGGTTGTCCTGTGGCAGGCGAGCTCTATCTGAGCTAGATAAAGTAATTAAAACGAGTGTCAGGGATGTCATCCTTTATTTGACCCCGCGCCGTCCTGCTCGCCTCCTCCGAACAGGGATCGACTCCAGAGTCAAACCACTGCAGTCCCCTGGCTCGCTCTGCTCAGGGAGCATGGATGACAAATCCTTCAGTGGCATGACTCTCTCTCTCTCTCTCACACACACACACACTTACAAACACATGCACACAAAGTTATTATGTGACACCCGCCTTGAGGCGCGTGTGACACATGCTAATGAGACAGGCCCTGCCAGTAGCCGGCAGCGCAGCGTTATCCTCCACAGCAGCGCATCACTAGAAACCAAAGTCATTTTCACCTCCATCACCTGTCATCGTCACACTGATGGAGAGAAGGAGTGGCAATCATCTTCTCTCCCACACAGTCAGGAGGAATCACAAATGTTTCTCTTTCTCACGCTTGGAAATAAAAAAAAAAAAAAGCCCCCTATGCACAAATTCCAACATTGACTGTGGCACCTGACACATGTAATGAACAGAAACTCATCTGCAAGGTCACCGAGCTCCTTTTTAATCCAGCGAAGGCGAGCGATCCATCAGATCGCTCACAGGGCTGCAGGGTTGTAACGCTGATATAAGCTCTGTATCTTTTCAGGTCAATGTCTCAAACATAAAAACTCTCCGGGCAATTAAGAGGTAATGTATAAGAAGCGGTGTCTCTATTTGTTGCAGCGTGCGTGAGTGCTGTGCACACATGTGTGTGGGCACTCCTGAGACGCCCACTCTGTTCTTTCCACTGACTAAACTCTCGCCAGTTAGAAATCACTCATGCCATAAGTTATTGAAGTTAAATGCTATTATAAAATGGGTGCTTCCAGCCAAGTGATCTGATTGGTCAAATAAGCATTCCAATTGTACTTTATGAGCCCGTAAAGATTCAGCCATGCTTTATGACCCTTGGGCTTTATGAATTTATTAAAAAAAAAAAAAAAAGATGAAATGGCTGCTCAGCTAACTAGAAGTATCCAGCCCCTAGCAAACCACCATTTTTGTTTATCCTCTATTTTATTAAAAGTTCTGAAGGAAACTTTATCAGACTTTCTTTTTTTTTTTTCTTATGGCCATTGTTTTAAAGGAGTAATATTCAAGAGCGCATGCAACAGCAGGTGAAGTAAGCAATTATGCATAATTAATAGCCCTGCAGGAAGTGCCAATCTTTGCCTAAGCAGCTTTAAAGAGAAGGTGCTGGAGTTTAGGTGGAAAAAAAGGCAGAAATCCACCTTTTGTGGTCTGCATGGAAAAGTCAGTAGCAGTGGAACAGGAAAAAAGGGGCTTTATCTGCATCTGTCGCCATTTTTTTTTTAAAGCACAGCAGAAAATAAGTTTGAAAATGCAATCTGATTCACATAATGACATCTATTTTGAAATCAGTAGATGTTCTTGTATCTTTTCATTCATTTTTTTTTTTATGTGACCCATTTATGCACGATAGAATCACCCAGACCGACTGTATACTGTGTACACACATCAGCATATATTACAATATCTATATCAGAATTTATGCAGACAATTTTCCGTCCTGCAGCGGCAAGTGTGATGTGTGCGTGCGTGTGTGCGCGATGGCCCGTGAAAGGACGGCAGAAGCAAAATGTGTTCCGAATGATGAAGGTCAGTTAGCCGCTGACAAAACACGTGTGATTTTAAATAGTTTAACCCAAAATCAGTTCTTTCTTCTTTTCATCTCTTTTTCAAGGTAATGACAACTGTGAACATCCATGACAGGGTTTTCTCTCTAACCACATGCCTCATTACTCTTGCAATCATGTTTTGCATGCAGCAATATCCCAAAGCAACAAGCAGATATTTGAAAAAAACTGCAATCAGCACCATTTCAGGTATTGTCCTATCATCTTCATATTCTCATTTTTTTTTTTTTTTTACTTCTTGTCATGCTCTACACTCCATTGATTTTTCTCTTGCTTTCTTTCTTTATTTTCATGGTCTTTTCGCTTATTTATTCTCTCTTGTTTCGTTGTTGTATCCGGTTACTATTTGCTGCGGAAAAGCTCAGTTTCCCGACAGGGATCATCTCAATTCTCCCCCCCCATCTCTTCATAAGGTTCACCTCTCAGGCTCCAGCACATTGTGTCTCTTATTAGGATTTACTGCACTGCACCTCGCTGGCTTTCATCTTCTGCCTTCGAAAGAAAGCAGCGTCCCGCTGTAACTCCATTTAGAGGTGTAAATAGGCACTGAAATGAACTTTGACTTCAACCCATTAATATTATTCTCATCTTTCAAGCTGCATCACTTGATTAATTATTTTGAACAACTTCAGCTAAACTAAAGGCCGCTAGTCTAAGGCCATCTGTTTTTTTCTCTGTTTGTTTTGATTATTGAAGAGAGGCAATGAAATGCTTCCTGCTTCCTGTTTAGCTCAAAATATGTGACTAAAAAAAAAAAAAAAAAAAGTCTGGTCTATTCCAGACTTTACAGACAGCACACGTGTCAACAAATGTTTGACAGCTCTGAAATAAAATCTGTGTTTAGCTGTTGCACGCTGTCACTCATTGTAAAAAAGACTCTGTCAATATGACGATGAAAGATGTCTTCAGTACAATGTTTTGCCTCTATGGAGCTGTTTGCTGATTGGCTTGCAACTTGGGTTTTTTGAAGAGGTTGTTGATACATATTTAGCTTAAAAGCATCACACCAGCCGCGCATAATGTTCCCGATCATTTCCTGAATAATAGGAAATCTATGTCGTGCAAGATGCTCAAGGAAAAACATCCCAAAATATGGGCTTTTTTTTTATGGAGCGTCGCTCACAATATCTGTTGGGGATCAAAATAGCTGACTGTATTAACATGGAAATTACCAAACTCCTCCATGACATTACCACGCTACTACATTTCCCAACACTTTTTTTCTTTTTTTTGGGGGGTTATTTCAACACTGTATTCTCTTAAGGACTACTGGGCAAAGTGGGAGTGAAGAAACTGCCCTGGTAATTATCCACTTGTCTATATTCAGCCACGTACTCTTGCATTATTCACATCCTTCAATTTACACTGCCATCCGTGTGTGTCATAGCAATGAGCTGCAGTTAGCAAGCCCTGTCATTACTACAGGAGCTGTCCTCCCCTTTCTAACGGCTGTCTCATGCCATGCCAAACTCACTCTTATCATAGGAAAAGTTCCCTTCAAATGTCAATGAGTTTCAAACCACTCTTGACCATGTCCTTATGCTTCTGCATATCAGCAGATAAAAGGGAAGACCAAACAAGTGACTGAAGCAGCCTCGGGACATTATCTGTGCATCTAAAATAAGACAAATATTAATGTAAGCATGAAGGAAAAAAGATCATTCTTGCTTTAGTAAATCTATACTAATCCTCCTCACCTATGGGAGTGCTGTGGAGTAACACCTGCTCCAGGTTGCGGCCATCGTTGTAGAGAGCCAAGTGCCAGGTGCCGGGGTCCATATATTCGATGAAGCCTGTTTCTTGGAGGCCGCTCAGTAGCAGGCCTTTGGGAGCTTTGGCAGTTGAGACAGGATCAGTCAAGGACCTGGGCAGGGCCTTTCCGTCCAGCAGTTTTACAAAGTCAAACTGAATGCAACATAACCAGAAAACAGCATTATCAACCAGCTGGAAAAAAAAAAAAAACCCAACAACAACAACAAGGGAATTCACTAAACCTGCATAAAGGAAATGTGCAAGAGAAACCTTGTGCAGTGGTGTGTGGCTGAACTGAATGTTATTTGAAAACTGGATGGATACAAGAAATTGGGGAAATGAATATATTATGTGCATATACAATGTGAATCTGGAGGCCGAAGAAAAGAAGGAATATTCTTCCACGGCATCTCAGTTTTCTACCAGATGTGTTCTACAGCAGCTGGCTCAACAACTTGACATGCTGCTAATAGCGCGGGCACACTTTACCACCCAGGTTTTCGGTGGAACAGACTATTATTTCATCTGTCTTAACCTTTTCGTGCTTCTTTTCTCTCCCTCTTTAACTTTCCCCCCACCACCCTCATCTCCTCGCTCCCCTCCTATCCATCCTCAAACCTCCTTGAACTAGCAAGCGCTCGCTGAGTCTTATTTCCCCTGAGGGCTGTGTGTCACACTAGTGTCAAAAACAGCTAATTAGACCTCTTCATGCAGGCGCGAGCAGGGGCGCACTGATGTTAAAAAGCAGATGAGTCAGTGTGTGTTGTATTTTTGTCGGTTTCTGTCCGTCTTGAATGGCACAATGCTGTTCTACACTTTGCATGGCGTGCGTGTAATATGACACGCTAACACCAGGTTTTCTCTCCGAAAACCAAGCACGTCCACCCTTTTCAGGGCGGACGTGCGTTGTTTCAGAAAGGTCTGTGTCCATTTGGGGGAGAATTTCATTTTCCTTCTACTTTCTTTGTTGGAAAATTAGCATCACATTCAGCACGAGTTGGACACACATCGCCTGATCGCTCTGCTGAGTTTAAACAAGAAAAAACTCAGTTTTCCACCATCTCTAACACTGTGTTTTAATACAGCTGAACTCACAATTTAATTGTTCTCATCTAAATTTTTTTTTTTTTTTCTGTTTGTGTTGTCAGAACAAGTTTAAACACTGTTTTTGGTTCATGGTTCATAAATGCTACCTGTTAAACAGGCAGACAGCAATTCATGGTCTGCTGCAACATTTATCGATTTAACTGGTTTTTTTTTTTTTGCTTTTGTTTGTTTGTTTTTGTTCCAACACATTTGCCTCACAAAACATGAATAAATACCGTTTATGGACATCTGTCTCCCTACAAATCAGCATTTGAAGTGAATAGAACAAAATGCAACTTCCACCACTTTAGGACAAGAAATCCATAGACATCAAAATAGAGACAAAGTAACACAATCAGAAAAAAAAAAAAACTATTCTAGCTTTCAGATTGGATGAAAATGTGGCTTGCTTTATGCTAACGCTCTATCTAGCTGAATGAGCACACAGACAAAGTTGAGATTGCGAAGAACAAAGAGATGTGGTCGTGCACAAAAAAAAGACGGCACATCTGAATAGATGTTTTTTAAAAAAAAGATGTTCAAATTAAAATATTTTTTCATAAATATAATAGTTTTAAAAAAAAGGCTTCTGTGTTGTATGTGTCTAGAGCATCCCGCAGTATCACGAGAGCCGCTTCAAGGAATATAATGCCATGTAATCATGTTCAAATAAGTGCTTAATGCTGAAAATCACCTCAGTGTGGATGAAAGGACAGAGTGGAGAGAAATAGGTGCATTAGTGTGGATGGGATCTGTGGTGGTTGAGGCAAACAAGCCCATCTGGTGATCAGCATGCTACAACAGGAGCCTTCTTTACCTGAGTGTGTGTAGGCGGTATGTTCCTGCGTCCATAGACCCCCAGCAGTGCGTTGTGTGAAAGAGAAAGATTGAACTTGATGTAGGTCGGATGGTGCACAGTCATATGAAACCTCCAAAAAAGTCCTGGCGGAATTGCCTGGCTCTGCTGCGTTCCAATGTCGACCTCGCCACGGTCGATGGCCCGGCCTCTCACCCACTTTTCTGCAGGTATAAATCAGACAGGTGAGGCCGTTAAGACACATACTGCAGATTTATCAAGGTGGACAGGCAGTCCTATTCAGTATCAGAGGGAGCAATTAATAACCAACCTGATGTCCTCAAACATCAGCGTGATCAGCCGCTGCGCTAATGAAGTGAGACTGAATAGATGTCAGGAATGACTGAGCGGTGGTGAAAATCCTGCTTTTCAAGAGGCCGTGCTTTGGCAGGCCTTTGGATAGGCTCTGCATAAAGATGAACCGCTTTAAAAAGGAAGTGTTTTGTCTGAGAGCTGTCTACTGGGGCTTTGTCGTGTGCTATATTAGCATCATCTAACAAGAAAGAAAGTGTGTGTGTGTGTGTGTGTGTGTGTGTGTGTGTGAGAAAGGAGAGAGAGAGCAGAGGATGAGAAAAAAGTGAGGACGGCACATGCATGCATTCACAAACACGGCACACAGATAGTGTCTTGAGTGAGAGCGCGTCTTTGTCTGTGAAGAGAATAGGTCTTTCCAACAGTCCCCTGGCCATCAGCTCCTCTTCTCCCCATAAGCCTTTATCAACCACCAGGCCTGAGTCTTTTGTATTGAGGAGCAGGCAAGGCTCTCCAGCCCTCTTTGTGTCAGCCTTTATGTAGAGATATATCTCTGCTTCTAAACTAAGATGGAGGAAATATGGTGACAGAGGGGAGCCAGCCGATCGTTACGGCCACAAAGGCAGAAGAACAGTTAGGGGCAGATTCATGGACGGGTCCGCTCGCTCTCAATCCATAATGCCTGCTGCTTTACCACTCCATTATGGCGACAACATGTGCGCCCACAGGCTAGCCAGCATATATCACATGTACTGTCAGCGAGAGGGAGGCAGAGAGTGCAGGAATGTGAGGTACTTTTCTTGCTATGCTAGCAGCAGCTAAAGGAATGGGAATGTTTATTAGTCCGTTGGTCGCTCCACATCTTTATTCCAGACCTCTCAGTACTGTAACTACAGCTATGAAGATTTATACAGACAGTCATGGTACCCAGAGCGCAAATTCTACTGTTCCGGTGATTCTCTGTCTTTCCAGCTTGCCACGCTATGAAGTTGACATTTGTGGCTTTGCTTGAAATGTCACGCCAACTTTTCCTCTAGTCCCATCATCAGGTGAGATCGCCTTGGGTTAATTAGCAAACATGCTAACCTGCTACAACTACACACTGTCACTGTGAGCGTATCTGCACACGCACACTAGAAACAAGGTCAAATTTCATCCATCCATCCTCTTTTATTTTAATAGGGTAAGAGGCAGGGTACACACAAGACAGGTCACCAGCCTGTCGCAGCTGGGCCAACACCACATTATATAATTAATTAATCAATTCATTAATAACATTAGCTACTTAAATTCTCAAAAACTCACATATTCTCTTTGCTAATAAAGCAAAAACAACAAGTTTGGAGAATGTGAAAAAGGCTAAGCAATCCATTTGTTACTCAAAGCACTACTGTGCATGCATGTCTAAGATAGCTGTGGCACCTACAGACTGTGGGACTTCAGCAATCTCAATCCACACTGTGCATCATGGATCAGATACACTTAGGTACAACATCAATTCGAGTTATGTGGACAGTACAATTGATGAGACTTACAGAATCTTAGGCTACAATGAACAGTTGCAATTCCTCAGCTGTTTCGTTCCATGCTTGACAGCTCATAATAACAGCTGGAAACACATCATAGAAACATCTGCGGCCGCAACTCTCACACAAGTTAGATTCTCTTCTTTGCTGGAATTCCAGGCACTTCATTTTCCACATTTTACCTCAATTCATTCCATTTCTTTTGGGTTTCTTTTCACAATTTGTGCCAGTGTGCTGGTGCCAAAGTTGATCATTGTCTGTTATCTAAAACTGCATTCCTGTTGGGTTGGTTAGTGAATGTGACAATGCCAAAATTTTGGCAGGCCATCTGCAGTAGCAAGATTGCTAGAAGTTTTGAACCTCTCTCACTGTGCGATGCAAGACCAATATTTTGGAGCCAAGACTAAAGATACCACCACATTGGCCACCTTTAATCTGGACCCGTCCAAAATCACACAGTGCACTTTAGAGACCTACTCTCTTAGAAAATGTCAAATATTATGCTAATAAATGCCAAAGGATCATACAATTCTTTTTCTTTTTTCTATCTCATTTAGCTTCAGTAACACTGCAAAAAAAAAAAAAACAACCAAAAAACTGGTAACTCGCTTAACTAGACTGAGGTGTGACAAGAGGGGATGGCAGAGGAAAAAATACAAAAGAGAGAAAATGATATGATTGGGATGAGAACAAAAACAGTTCAAAAAGATTTTGAAATGTAAGAAAAAAAAAAAAAAAAAACACAGACAGGGGTCTGTATGAGGCATAAATTGTTCCCGTACTAAAATCTCTACCAAAGCGAATAAAAGTAGCTTGGCAGAACTAAAGTATGCATTCATGCATTCATGCCGAGTCTACCTCAGCAGTCTATTCCTTTTAATGCTAATCCTCACTCCTGTGCCTCGCCGCAAAAATATAAAGGCCAGCAGAGGGATGGATGTCCCGAGGAAAGCAGTCTTTTATTCAGCACTAGATGAATAGGACATGAATAGGGCATGGCAGTTGGCGGAACACTGGCAGGCAGACAGGCGCGCAAGCAGGCTGACTGGCAGGCTGGCGGGCAGATGAGCAGGACTGATGCTAATTACTGTACAGTGCTTCTCCAAATGTGATGCAACAAGGGGACAGAAAGCGGCACTCGGGTCAGCTGCGAGGAAGGGTGGTAGGGAGGCGGGGGGGTTGAAGAAAGAAAAAGAGGGGGAAAGCAAAGACGAGAGGACCATGCTCATTGAGGAGGTGGCTGTGTCAAGTTGCAACTGCTGATGCAAGAAAGAAGAAAAACCCTCCTTACATCTCTCTCTCTCTCTCTCTCTCTCTCTCTCTCCCCCCCGTCTGTCTCAGCACGTACAGAATAATACTGCAGCTCCAGTAAAACGAAGGGAGGATCGAGGCATTTTGGGAGTCCCACAGAAACCAGACGGCTCACATGGTGACCAGGGCTCCGAGAGGACCGCCAAGCTCCTCAGATTACTCCTGTCAATCAATGTGTTGCAGCCGTGTATCTCAGCACAAAACCTGAGCCCACTCTTTGAAAAGATCTTTCAAAACAGCAAATCTCTGTTTATTCCTATTTGGCAGACATGAAGAATACAAGCTTAAACAAGACGATATGCAAACTGGAAGGCAAAATTCCTTCACACCTTGCTATCTCGTGGCTTTAATAAGAGAAAAAGCAGCTTGAAATTCACACTCGCTATCGGCTGTTTGGAATAAAAATAAAAATAAATGGCATTGCATAAACCTCCTTTTATCATTAGTTGGCAGGGGAAGAAAAAAAAAAAGATCTAAGTATTTCAAAATGTCGAGCCTGCTTAAAGGGCCGATAAAAGTGTTGCATTGCTCATTCATGTCTACCATCAACATGGCCTTGACGGGAATGGTGAATTGGTAGCGGGCCAGTCTGATATAAGCAACATAGGGAACATTATAATAATGATGATGCTGCCTCAGCCAATTATACTACACTTGTACACATAGTGCACCTAATGCCCTCGTTGACACTATTCACACGCAATATGCAAACACATGTACACACTGCAATATTTTCTGCTAAATTAGCCCTTGAAAATGTTCCCAGGCCACAGGACATCTGGATCAGGACGGTTTTACAATTGAACTCTTAACCTCTCCCATTTCTAATGACTAGTTAACTCCTCCACATTGTCCTCTCTCACCCCCTCTCACAAAGCAAATGCTTCCAAAACTTGGTGTGTCTGCCTGCCCATCTGAGTCTGCCGTGAGTCTCCGAGTGTTTTGTGTGTCTAGCACACGTGTGTGTGTGGGTGCGCAAGGCCAGTGAAAGAAAGGAACTACATTAGGACTTGGGACACAAGGTCTAATTAATTTCTCTTGCCTACGGGTTATTCAGGTAAAACAATTACACCTGTAATCTATTTTCAAAGGAACTAAACTGTCTTTGCAATTAATGTTATTATCCCTCAGATTCTAATGAAGCAGAGAACAGACTGAAAAGTGCAGCCAGGGTCTTGGTGACGGGACATGTCTGAGGGGACCGGAACTGTGTGTGTGTGTGTGTGTGTGAGTGTGTGTGTGTGCGCGCGTATATGTGTGTACGTGCACGTCGATATTTGAAGCGTATTCCCGTGTCTGAATCTCACACATATTGGTGCAGACAACATTAATAGTGTTCCAAATGCAAGAGAGATTGAGTTTGCCGCAGGATGAATAAAAATATCACAATGGGCAAGGTCTCTATAATTACTTGGATTCAATTAAGGGCCTTTTGAGCAGGTGGCTTAATAAGCTTTCAGCCTCCTCTCTCCACTGTGCAGCCTAATGAGTGTCAGTCAGAGTCAGGAGAAGATAATGCTCTTGGCCTTAAGCCCTTCCATTACTCTCTCTTCCTCACCTTCCACTATCAGACCTCCGGCTGTGTCTGTGACAGACATATCTGCCTGTTAACAAACTCATTCACTTCATGACACATGCATTGTTACACATGTAATATGTGTTGTGTAAACTGACACATGGATAGAGTACCTACAGATTTTTTTTCTCCCCTTTAGGCTTCACTAAATCTTGTACCAGTGCAGTCTGGGTAGAGGCCTAGAGGAGTGAATCCAGGCTTGAGTACTGTGATGTGGTTTGAAAATTACCTGTAAGTATCTTGAATTATCCCTCGTGGATATTTATGTCTAAAAAAAAGTGAACACAAGGTCAATACAACTTTGTGTAACAAGACCCATCGACGATGGGGATGTCCTGCAACGATGAATTAAAATATTTTAAAAATGCCGAAGTCATGATAACATTAGAGCCCCCAAATAGAAAAGCCTTCTGCAGACATCTTATTACCTTCTATAAACTATTTTGCCCTAATTTGGAGGCCTTGCCCTAAACTTTTATCCAAAGACTTTATGTCACCCCTGGGTTAATAGAGATATTATACATATTCCAGTAAAAATATGTTTTCAATATTAACAATACTCATTAAATCGGCTCCATTTTAAGCATGCTGTAAGAGATTGATATTCTGTGATTATCTTTAACATTTCTGCAAATACTCTTTGGAAAAAACATCCTAGAGCAGACAAAATATTTCAATGGGAAACAAATGAAAGAAAGTACATACTGCACTCTTGTACAAGGATGTATACTACATAATATCTACCACGTATTTATATAATTCATAACAATAAGCGTGATATAATGCATGCTTACAAGATATTCACATTATAGTATACTCCTGTGTGTACAAGAATATTACTACATAATACACCCGTACTACATAATCTGCTGATATCACTATAATCATAAGGCAAACATGTTGTTTACATTTGAGCAGTATTGCTGAGCAGTAGGTATGGCTTTAATATTGCTCAGTGATGAGTCATAGTCTGTACTATTTATGGCCATGAGTCATCCCTGACCAACATATTAGACAATGTTCGGCCAATCAGAAGTTGGCATCACAGGCTAATCAATCAACCGATGTTACTACAAGTAGACTGGCTCTTTGAGGAATCCCAAATTTCTTGGCAGTTCCTCACTATCTACTGTAGCTACTGCCAGCTGTTCAGTGACCTGGGTCAGCTGCTAGATATGGGGAATTCCCAATTTCTCCATTTCAGTCACTAGGTCAAGTAGGTATAGCCAGTCACACAGCACAATGTGATCACATGATTAGGCTAAGCCAATCCGGCATGAGAAATCACTAGCATATATTATCATGGCATTAGCAGCATTAGCAGCCTGAAATCCACTTCAAATAAATACAGCCAAAGTGTACAAAGGGTACTAAACATCCAGGAATATGAATATCGTGTTGCACACCTTTGAAGAGTAAAGAACACACATGCAAACTTCACAGACAGATGGATGGACAGTACAACGACAATATCCTCCCGCTTTATATTGTGCAGGAGGGCAACAAAACAGGTTTCCTTCTCTGTTATGTTTTAATACTTTTTACATCATCTTTGCATTTGTATAAAATATTTGTATCTAGTATGTTTTCCAGAGATTTCAAATAGTCAGTAGAGGTATGTGAAGACATGCTTTTACCTGATTAGTAAAATTATAAATGCATTGGCGAAAAAAAAAAAGTGCTCATTACATTCTATTATATTAGCTTGTTATTGCTGATGCATATGTAAATAGCATCTAAATGTATCCAGGCAAGGCTTTTTTTTTTTTTTTTTTTTTAATCTTCCCAGTTTTTCCTGCACGGAGAAACACAGAGGTTTGTTCCAACAAGAGCAAAAGTAAAATCTGTAGCATTGTACTGAAATGATCTATTTTTAAACCAGTTTTGTTGTTAGGGATTTCACTGACAAGCATAAACAAAACTTGGTCAGAAACAACAGGAAAATTCTCATGTTTCTGTCAACTAAGGTACAAGACTCATTCCCTTTACTGTAAGCAGACTTACCGTGTTTATGTGAGGAGCCACTCCCCAAAGGCACATTCTGAGTCAGGAATATGATATTGTTGGATGGTTAGCAAATCACTGTAGCATGTGGCATGTAATGTAATTTTAGTCTTTTACATAACCGCTAACTAAATGTAATAATTCTGAATCATATAGTACTGTGCAAAAGTCTTGAGCCACCTCTCGTTTCTTTATTTTGCTAGAAAAATGGGAAACATGCAAACATGCTTGGGAACACAATATATAAAGGCAAAAAGAGGCTCAATTCATAACAAGCTTGAAAGTGAATATTTTGTGTGACCACCTTTATTCTTCAACACAGCCTGAGCTCTCTGAGCTACACTGTCTTGTAATTCCTTTAAGCAGTCTTCAGGAATAGTTCTCCAGGAGGACATTCAAAGCTCTTCTTTGGATGTTGGCTGCCTTTGGTTCCATTCTCTGTCACTGCTACAGTAATGTTGAGATCCAGGCTCTGAAGAGGCCCATCCATGACTGATAATGTTCCACTGTGTGTTTCTCTATCCAAGTATGCTGAGGTCTGGTAGTGTACTGCATTGGCAGTGTGTTTGGCATGATTGCCATGCTGAAAAATAACACTTTTCAGATGTTATGGCATGGTGGATCAAAATCTGACAGTACGTTTCTGCATTCATATTTCCATCAATTTTGACAAGATTCCCAACACCACTGGCTGAAGTGCAGCCCCAAACCATGACAGATCCTCCACCGTGTTTTTCAGATGGCTCTAGACACTCACTGTTGTAGCTTTCTATCCTCACCTTCTCTGGACACATCTTTGAACTTTCAAATCTTGATTCATCTTTCCATCGGACCTCTTGTAACAGATTTTCAGTCCAGTTCTTGCGTAATTTGGCATTCCTCAGCCTTTTCTCCCTGGCTTCTTAACAGCCACCATTCCACTGAGACCTTTTCTGATGAGGCTTCAGTGAACAACAGATGGATCAACTGAAGGACCAGATGCATCTCTCAGGTCCTGTGTTAGGTCTTTGCTGGATTTTTTTCTATTTCTTGAGGACGTGAATTTTAGATACTGTTCATTTGCTGTAGTTTTTTTTTTTAGGCCTGCCGCTTCTTCTTTGGTTCTTTCCTCCTCCTGCACACTATTTTATGCCTGCCAAACTGTGTTATCTTCTGCAGTTTTCATAGAAAACTAAAGAAATTGGAACAAATGATGTGTTTTGCAACAGACGGCTAGTAACAAAATACTTAAAGACTTGGTTCTTTGCTAAGTTGTCTGTTATGTGTAGACACAACACTGGTTCATCCCTTGAGTTAGGTACCTTTTTATGATTGAATGATTCAAAGATCAGTGTTGAGTAGTTTAAACAGCAAACCTTCCTTTGAAAATGGTAAGGGAAAATGAGTGAAAAACTCTGAAAGACCTTCAGAAAGCCTGGAGAACAACTGCTCAAGATCGCTTTCAACAATTAGAGAAAGTCTGGCTCTTTGGAAGCAAAACATAAAGAAATGAGGGGTGGCTCGAGACTTTTGCACAGCACAGTAGTATCAAGTAAAGTTCCTGTTTAATTCCCTTGGCACAACTATACCACTCAAATGTCAAAAGACCTCTGCTGTCGACAAAATGTGACATCTACACTCTGAACACTGGCTGCAGTTTTGAAATTATGCTTAATTTCCTCAGATGTCAGACAAGATGTTTTGAATGCTGGCTGAGTAACAGACAGACCTGCTGCTGTTGTTAGGCTTTCTCAACTTGAGGCGCTCAAGCAGGGGGTTCACTAAGTGATCTATACTCTCTCTGCGTGCGTGTCAGTGTGAACGTGGGCATGTGTGCATGTGTTACATCCTGAGACTGTATCCCAGCGTGAGAAAATCAATGAGACCAGTGTAACAGGGACCAGTCCATCAGCATTTGTGCACGCGCACACGCGCACACACGCACACGCTCACCTCTGCACCACACACATTTGCTCTACCCGCACAAGCGCAACACCGACACACTTTCTTACTCTTCTGCACACATACGAGCCGCTCAGCCTCACTCCTTTCCACTCTCTCTGCACGCAGTCTAGAATATTGATGTGCTCTTTAAGAGCCCTTCTCTCTGTCTCTGTCACATTCTATCCATCCGCACACCATTTCCAACCACACCATCGGATAGATAGAGTGAAAACAATTCAGCACTAACTCTCCTTTCATACAGGAGTTTATACAATCATCGCACAGGCTCAGATGGCATTCCACAAGCACCGCATTTCATCATCTTCACATTATAATGAGGCAATACGCGGCTCTACTGTATGTCAGTTTGTATCATTTCATATTGTTAATACATCCGATGTTGCACATTGAGTGAAATATTATTCTCAAACTGTGATGTACTTCATTAAGGCAGGGATTCCACCGGCAAAAAATAGCTTTTCTGGGCACATCTGCTTTCATCTGTGCCAGAGGAATTTCAGTGTGTGTGAGTGTGTGTGTGTGTGTGTGTGTGTGCTGGCCACATCGCCATACCCGTGCATGTTAGATGTAAAAACAGAGAACAGATAAGGGAAAGGTGGCGTGTTTGAGCGCACACATTCATGCATGCACATCGGCCCGAGGTTGATTATCATGGGGTAAGTGGCAATTAATGTAATACTAATTAGAAAAGCTTTTATGTGTGGTCGGCTTAGAAGGGCTGCTGGTGATCTCTGGAAACTGCAGGAGAGATAGCGTGAAGAATATAAAACAGCACGCGCGGCTTGACAAGACACTAGCCATACGCACATGACACAACATGTCAATTAGTATCTAGCACGGTGGTGCAAGCTCACAAGGTAGATTAGGACTGTGCAGCTCCGGATCCTGATTTCAGAGTAGAGCCAACAAATCATCTTTATGGCATTGAAGTTGACAGAAAAACAACAACACTAAAAATACATGAACAAGAATACAAGAAGATTACTACCTCCCAATCATTTCGCCAAGCTTGTTTCATCTCTCCCCACTGTGTCATCAGTTTATATCAAAACAAGCAGAAACTGATGACTATCCTCCAATCAGCCTCCTCAGCTATCTTCATGCTCCCACTGTTACGTTGTTGCTGGTGTTTATAGCAGTGCGTTGAGACTAAGATAATTTATTCCAAAATAAAAACTGAACATTTTGCATCTTGTTTTGTTTTTTGTCTTTTCTTGATGGTTTGCAGACAAGTTATGAAAGTTGCTTCTAAGATGTTTAAGGAATGTGGTACTTTAATGACAGCAATTTTTTTTATCTTATGTCATGTATCCATCTCTCGCCCCATCAGTCTCACTTATCTCTCTCCCTACCCTGACGTGTTTTTATCCTTTCCATTCCTTCCCTCACCCTCGTTCGCGGTGTAATCTAGGGGATTGTGTGGTCTCTTGGTGTGAGAGGTGATGGGTGCAGCAGGATGAGCGTGATAATCTGCCACACTGGATTACAGCCTAATCTCTAATCTCTCTGGCCCTCCTCTGCCCGGGGACCACCTCCACCGTGCCAATTTTATTAATCTGAGCCCCCTGCATCAGCAGCTTAGTTTTGCCCATTTTGATTTCCCAGCTTTCACAGAGCATATAAAGCAATAAGAGCTGAAACAATAGATTGTTGTGACGCAACACTCAGAAGTGAATTCCACGACCCCTGCGTGCTCTATTGGAGGATTTAGCTACTGATGAGAATGTTAATCCTCCGAATGTGAGGATTCATCAAGAATAGTTGCTTCAGGGATGTCCCAGGTTGCCTAAATTGCAGCGGGTTGCAGTTTGCCTCGCGCGGTCTCTGTGTAAGTGCTGAACGAGGGCTCCAACAGCCTCCAATGTAATATCCATCAGAATCACACCAAGCATGAAGGTTGCTCTGTCCTGTCTGACTTCATGACCTCAAACACTCACAATTAATGTCCCATATCATAGGGTTAAATTGGTGTTAGTAATTCCTCTGGCTAGTTGAGAGAAGGCAGAGTGGAGAAAAGCAATTCCAGTCACGTAGCAGCAAAAAGAAAACACGATTAACCAGTTTTCTAGCCTTTCTAAAAATGAGTAATCAGAGCTGGGCTTATCTCTGGACTAATGTCTTTGTATTGCATTGGATCATTAATTGTGGCAAGTGTGTTATTTATGAAGCCAGGGACTTAATGCACTCGAAGTTGATTGAAATTTGTAGAGCTGGACCTGAATATTTGGATATTATTCAGATATTTGTTTGTTGCATCTTCAGTTTTCACTTTGCATGTACATATACAAAAACACCAAACAACTTTTTATAGTAGCTTTAGCCACTTTTCACTGCCGTAACATAACACGACAGGCATCATCTTAAGTTTATGGGTATGTTTTTTTTTTTTTTTTTTAAATCAGTGTTCCATATGTTTAGTTTGAAAAAGTGAATGCGTACTAAATTAAACTCTCAGCTTTGGTTCACGTCAACATCAAAGAGAAAGAAGTAAAATCCTCTTAAGCTATAGTGCACAATTTTTGCCGTGGTCCAAAAGTAACCGGGACACTAAGTGGGCAGATGTGTGTCATTTTATCAATAATTCATGCCTAAAAGAGCTGCCATGTGGCAGACAGTTGACTGAAAGTTGCCATTTATACTGAGGTGATAATATGAGGAGCAGAGTGGAGCCATGCAAATGAAGGAGATAATACCAGGACTCACACAAAAGCACAACTCTATCAGAGCGCTATCACAGGTACTATCAAAACCAATAGCTGGCCTCCTTCCAGAAAAGCAGGTGCACACAGGAAAAGTAGAAAATGGTAAACAGCATGGTGAAGTACAAGTCTGCATGAGGAAGAAAAATTCATTTTTGACTCCGCAGCCTGTCAAGAGCGCTCTTCAGGATTTAGGCAAAGCTTCAACAACAATCCACGGACAACTTTGTGCCTGTAAGTTTTTAACACGTTCCTTTCCTATCTCAAAGTTTTGGCACATACATTATTCACAATGCATTTGGTGATTTGGGTGTGTTACACTAGTAAAGGCTGAGGTAGCCTCGGCAGCACTAAAGCAAAGATGAGCAGCTAGTGGCAAAAGTCTGGAGAGCTTAACGCTACATCATAATCCTGTTTTGTTTTTGTTTTTTTTAAATGACTGACATCACTTGAGTCAACTGATCAGATGTGGTTCAACAGCTGTAGTACACACTGAGATGTGTTATCTAAAGATTTAATGTTTCGCTTTAATTAATGAAAAATAACGTGAGCCGAGGCAGGAGCAGGAGAAAGACCCAAGACGATCGGTTGGTTAAAGCCCGGTTAAAGACATGAAGGTACGTCCAAAAATTAACTCGACTTGGTCCAAGCAAGTCTGAAGGGGTAGTTTTCCATGGAAACCTGTGCCACATATCAGGCATACTTAATGAAATAGTCAAAAATGCTTTCCTTGCCTTTTTGCTTGCAAAATGTCAATAGAGAGAAAAAGAAAACAGCCAGGCACAGATAAAGAAAAATGAAGTGAAGCACTCGAAGTCATCATTTATGCTTTTAGTCAATACATTTGATACAAATTTTCCAAGCTGCTGTATTACATTTGTTTTGTTGTTACTAACGGGCAAATCCTGTCAATGGCTGAGTGCAGAACATCTGTTATTACAGTGTATGCTGCGCGTGTGTCGGCTCACCTCTGTCACCATTGTGTGTGTTTTCAGGGTTGAGCGTGTCCAGCAGGTGGACGGAGCTCGTCGGTCTGGTTTTGCTGCGGTCCTCTTGTTGATGGTCTGCCGAGCTCAGGCCATTCTCATACAGCTGGCTCTCGCCGTGACGCAGATGCCAGGTCAAACCTAGCAGGTGGACCGCTACACACAAGCACGCACACACGCACACACAAACACACGCACAGATTGGCAGCCAAGGGGAAAGAAAAAAACAAAAAAACAGAGGAGATCATTATTCAAGACATGCAAAGGGGGGGTGTGTCTGAATCTTTTTTTAATGCCCATCTTGGAGCACTCACTCTCTTTATATGCTTATTAGTGTCCAGCAAGCAAAGGACAATTAGAAAGAGCACAAACTCTTTCACGCACACATGCAGCGTGTTTGCACACATGGCACATGTGCACATGAACACAGAACGTGGCAGCGGCGGGCAATTAAGGCTGATCTTCAGAGTCTGAGCCCAGGGCTAGTATTAAAGCGCTAACACGGGCTTTTATGCATGACTAATGATGCTTTGAAAGCTGCTGCCGATTCACAATCCATATGGGCCTTTTAAACAACAAAGAGTACGAGAGGATACCGGATTCCCCCCCTCCCACTCATAAAATTGTTTACTAGGACGGGAAACCAACATGCTGTTAAATAAAAACAACTAACGCATGCCCATTAAGGAAATAAATTAGTATTTTGCAAGGTTGTCAGTAAAGTGTTGAGTGAAACGTTCACTGGGTTCTGACCAATCGTGAGCTTCCGTTCATTCAGGCTTATACTTGGGCAGCGCTTTTATTCTATAAAAGAATCTAAAAAGGTAATGTGCCTTTGCTGATAGGAAGAACAAAGCAAATGAAATAAATCATTGCAGTTTTTTTTTTCCCCCCTCCTCTGACACATTTGGAACATCAAACAAAAGCAAAGACTTAAATCAAAAAGTTACTATGTGCTGGTGGCAGTCAGAGGATGGCTGCTGCATGCAGATCAAGGTAGGGAACTTCTAAGGACTTCAAACATCTTCACTGTCTGTCCTCTGTCTGCTGATTGCCGACACCCAGAAAAAGCACTTGACACAAGCTTGATGGCGCGCGCGTAAAATGGCTGCTTAGAAAAACAAATCCACAATTATCCGGCGCAACCAACACAATCACACAGGTATGGCACGCTCGCACTTTTCTCATCTATGCATGCATGCACACGCCTCCGCGGTCGCCCACACTCCACCCCCCCCGCCCGCCCCCCACCTGATGAAGAATACCTAATTAAAACTCCAGATAGTTCAAAGCCATTTGCAGCTACTTTCCTTTGCAGAAGCACAGAGGGGCAAAAAAAAAAAAAAAGTATTTTCTCTGAAAAATACAGCAAATCTATGATGAGCTCTGAGAGTTGAAGCCAACATGGTCCCGTGCCTCACTTTGCCATCTACTGGGATCAGCAAATCATACATTTCAGCTGTTGACTAGCACTAGCCACTATTGGTTTAGCTATCTACTCATGCACAATATGAGCTCCTCAAAGCAGAACACAGACGATTACCAGGGCCATGAGGGAGACGTCATGCATCATTTAGCTCAAACTAATTGAACTGTCAGTCTGTGACGAGACCAGACACGGACACGCACAGAGTCCTCGCATCAGCCTGAGTACGAGTCAGTCATTTTTAAACATCTCTTGTTTTCTTTTCTTTCTCTTTTTTTTTTTTTTTTTTGCTTTTTTATTTTTATAAAAAATGCCACGTGGGGGATTTTTTCACATAAACACCTTGCTGTGAAACTAGCTGTGATGATTCATTTTGATGCTGGGAGAAAAGGATGACAAACAGTAACCCAAATGATCTTCCTTGTACATTTAATTTCATGGATTTAGCTTCCAGCGAAATCCTTTCAGTTGTCTGGTACTGCCCGTCCTGCAGCCTTAGCAGACAGGTGGGAGGATAGAACGAGCAGGTAAAAAGAAACCCATGAAAGAAGATACTGACAGTGGTCAAAACTGCATTTTATTTGACATTGACAGAATTAGAGAGAATATCACAGTGATTTCCTTAAGACTACAGTCATTATGAGCTATCTGCTCTGAGGAAACATCATAAAATTTAGTACTGCACCTACAAATGTAGGTTTGCATTCCTCGTCACTGTTTGTACTGCATTATATTTGGCGGTGGAGTGGAACAACCTATCATAGTTTCATAAATTAGTCTGTAAGAGTGCTCAGCGAGGGATGACAAGTTATTCCCAAACTGATACATTTGGCATTTCCACCATTAAGTCTCTCAGCCTTCATTCTCTCCTCACCTCCTCTCATCTGAATTGCTTTTCTTGCTCTCCATGTTTCCTGGTGTCCCCCACACCTCTGCTCACCAAGTATTACCCACTCCAGCTGTGACTCTGCAGCGACAGTCCTCACTGGCTCTCCTACCTTCTCCTCTTCACCACTCCAGCCCTCCTCAAAAGCCCCTCAGACCCCACTTCTCCTGCTGCTCCTCATCAGCCCCTCTCTGTCTCTCTCACGCTCTTGTTTTATGACTGTTGACCTTTTGCTGGAACACTTAGCATCTAGAGTTGCGCGGCACGCACGCACACACAAACACGCACTGAAGCAAGGAGGCAACAAGGACCTCTGAGTGTGATGAGGAGGTGATGGAAGAGTGAGAGTTTGAGCATATGCTCTTGTATTTTTGAGGATCTGATGTCCTAACAGCAATATTAATACCAGTGAGGACATATTTGTTGTTTTGTCACTTGGTCAAATTAATTCTGTGTGTTTGAAACTGAGTATTTATAGAGCCCACAACGTGGACAGGACTAGGGCTTTAATTTATCTGTATGTTACACACATGGATTCAGTAAAAGTGGAAGTTATTCTAGAGATCTCGGATTTATTTGCTGCGGGTCATTAAGTGCTGAGGGGGCTTGAAACTCTGCCGGTTGAAAAAGTACAAGAAAAAGATGAGCAATTGCTGAGCACAATGGTTTATTCTTGACCTTAACCTTTATTTAGACAGAACAACCCTGAGTCACAGACAAATTATTACTGGCACAGTTGTCATAGAGATGCGCAGTCATCCTGAGCTATACTGTATAACCTCAAAAAAAGAAGAAAAAAAAAAGAGCGAGACCTTGGAGAGTCTGGATTTTATTGTCAACTGAATTATAGTGGTAATTTTTATCAGTCTTTATAAAAGGACAAACAGTGTATATCCTGATTCAACTACAGCCCCGCCAAGCAGTGTTGGATTAACCGTTAATGGGTTGTTCAATATAGGCCCCTGGTGATATCCTGCCATTTTGATGGTTAGCATTTCTTTAGTAGATCAAATTAAGAAATAATGTCAGCAAAAACTAGTTTCCCACAAAACCGCGTAGCCACAGAGACAACCCAGAGTTTAAACCCACACTTGACATTTTAGAAAATGTACTTACTTTCTTGCCAGAGTAATGCAAATACAGCGCAGTAAATACGAGCTAGCAGCTAATCAGCTTAGCGTTACATAAAAATGAGCTACCCTCACCCTGTCAGGATTTTCTCCTTGCCCTTTGAGGGGAATTTCCCTTTAACCAACTTTCTTCTGTTTTGCTGCCTCTCAGAAACAAAAGGTTTGAACAGCCGGTGGCTGCTGAGCTCATATCCACAGATGTGTGCCCGAGACGACCATATTAAGGAAATTCACCGGTCTTGACGCCACATAGGGCCAAGAGCAGAAAATGTGAAGCATGTGAAGCTGAGCATTTAGGTGAATCTGAAGTCTTTGCTTTCAGATCACTGACGAATGCTTGCGTATATATGCTGAACTCATTATTTCAAACTTTGTCCACATTTAATGTGATCCACCACTGTAACAGTGTTCATATAATAGGGGGGGAAAAAAAAGAAAATCATAAGAATCTGGACTTGTTAGTCCAAATATCTGCCTGGAGGCATTACCAAGATGGCAGGAATTTAATCTTGAGAGACTTTGCTACCACCAGCGCCTCTTTCCATTTAAAATACGCAGACACTCTCACAGAATCGCACTTCGACACAGTGTGCAGTCAGTTATGCGAGCAGCATGTGCTCGGCCTGACCCTTCACTCTCGCTCTCTTTTTCTCCTGCCTGTCCATCCCTCTCAGCGTCCGTCTTTCTCTCTTGTGCTTTGGCGAAGGCGCACATAACCGTCACACGTTAGTGAGAGACTGAGTTAGTCCAGTCATTATAACTGGAGACGGAGCGGCAGCAGCAGCACAGTGGCAGCAATGAGCAGCAGTGCAGCGAGCTAACAGGCTGAGGCCCTCGCACACATGAATCATTGATCAGTGTGACAGTGAGATGACTGCCAGAGGTAATAGGACGGTACTGCTGCGAGGGGGGTTCGGTACTGTACCCTCGTTGTCGGGTACCCCGCTGAGATGTGTGCGGAGGATGAGGAACGCTGAAGAGGAGAGCGCAGGGTGTAGGGGGAGACACAGACGGTTCACTGTGAGAAGAAGGAGGTACTTGATGTGGCTTTTTCAGGTTTATTTAAACTGCCGTGGAGAGAAATGAGAGAACACAAGAATTCAAGCTGGTGGAACTCTGGCGGCAAAGTGAGGCTCGCCGAGATGGCAGGAACATCACAAGCCTTTGCACATTAAGAGCTGAAATGCAAAGATGTACAGATGCCATAACTTTATTATGACTGCAGTGAATGACTCTCACCATTATTTCTAGAACAGCAGGTTTTAGGAGGCCAGCTATTTCTGGTGGTAGACACAGCAATAATGCTAGCATGCAGCTCCTGCTGTTGTTGTCAGGCATGTATGTGTCTCCAGATTAGATAGAAATGATTGTGGGCTCCAATGATGATTAGATTTCACACCTGTGGTGGGAGAAAGAGTAAGAGATAGGGAAAGAAAATTGTGTGTGTGCGTGCGTGTGTGTGTGTCTGTGTATTCCTCTTTAACCACTGAATTAAACTAGATGTAGTTATCTAGTATTTGTATCAGTCCTGAGCTGGGTTGCGAGGCACAATGGGCGTGATTGACTGTGAATATACTGCCTTATCAATAAGCATTACAGCCAAGGTAGCACTGCAGTCAGTTAAAAATGATTTATCAATACCCTCACACAAGTGGAAACACATCCAGGCCTGATTGCCAAGTCCTTTTTTCGCTCGTAGACATAGCTAACCGCCAACTATATTCTGTCTGACAACCAAAGACTACAGCCGGCTTTGCCCAACAGCAAACACTTTCAAGCACATCAGTCATTCGATTTAGTGTGTAGTTTAGCATGTACAGTAAAGGCAATTGCTCATCCAAGTTCTGCATGGCTGTGCCAGCCTCTAGCTAAGCCAAAACTTCTGAGGGATGGGAGAAAGAAAGGCGGGGACAGAAAGAAGGGGAGACGGGTATAAGAGGAAGAAAGACGGAGGGAAGGGACTGAGAACGAGGAGGGAGACAAATGGGGAAAACAAGTGTGAAGGAGAGTGAAGGAGAAGGACTTCAGAACCAATAAAACAAATCTGTGTCTAAGTCAACGTTAGAGTAGAGACTGAGAGCCCGGGGGGGTCCGCGTGCCCTGCCGCATTTTCGCCTGTCGACCCTCGCTTCACTCTGACAGACGAGAGGGGCTAAAGTGTTTTTCTTACTCCCCTCCACAAACTCCTTGAAAGCTACTAATACCACTGTCACCACTGTTTAACTGTGTGCGTTTGCATGCATGACAGTGTGTCTTTCTTGTGTGCGAGCATGGGCAGAGCTTCGTGTCGCTATTTCCTAGCTGGTATAAACCTCAGGACTCATCATTGGTTTGACCTTGCTAATCTGGAATGGGAAGGCTTCCTCGTATAAAGGGATAAAGTGACGGAAAGAAGGATAAAAAGAAGAGCGGAGGTGGTGACACACTTCACACGTCTTGAATGATGAGATTTGCTGTACATCCCGGTGTTTATTTACCAGTAAAACTCGCTGTCACAGTTATCTAGTTAGTCACGGTTGCGACAGTACACCAAGTCCAACAGATCACAGCTTACTGCTTCACGCATTTCTCTGTTGTTCTTTCATTCCCCATCACGCCTCCTCTCTCTTTCTGTCAGAGTCCCCATCTCTCTCCATCTGTCTCCCACTAGCTGTCTCACTGATCTGGTCCCTTTCTGAAAGCTGAGTCACGTTACAACGGACAGAATAGTACTGAATGAGCAGGGGATTGCCGCCATGTTACATTTCCCTCTGGCAGCCACCATGTACCGCCGCGGCGGGCTGAAATACTGCAGACAAACAGCGACGCAACACCGCCGGTCACATACAGCTCCATCTCTGCTTGTTTGGAGCGTGGGTGCACGGCTGCGTTTGTGTGTGTGTAATAGAGAGGATCAGAAAGATAAGGAACGTGTGAATGTGTGTTGCCGTGCATGCCCACGTGCATGTGTTTGAACTTGCTTAGTGTACCGTTGGAGCTATTGAGGCTATTTTGTTGCAGACTCTCTGACCTTCTGGAGACATTTTACCAAAGGGCTCTCTCGCCATTCAGAGCTTTCTGACCACAGTCTGTCTACCCATTTAAAGCAATTTTACCAAAGGCTTCTGTAGCTGTTAGGGCAGTTTTAGCAAAGGCCAGCGGGTTCCTTAGAGCCGCACCAGACGACCAAAATAGAGGACTGAAAACAAAGAGAAACTGGAACAATCAATACAAACCCCAATGAGGCATGAAGCAGCTAGCTGAAAGAAGCTGGAGGTGAAGAGAGAGCTCACACACACACACACACACACACACACACACACACACACACACACACACACAGAATCCAATCACAAAGTCACACATACACCTTCATGCACACACAAACACACGCACACGCTTGAAGGACAAGTATTTAAGGATCATTATTTATGCAATTAATACAATTTAAACGACAAACTTGTCGCCATTCACACAAAAAGAACAGCGAGCACGTCAGACTGCAGTAAGCAGGCAGCCTTTGGTTCCATTAATTGTGATGTAAGGAGAGAAATGGAAAGGAACTGAAATGTGCTACAAACAGTTACACACCATTATGCATCATTCTGTATGTGTGGGGATAAACAAATAGCTGAAATGCATGGTTAAAATACAGCAAATTTTATTTCTTTTGGTAAAATAAAAAAGAATGTTTGTAAAAATCTGAATAAATAAGGATACTTTTTTAAAAAAAAATTTTAATTTCAGAAGCTGTAACCAATGAGCCATTCGCACACAGTATATCCAGCATCTGTAAGAAATGTCCTGTAAATATGAGATATTTATGCAGCTGGTGGAAAACAGCTGTTGAAACAAAAACAATGAAGCCAGTATCTGCACAGAATACCTCCGTGTTGCCGCTGCACTGCGATTGAGTCACTGTGTGTGACAGCATTTTTTTTTTTTTTTGTGTCCAACTTAACTGCTCTCAGCCAGAACACCCCGAACAGAAAGGATTCTACTTTCCCGGCACTACTGGAAACAAGCTGTAGCAGCCAATCTTACCCACTCAGCATTGCTGAGTAGATAATTGGTTGCCAGTTGCCCTCCTTGACAGAGCCAGACAATGAAGAGAATCGCCGCTGATCCCAGACAAACAGGCAACCACCTGTTCAGAAACTTCCCTTTGGGGGAAGGTAACATTTCATTAGAGCCACGCCGACTCAGCACCTCAACGGCTTCATCCCGACAGCCATCACCAGACTGAGCTGACCCTCTAGCATTACCTCTATACACTATCTCTGGCCTACTGCCCACCACCTGCTATCAGAACAGACTGCAAACCTCTTCATGTAAACTGTTCACTCTATTGAGGTTATTACTACTATACCCTGTTTTTGTAAGCTAATGAATGCACTAGAATGCAATATTTTTAAAAGGCCTCATTAGTGCTGCTTCCACAGTTTTGCAGTCTTCTCTGTCCCAGCTTTTGTCTATCTGCCGTACATTTCAGTAGCTGATGTCACTGACGGTTCAAAGCCTATGCAGCATTTTTGCACTGACTGCACAGCATGCTGTGCGATGGCTGGAAGGCTGTGCTGTCTGACTGCATATGGGCTGCAGTTCAGATGGAATAAAAGTAGGAGATCTTCAGCGGAGTGAATCAGCACAGTTGAGCTTTTCCAATTTAGACTTGGACTATCCTTTTATTTTTGGCCTGTCTTTACTTTCTAATGGATTTGTTCAAAGTCTTTGCTTCTTTGTCCTTTCTGTATGAGCGCTGAAAATCAGGGCAAGGACTTTTTTTCACTCTTACTTGGAGTAATTACTTTTCTAATGGAACTGGTAACGTACTTAAATGGAAAAATAGGCTTCTATAAAATATATATCAAAATACAGTTTTATTTTTCTTAAATTTGCCTTTGTGACACATCAAGGACAAGTTCAGTATTTTAATAATACTAGTTAAATTAGAATTTTTTTAATAACTTACTTCTACAGTCAGCCAATGAATTGAATTGCACTGTTCATAAGAGTTGATTGTACAACATGCAGACCATGTGTTTGGCTGTAAGAAGAAGAGGCCCGTGCTTTGTCGGCAGCAGACAATATCAAGGGATGCTAAATATTTTCCTCACCAGCTTTCATGTTTTCTCAGGTCCATACCAAAGCCAGGTTCTTTGTTCAGGTTTCTGTGTTTGCTATGTTTTCTATTAAACTCTGACAAGTTAAACGAGGATCGAGCGCACCAGTGTTGAAGAACAAGGCTACCGAGCATTGTGTCCCAGCCGGAAAGGTCTTTCTTTTCCTAGTCTCTGAAAAGCTGTCTGAGATAGGAGCTGCAGTGTCTAAATACTTGCAAATATTACTGACCTTTTAGGAGTCACAGGTGGTGCAATTCAGTGGTGTGGTGGTGTTTAGCACTGTCACTTCACAGCATGAAGGTCCTCGGCCTGAATCTTGGCTTATGCGCGCATTTCTGGGTACTCCGGCTTCTTCCCACAGTCTAAAGACATGCTTGGGGTTGGTGATCAGTGATTCTAAACCGGCCCTAAGTGTGAATGTGAGCATAAATGTCTCCCTATTTCTATCTGTTAGCACTGATTGATGACCTGTCCAGGGTGTATGCTGCCTCTTGCCCTGTAACGGTTGGGATGGCCGCCCCCTCCGCGACCCTGAATTCAATAAGCAGAAGAAAGTGGACGGATAGAAGGCAGAAGCCTATAACTCCCATGCACATCCATTTAGTCTAACATGGTCGTATTGATAACATCATATAGATTCTGTAAATTCAGCCTACATCTATCTGAAACTCTACATTTCTCAGCTATTTCTACTGCTCCCTTTGTCTCTAGATTTTTTACTTTCCTAAAATTTTAAAAACACCATAGGAACTAAGCCAACAACTGTTTGACGTAGGGTAATGTATTAATGGACTAAAGTGCTCTAGTTCACATAACAGCCACTTTTAGTCTCCACAGTATATCGGGACATTTAAAAGTTTAAAGCCTCTCAAAATGTTTTTATCTGAAAAATCAAACTTTAATTCAAGCTGGAAAAGAATTCTATTCAACACAGTGACAAGTTTAGAATAAAATAAAACAAAATAAAAAATTTTGTCCTTAAAGTTTTCAGCAGGTACAGCCTTGCAAACCTTTGGTATTCACCCTCTGTTTCCTGAAGGGCCTTCCACAAATTGGATTGGTTTGATGGGCAGTTGGACATTTCTCACATACCATATGGTCATGCTGCCCCCCCCCCCCCCCGTCCCCAGTCCCCAACAGCTTGATAGGGTTGAGCGGTAGCGATTGTGCTGGCCACTCCATCACAGGCAGAAACCACCTGACTTCTTTCTGATTACCTCTTACACAGTCTGGAGTCACTGCTGTTTTAATGTGAGGGCTTACTGGGACTCAAGCCACGGGGTCTGACAATATAAAGGGCCCAAGAGACTTTTGGGGGGGGGGCAAAAAAAATTTTCACCCAGAGGTACTAAAATAAAATAAAATCTAATCATCCTTGACTTTGTGCACAATTGCCAATTCTCATGCTTTTGGCATGTGGCAAACTCTTTGAGTCTCTGTGTCACGCGTTCATGCTGCCCGAACTAATCTCATGCTAAATAAGAGAAAACCTTTATGGAAAAAAAAAAAAAACTGTGGTAAAAGTTAAACATGTTTTTTTTTCTTCTTCAAGGTCTGAACAGCACGCTTTTTTTTTTCTCACATTTCTTGCCTCGTTCACTTTGCTCCACAATTTCACATTCATTACAAACTGAAATGTCTGTAAAAAAGTCACACCAGTGAGGTATGTCTAGTAAGTATAATAAAAGTGGTTTGATGAAACCTTATCAGGAGCTGAAGGTTCGCTTGTTGCTTTTAGCTGTTTTGGGGTGTCTGTTCTCTGAGCTTATTTATTAGCTGCAGCATCAGACAGCAGCAGGAGCCATCTGCGAGCGTCTTCAAAGCAGGAGAGCCATGCCTATTTTACGTACTTGGTACAACAGAGGCAACACCATCATTATTTATAATTATTAATTATTCCCAACGCAGAGACAGGATCAATCAGGTCCTAAAGGCAAATGAGATTGTGTACGTTTCTATCTTGCAGACAGGTTCATTAGTGTATGCACAGTACTGTGTACATATTAAGCACGGCTGATGTTTTTGCAGTATGGATGCAGCAGAGGGGTCACCGACCTGTTTAGGAGGGAAACAGGCTGCAACTGATGGATGTCCACGGGGTTTGACATGGAGTGATCTCCTTTCTTGTTCAAGATCTCTGTTCTCTTCTAGAATACTCCCACTTCCTGCCACCCAAACAACCCCCATGAGCCCTCCTCCAGCATCTTTTTGATCTCGCAAAACATTCTTATTTTTAAATCTAAATACCTCACCCTGAGATTTGTTGGTCTGTAACACTTATTTTTTTTTTCTCTATCCAGCATTGGTTCTCTTTCATCCATCCTAATATTTTCCGTTCATCAGCAAGTCTCATCTATGGATTTTTCTTTGCAGCTGTGCCTCAAAGGTGAGCATCCAGGTGACTTTGAGACTGGTACTGCCAGCTGAGGATATGTGATGCCCCCCCCCCCTTAAACTAGAGACACTTACGGATGTCCTCCTGCGCAGTTGTACACTTGTGCTGTTCTGTGAAGCTGGCAGCGTGCATCATCATGTGAAATCTTACATTTTTTGGCATAATCCCGCAAGGCATAGCCCCTGTTTTTTTTCCCAAGACGATTACTCTGATGAGTTTCCAAGCAAAGTTCTCGTTTTATGGCCATTTTCACACTCTAATCGAACCCACAGAGTCTGTTGCTACAGACACTCAAATAACCACATTTATTGCTTCTTTAATCAGCGTAACAGTTTTCAGCATAACTGGGAAATTATTTTTTTTTTCTAATTATAAAAAACTCGCTTTATGTAAAACAATGTGCCACTTATAAGTATGAATGACTTATGATTAATGGTTACATCTACTATTAAAGGTCAATTACAACGTTTATGCTAAATTAGAGCCATTTTGTTACAAACAAATCTGTTTGTCTCATAAAGAAAGAAAGTGACAAAAGTTTCACTTCTGCGTGGTTAAGCACCAATGTGGATTTATGTGTTTTAAAAATACATATACCATATATGAGGGGAAAGATTTAGAAGACTTTAAGAAAAGTTTTTCTCAGGAGTCTTTCCAGATAAATTAGATATTATCTTATTTTCTAAAAAAGAGGATGTCCTCAGATTTTAATGAGTGACGGTTAATGATGCGAGACGTGATTTAGAGTTCACTCATGGCCAGTAGGTGTTCTTTGTTTGCCTCACGTCGGCTCAGCGAAAGCGACAGCAGTCTGTAACGGCACTGAAAGTGTTTCTACCATAACCTCTTCTGTCAGCCTGTGAAAGCAGATGCAGCAGCTTAAAGAGTAAAAATGCTTTTGCTTTGGCTGCCTCACAAGTAGCTACACGTTTAATCCTACCAGTTTTAAAATGTTTTTGATAGGAAATGGCAAAAACTATTATAGTACTGAGAAAGACTCTGGTCTGATAATGTGCCTAATGAACTCCACAGACCCTTACAGCCCTAACATCTGCACCAAACATTCATGACCAATGACATACAGTATTTTCGTAGTGTACAGTACTGTGCTAAAGTCTCGAGCCGCTCCTCATTTCTCTGTATTTTGCTAGAAAAATGGAAAACAGATGCAGCAATTTATTCATATCTGCAAACATAAATAGAAATGCAGTATATCAGGCGAAAACAGAGTTTGTACAGTTCTAACGAGTTTGAAAGTCAATGTTTGGTATTTATTCTTCAGCACAGCCTGAACTCTCTGAGGCAGCTTTCTTCTCATTTCTTTAAGTAGTCTTCAGGAACAGTTCTCCAGGCTTCTTGACGGACATTCAAAGCTCTTCTTTGGATGTTGGTTCCTTTTTGTTCTGTTCTCTGTCAAGATGATCCCGCACTGCTTCAATAATGTTGAGGACCGAGCTCCGGGGAGGCCAATCCATGACTGATAGTGTTCGTTCTGTTTTTCTGTTCAGGTATGTGTTACTGCATTGACAGTGTGTTTAGGATCATTGTCATGCTGAAAAAATGAAGCTATTCCTAATCCAATGCTTTCCAGATGGTATTGCATGGTACAATTTGAACCCAAATTTTCACATTTGGATTCATCATCACTCATCATCACACCTGTTGCCACTAATTTTCAGTCCAGTTTTGTGTAATGTGGCATACCTCAGCCTTTGCTTCCTGTTTCCCTTCCTTAAGAATGACTTCTTGACAGCCACCCGTCCACTGAGACCATTTCTGATGAGGCTTCAGCGAACAGTAGATGGATCAACTGAAGGGTCAGATGCATCGCTCAGGTCCTGGGTCAGGTCTTTACTGGATTTTTTCCAGTTTCTTGAGGGCAGGACTTTCAGATGCTGTTCATCTGCTGTAGATAGTTTTTTTTTAGGTCTTCCACTTCTTCTTTTGTCCTCTACTTGTCCAGTTTCCTCAGTTTTTTAAGGACACTGCACAACATGCCAAGATTTTCAGCTAATAACTCTCTGGGAATCACCTTGTTGGTGCAAAAATACTATTATATGCCTGCCAAACTGTGTTATCTTTTGCATTTTTCATAGATTCATCTAAAGAAATGGGAATAAATTTTGTGTTTTTATGGCAGGCTGCTACTAACAAAGGGCCTAAAAACTGGTTCTTTTCTAAATTGTTATTTGTAGACACAACACTGGTTCATCCCTTGAGTTAGGTGCCTTTTTTTATGCTTGAATGATCCATAGGTCAGTGTTCAGTGGCTTAACAAACAAACAAAATCAATCCTCAGACAATAGTCAGGTATGAGGACTGAAAATGAGTGAAACAGCAGCCAAATAAGAAGACCTTCAGAAAGCCTGGAGAACTATGGCTCAGGATCCCTTTAAATATTACAAGATAGCCTGGTTCCTAGGAAGTAAAAAAATAAAGAACTGAGGGGTGGCTCAAGTGTTTTGCACAGTACTGTTTATCAAAACAAAATTCCTCCACTGTATTTTTGCATAATGTTCTGCTCAACTCACAGTTGCAGTTGCCCAACTTTGAAGCCAGGGAGGTCAACAACACAGAATGCAACAAGCACTTAATTTATGATAAGCTGTAATCAGCTCGGAGCTTTGAGGCAGACAGGCCTGCTACTGTAGGACGTTTAGAGGAGAAATCCACATAAAGAGGGAACAACTTAAAAACTCTGCCTCGGTTGAAGCTATCAAACACACCATTTGTTATTTTATAAGTAAAAATGAAGATTTCTTTTTGTATCGGTTGAATTTTTGATATTAATTGATTTATCAGAGTATCCAGAGTGTGAAATTGCTTGTTTTGTGTAACAGAAAGTCAATTGATAAAAACGATTTAAATCACCAATTTATCACATTTCGGGATATGAAAACAAAACATGAATTTCATTAATCCTTGTGGGGGGAGGGAGGGGAAAAAAAAAGTTATCAGTTCATTTTGCTGTCAACTTTAACTGAAGTGAAAAACAATTTCAGCAGCGTGTACATAAACACTGGCGCTGACAACGGAGAACTGATTAATCATGAGAATTTTTCAAGCATAGCTGCCAAACATTTTGCTGGTTCTAGCCTCCGAGACTGGTGCGCTACTTTGCCTTTTATTCTTGCGAACTGAATATTATATTTGGGGTTTTGGAGAAAACCGTTCACTGGAAGGCATCACCCTAGGCTCTGAAAAATCTAATTAAGACAATAATCGGTGGCTTTATCTTAATGGAAATAATCATTAGCGCTAATCAACACGTTTTTTTTTTTTCTTTTCTTTTCTTTTAAGCACAGTTGGAAACTGTACTGCGTTTGACCCCTCTGATTAATACGTAACGTTTGAGGGCAGATGCTTGGAATTGCCATCAAACTGTGAAAGCAGATTTGCTCAAAGAAAAAGCATGAATGTAATAAACTTAAAGCCACTAACAAGTCATTTGGCTCTTTGTGGAACCGCCAGCAACCCCTGAAGCAACACATGTTGTGCAGCCGAACCACGAAGAAGCTCACAGCTGAAAGTGCACACTGTGTCTTCGTGTGTGCGCGCGTGTGTCCGCGTGACCAAATGCGATTTGAAGGTGATTATTTGATTGCAGGGTGCTGCTGACTTGTTCATTTCACCTGCATCAGAAGCTTCTCCCTGTTGCCATGGAGATGATTATCATTCATAAGTGAAACATCCCACCCTCTCTCATATTTGATTGAACAACCGAGGATTGTAACTGTTTAAAACAGCAAGACATTCATTAATGCAGAAAATACTCTAATTAGCTTTTTTCTGACAGCATGATAACGCAATGGTAGGTAGGGTTTTTTGTTTTTTTTAACGGAGGCTCAAAATAGAAAATGAGTTACGGGTAGTTTTGTCAGTAGCAATATTCTTCAAGATTACAGATGCAATCTTAATCTGTCCTCTATCTCCCCTTAAATGCCCCTTTCACTATCATAATGCCTGCCTCTCATATCTGATGGCCGTGTTGTGCTTAATAACAAGCTATGACTGCGGGAGGGAGGGGTACGTTGGGGGATAAACAAATTAACAAAGCTATTCACAGCCCCTGCAACACCAGGGGGTACGGGGAGGAGAGGAGAGAGGGCAGTAAAGAAAGAGCGGATGGCTGCCTTAGCTAATCACAACAGGGGGCATACACTGCAATCACTTAGGCACAGCGTTATCTCTGCAATCATGCATCGTCCTATTGTTGTGCTAATTGGAATTCTTAATTTGAAATACAATATTATTGCTTCATTATTTGCTGGGTTACTTTGCTTCAAATTAATAAACAAGTCACATAACTTACACGAAGAGCTTTAAAAACAATAACGACAATCATTTCAGAAGGGCATTAGGAACCGGCTGCAAACTGTTAAGACGCTGTTGTTAAAAGCTACATCAAGCGCCCGGGACGCGCTGACCATTAAATGGCTCGTCCACTCTGTGTCCTTACAGAGCATGCAGGATCGGTTACAAGCTCAGTTACACGCTGAACCGCTGTGGAAAAGCGGCGTAAAGTTTGGCCGAGAGTCACGAAAAAGGACGAAGATTGAGCCAAAACTGACAGCTGCGTTAAAATGATTTCCACCAAGGGGAGGAACTATCTCCAGCACTCTGAAATGTTAGGCTCCAGCTTGGCACGACTGTAAAGGAATATGCCATGTTCAAATCCTGCAAATAATCAGCACTATTTGCAGCATGAGAACCGCAGACAATACGCACAACGTTTAACTATTGCAGGATAAGAAAAAAATATATAGAGCATCTGTAAATCTGCCATTTTATTAGCCTGTAAAAGGTCAGAAAAAGACCTCAAATGCACAGATAATGCAAAGAAAAGCAACTAATCTTCAATTTTGAGATGCCACACTAGTGGCATGTTTGGCAGCTTGCTTGACAATTCGCTTAAATGACTCATCAGTTATCTAAATTGTTTCTGTTGCCTGTCAAACAGAGTTTCAGCGTGTAGTGGGTGAAGAAAAAAAAAACACAACCAAACTGTTATTTAACTGAGAAACATGTTCAACATTTTAAATAATAAATAGACATAACATAAGTCTGACAACCAGCTCCTCAGGTGCAGGAGAATTTTTGACAGGCACTGATTATATTGTGAAATTTGAAATTAAAGGCAAACATTATTGCATTTTGGAAGCGGAATGAATTCATTTAGTTCTGGATTATTTTATGATAATGAGAACTGATTTGAAATCAATAAAAGTCAGCACAGTGAGCATTTTGATGAAGATGAGAAAGTGCACTGAGGCATTCCCCCCCCACCCTTCTCTTCCTGTCAGTGGCTGTTAATTAATTCATTAAAATTACTGAATCATTATGTAATGAGAGAACCTAATCATGCGGTGGCCTGTGTCTCAACCTCTCCCCCTAGACAAAGACATTAAGTCCATGACTACTTTAATCTTGCAATTTCAATGTCTTTGATTTACAGGCTAACATATCATCGATGCTTACATCCCATACATCTTGGTGTGGTTTCCATGGTGACGTCAACACGGAGATCAATCACTGCCAAACAGGAGTGGAGCATGACACCAATTAAAAGGTGATGTCGTCTCCGAGTCATCGCTCACACTCCTCACTAATGCACTAATTACCGGGGCTGGGACATTAATGGAATAGCATGGTTCAGCCTGGGGATTAATCTGCATGGATTCGCCTGTGTATGTGTGATGTCTGTCTGTGATGTGTGCGTGTATGTGTGTGTGATTAATGCGAACCCCCGCCCTACTCCACCGTGACCTTGGGCACCACCACAGGAGGGAAATGAACTAGCTGGGTGGAGGGCTGGGATATCTGCACTCGGGGCAGTGGAGGGGAGCCGATGTGCTGCGGTCGAGGGCCCGGCCAAGGTTGAGGATGAACAGGGAGTTGACGCAATTGGAGGGGATCGATGATTAAATTTGGTATTTGACTTTGACAAACTCGGCTAATGATCCTCCAGACCACAGAGCAACTCCACAACTTTCCACTTTTTAAGATTCCAATTACAACAAAGCGAATGTCAATCATAAAAAGTGGACTTAATCTGCTTTCATCAGAGTGTTTAGAGCCTTTGCCCAAGTAAAATTAACAAAAGTAGAATTTAACAGTGTTTCATTACAATTAAAAGTATGAGCAGTAAAATCCCTGCAATGAAAATGCAATTCAATAACTTGGTTAACTATTTTTAGGCCTTCCCATCTCAGATGATTACTCATTTATTAAATTCTCCAACTTTTATTTCTCCCCAGAACTGAGTCTGAGCCCAGATTTCCATTTACCACCACACTGATGTAATTACTGTTGAACTTTTATTTGGCAAACATTAATTTTTACTAGGTGGTGCAGAGTGGAGGCATTCAGCGTATTATTTTGTTCATATCTATCAGAATATTTGATAAAATGCAATTAGTCATCTTTTGATATAAGAAAGATATATCTGTGTACTAAGTAATGCAAATCTAAAAACTGCTCTACTAGTAGCTATTAGCGTCAAATAGGGCAGGACTGCTTATTATTACTTAGTTGTTGCTTAGTTATTACTCAGTTACTTAAATCTTGTTTAGTTTTATCTATAATCGGACACCCCATTGACTATTTTATGAGTAATCTGTGAACTAGTACTTTTATAGTAGAGTAAAATGTAGCTTAATGTAGTTTAATAGTTTTAGTTTACCCTGGTTTATTAGCAAAAACAGAATACAAATAAAGTTGCTGCAAAGTTGTGATAAATCAGAAATAAAGTGCAAGGGTTCAGTAATAAGACTTTGCTTTCAGCAAATTAAATATCAAATGAATTAATCATTAAGAGAAAAAATCAACAAAATATGTAAACAGTCAAAAAAAAAAGAAAATGAAAAAAAAAGGTGCAGACAATTAGGTCCGAAGCTTAGGCAAACCCGGATTGATTAATATAATAAAAACACCACGGGTGAAATTTAATAAGGTGGTTGTGCAACTTTGGGTAGCTGTGCATGTGTGTGAGATAATGGGGAAAGCATCAAATAAGTTACTGCATGTGTGTATTCATCGAATATTAGTTTTGTGAGCTTTGATCCAGAACTGCTAATTTACAATTTAGAATATCCTTTGGAGTGAAGACGACACAATGCTGCTTCAAATTTTCAGCGGTCCTGCTTTGATCCCATATCGATCGCCTTTGCTTTCTTCCCCCCTTTTATTTAAGTTCCTATATTTTTATTACCCTTTGAGTACTGAAGCATTCTGCATGTGTAAGTTTCCCTGTTAGAGTGACAGCAACTGCTTCTGTAAGTTTATTGCTTCCTTTTATGAATAAATTAGGCACTCTCTTGGCAAGTTCCACAATTTTCTAACTCCCCTAACAATCCCTTTTGAAAATGTAAATTTCTGCTAAACTCAGAACAAACAAAAGTAAATCTCCTCGTGCTTCTTGCGGGCGAGACAGGCTTGGTGCGTGATGGCTGACGGTGACTCACCGATGACGTAAGTGAGCAGCAGGGCCAGGGTGAGCGTGAGGAGTGATGCGGACAAGGCTGTACACTTCCAGTTGCAGCAGCGGTGAGGCTTGTTGAAGGTAAACAGTGGTCTGGTCACGCTGCTGCGAGGGAGAGGTCGAGGTGGAGGGGAGTACACAGTCCCAGAGGTCAGGGGGTATCCTTGCCCTGCCCCTGACAGCAGAGCTGACGAACCAGAGCCCTGCTTGAACAGGAAGTGTCTGTAGGAGAAACGTTAAAAAAAAAAAAAGGTGTTATTTCAAAATGGCATTTACTGTTTGCCAAGCCCGCCCTCCCCAGCTACTGCTGCTATGCTTTCTCATTCCCTCGTGTGCCATTTTCAGTGATAACAAGTGAGACATTTACTACTCTAAATTCTTTCTAATGTATTTATTTATTTTGAAAAAAAAAAGGCTTTTAGGCTCCAGCCAGAAGTAGACAAATCATGCTTTTTATTTTTCGCCAAGAATTGCTAATTATGGCAGTTGACCTGACAGCTATTACTCATTTGAATCAATTGTAGCCAGCTAATTAAGCTTAAACACTGGCTCTGCTAGTTGTTAAAATATGAATTTTTACTTGTTAGAAAAAGTTGTTAAAAGTTTTGTTTTGTTTTGTCTCTGACTGTGGTAAAATGCAACAATTTAACAATCATAGAAAATGGCACAAATTGGCAAAACTAAATGACATTTATCACAAATAATCAAAAACATCAGGGGAGCCACATTAACAAGCCTGGATGCACTGAGCACAAGGATCTTCGTACATTCCTGGCATCCAAAGAAATGAAGACTCATAAGATTTCTTTTTATTCGTGGCTGCAATATCTCAATAACAAGAGGGCACAAAAACATATATTGCCAAAAGTATTCAGTCAGCCATCCAAATTATTGAATTCAGGTGTTCCAGTCACTTCCACAGCCACAGGTGTATAAATCAAGCACCTAGGCATGCAGACTGCTTCTACAAACATTTGTGAAAGAGTGGGTCGCTCTCAGGAGCTCAGTGAATTCCAGCGTAGTACCGTGATAGGACGCCACCTGTGCAACAAGCACAGTCTTCACAATCTGAAATTTCTTCACTATTAAATATTCCACAGTCAGCTGTTAGTGGTTTTATAACCAAGTGGACGTGATTGGGAACGACAGCAACTCAGCCATGAAGTGGTAGGCCACGTAAAATCACAGAGTGACGTTGGCGGATGCTGAGGAGCATAGTGCGCAGAGGTCACCAACTTTTTGCGGCGTCAATCACTACAATTCAATTCAATTCAATTTTATTTATATAGCGCCAAATCACAACAAACTGTCGCCTCAAGGCGCTTTGTATTGTGGGTAAAGACCCTACAATAATACAGAAAAAACCCAACAGTCAAAACGACCCCCTATGAGCAAGCACTTGGCGACAGTGGAAAGGAAAAACTCCCTTTTAACAGGAAGAAACCTCCAGCAGAACCAGGCTCAGGGAGGGGCAGTCATCTGCCGCGACCGGTTGGGCTGAGGGGGAGAGAAAGACATGCTGTGGAAGAGAGCCAGAGATTAATATCAATTAATGATTAAATGCAGAGTGGAGTATAAACAACGTAAATAAGGTGAATGAGAAACAGTGCATTATGTGAACCCCCCAGCAGACTAGGCCTATAGCAGCATAACTAAGGGATGGTTCAGGGTCACCTGATCCAGCCCTAACTATAAGCTTTATCATAAAGGAAGTTTTAAGCCTAATCTTAAAAATAGAGAGGTGTCTGTCTCCCGAATCCAAGCTGGAAGCTGGTTCCACAGAAGAGGCGCCTGAAAGCTGAAGGCCTCTGCCTCCCATTCTACTCTTAAGTATCCTAGGAACCACAAGTAAGCCAGCAGTCTGAGAGCGAAGTGCTCTGTTGGGGCGATATGGTACTATGAGGTCTTTGAGATAAGATGGTGCCTGATTATTCAAGACCTTGTAGTGAGGAGAAGAATTTTAAATTCTATTCTAGATTTAACAGGGAGCCAATGAAGAGAAGCCAATATGGGAGAAATATGCTCTCTCTTTCTAGTCCCTGTCAGGACTCTAGCTGCAGCATTTTGGATCAGCTGAAGGCTTTTCAGGAAGCTTTAGGACAGCCCGATAATAATGAATTACAATAATCCAGCCTAGAAGTAATAAATGCATGAATGAGCTTTCAGCATCACTCTGAGAAAGGATGTTTCTAATTTTAGAAATATTGCGCAAATGCAAAAAAGCGGTCCTACATATTTGTTTAATATGTGCATTGAAGGACATATCCTGGTCAAAATGACTCCAAGATTTCTCACAGTGGTTACTGGAGGCCAAAGTAATGCCATCCAGAGTAAGTATCTGGTTAGACACCATGTTTCTAAGATTTGTGGGGCCGAGGAACAAGAATTTCAGTTTTATCTGAATTTAGAAGCAGGAAATTAGAGGTCATCCAGGCCTTAATGTCTTTAAGACATTCCTGCAGTTTAACTAATTGATGTGTGTCATCTGGCTTCATTGATAGGTAAAGCTGAGTATCATCTGCATAACAATGAAAATTGATGCAGTGCTTTCTAATAATACTGCCTAAGGGAAGCATGTATAATGTAAATAAAATTGGTCCTAGCACAGAACCCTGTGGAACTCCATAATTAACCTTAGTGTGTGAAGAAGACTCCCCATTTACATGAACAAATTGGAGTCTATGAGATAAATATGATTCAAACCACTGCAGTGCAGTACCTTTAATACCTATAGTATGCTCTAATCTCTGTAATAGAATGTTATGGTCAACAGTATCAAAGCTGCACTGAGGTCCAACAGGACAAGAACAGAGATGAGTCCACTGTCAGAGGCTGTAAGTAGATCATTTGTAACCTTCACTAATGCTGTTTCTGTACTGTGATGAATTCTGAATCCTGACTGAAACTCTTCAAATAAACCGTTCCTCTGCAGATGATCAGTTAGCTGTTTTACAACTACTCTTTCAAGAATCTTTGAGAGAAAAGGAAGGTTGGAGATTGGCCTATAATTAGCTAAGACAACTGGGTCAAGTGATGGCTTTTTAAGCAGAGGTTTAATTACAGCCACCTTGAAGGTCTGTGGTACATAGCCAACTACTAAAGACTGATTGATCATTTTTAAGATTGAAGCATCAATAATTGGAAAGACTTCTTTGAACAGTCTAGTAGGAATGGGATCTAACAAACATGTTGCTGGTTTGGAGGAAGTAACTATTGAAGTTAACTCTGAAAGATCAACTGGAGCAAAAGAGTCTAAACAAATACCAGCAGTGCTGAAAGCAGCCGAACATGAAGAATAATCTTTGAGATGGTTATGAATAATTTTTTCTCGAATGTCTAAAATTTTATTTGTAAAGAAATCCATGAAGTCACTACTAGTTAACGTGAAAAGAATACTCGGCTCTACAGAGCTCTGACTCTTTGTCAGCCTGGCTACAGTGCTGAAAAGAAACCTGGGGTTGTTCTTATTTTCTTATTTTCTTCTACAGACCTCCAAACTTCACGTGGCCTTCAGATTAGCTCAAGAACAGTGTGTAGACAGCGTCATGGAATGGATTTCCGTGGCCGAGCATCGTCAAGCACAATGCAAAGAGGATGCAGTGGTGTAAAGCACGCCGCCACTGGACTCTAGAGCAGTGGAGACGTTTCTCTGGAAGGATGAATCACGCTTCTCTGATGGATGAGTCTGGGTTTGGTGGTTGCCAGGAGAACGGTACTTGTCTGACTGCATTGTGCCAAGTGTAAAGTTTGGTGGAGGGGGGGTGGGGGGGGGGGGGGGGGGGGGGGGGTGGGGGTGGGGGGGGGGGGGGGGGGGGGGGGGGGGGGGGGGGGGGGGTGTATGGTGTGGGGTTGTTATTCATGAGTTGGGCTCGACCCCTTAGTTCCAGTGAAAGAAACTCTTAATGCTTCAGATACCAAGACACTTTGGACTATTTCATGCTCCCACCTTTGTGGGAACAGTTTGGGGATGGCCCCTTCCTGTTCCAACATGACTGCACACCAATGTACTGTGGTGTCTGTACTGCTCTGCTAAACTATATATGCATATATGGTCTCTTTCTCTTAGGCTTTATTAATTTGTGTAAAATAAGTAACATGAGCTTGAGCATGAAGGCTTGGCCTCAGCTCAAAGAAAGAAGAATGCAGAGGGCCTCTTGCAGATCTCTGGCCCTCCATAAAAGGGAATGACCTTACATACATGCAGGAAACAAGCTATACCTGGTTCTCCATAAAATACTATATGTGGTACAAGGTCAAAGGTCAAGAATGTGGGTGCTGACTATATAACTCTTGCCAGTCCCTTTGTCTCATGAGCTAGGGCGATTAGAGACTTAGCCTCTCCCAGGTCGCAAAGGAAAGCGCCTGTTTTGACACTGTCTGTTTCTTTGCAATAAACTTTTGTATATATGCATTAAGACTTTGTTAGCGAGGATTTTTCCCAAGAACACATCACTGAATACACCTTAGTACAAAGCAGGTCCATAAAGACATGGATGAGTGAGTTTGGTGTGGAAGACCTTGACTGGCCTGCACAGAGTCCTGAACTCACCCTGATAGAACACCTTTGGGATGAATTAGAGCAGAGACTGTGAGCCAGGCCTTCTCATCCACCATCAGTGTCTGACCTCACAAATGTGCTTCTGGAAGAATGGTCAAAAATTCCCATAAACACATTTAACCTTGTGGAAAGCCTTCCCAGAAGAGTTGAAGCTGTTTTGGCCGCAAAGGGTGGGCCGACATCATATTAAACCCTGTGGATTAAGAATGGGATTGCCACTCAAGTTTGTATGCATGTGAAGGCAGATGAGCGAATTCTTTTGGCAATATACAGTTGTGTATATTTAGTGTTACCACATCTTGTGTTTAATATGGCTAACATTACCGTCAGCTCTGACGTCCAAAGGCAGTGGTGTAGATTTGTATGTTTTCATGTCTTTTTTGTGCTAGCAGCCGGCTTTTTTTCTGACCTTTAATCTGTTTACATCTCTCCCACCCTCTGAATTCAAATGTAATCTATTAATACAGCTATTTTTCCAATAAAGCTGTTTTCAGTTATATATATATTTTCTGATTCTGTTATCAGACGAGGGGAAAGAGTGTTTGCTGGTGAATGACTCATGGCCCATAAAGCCTACATGTTAGTTATTTCCACACTATTGCCAATTATTTACTAAAATCCTGATCTTATATCATTTGAAAAATGGAGTGTTTTCAGCTGAAACTTTAGGACACATTCTGAATGAAGCTGTGGGCTTTAATTATTTTTCACTCCTACTACAGTACCTGCACACGTCGCCTATTTCAGTGAAGAAAGCTTGAAAGTTTTGCTAGGCATAGCTACAGCTAAGCTATGACTAAACCACTGCTTTTCAAGGAGCAGGTTAAGCAAACTGCTGCCCTAATCTTACAAGGAGGGAGCTGTTCCGCATTCTGTGTTCCACAGAGTGCCTCCTACCTCTGGGACCACTGTTGGTGCTTTTCTGAAGGAGATTAAGGTACACAGTTGGAAACAATCAGAGTTACTGCGCAGGCCTATCTAGGACAGCGGTTCAATACTTCGCCAATTAGCACAGCACAGACATCATTTTTCTCAGGTATCTAATATCATATTCTGATTCTATTCATGCAAATCTGCACTCAGTGGATTTCAGTCTCACGGTAAAGTACGCCTGACTGGAGCTCATTTAAAGAGCCCCCAAGGTGGGAGACTTTAGAAGAGACCCCCTCACACTATTTTTTGAATGATGAATACAGGCTCAGGTTTCAGATATCACAGAGAGGACAGACTGTTCCACTTTGCCACTGCAGGAACACCCAGTCCTTTTAAACCTGTCCTGAATAAGCACTTAGTGTTAAAAGTAATTCAGCTAAAATGTTAATATCTTACATGTTTGCCTGCATTTGTGTGCCTTTAATCTAAGTAATCTGTTAAACTTCCAAGAAAAGCATCATCAAAAATTAATTCAGGAACCTAAAACCCAAGGAAGAAAAGTAGTCTAAGGAAGTCCCTAAGCACTAGGATTCTACTTGTAATTTATAATGTGTTCTGGAAAGCAAGCAATTTTTGTGGCAAATGTATACCACAGACATTATTCAAAATTACTGCACTAGAACAAGTGAGATAACAGACGGTTTTGCCATGCACTGCATTGCAAGAAACACCTGTAGCACATTATAGATCTAGTATAAGCCACAGGATTTCAAACTGCAATCTCTATTTCAGCCAAAGGCTGAAAAAAGCCCACATTTGACCAAGTGTCTCTGTGGTGCAACATTATGAGCCACTGCTGTAATGTAGAGCAGCAGTGATATGAAAGAGAATAAAATAGCCCCGGCAGCCAAGGATCAATGACTTACCTATTCCTTTTTTGACTCATCAAAGCGACTACTTAAGTCACGGCTGTATTAGTTAAACGACAATGAGGTTTATTCTCATTATGAAAAAGAGTGTGTTAGATTGCTGCTGATGATAGTGAACTAAGCTGAAGGGCAATTAATCTATGTAGCATTTCATCTATATTGTGTTTGGATAATGGGGGGCGAAGGTTGGATGGTGTCAGATGAGAAGTAGGGAAAGGAAATTATGCAATGTGGAAAAGTAGATCTGGGTAAGCAATTATAAGCGATTCCAGCTTGATCCGGCCGTACTGAATTCCATCCAAAAAAAAAATGAACAAAGACTGCTGGTGGTGGGAAATAAAGGATGGCTATGAGACAGCATCAGAAGGAGAAAACAGCTATGAGTCATTGTCTTATTCTCTGCAGTGAGTGTGTGTGTGTGTGTGTATTTTCCAAACAAACAAAGAAAACAACAAGAAAATATCTCTGAGCTCCTGCAATTCACAGACAGCATTATTGCTCCAGATTACTGTGTGCGCTCTCCAGGGGTTAATATCGGCTGTTGGTGCGATATGTTGGGGGATATGTGCAGTTTGCCAGAGTGTTATTCTGTCCGTGCAGTGAAAGGTGTGAGGTCACAGGCTGCTGGTAGGACACCAGTCTCTGAAGGGACCTCACAAGACAGGCCATTAAAGTGGTGCCAGACAGCAGACTGACAACATCACTGGACTCCAGACTGCACCGTTGTCCTCATACACGACAAAACTGCATCCATCTCCTCTATCGATTCAGCTCTTATACTGCCTTGAAGACGTATTTTTAGCACGAGTGTCAGTAGTTTAGAAACATAATAATTTCCAACTGAGAACTATGAGCATTATAAAACAGCGTTCGCTTTTACGAGGACAGGGAGGACTTGAGTTGACGGTGACCTTGACTTTTGACCTCTGAAACATAATCGGTTCAGCCCTGACTCCTCTGGAGCAAATTTGAAGAAATCCTCGTGAGTATGTTCAAGAGATACTGCTTTCACAAGAAAGATGGAAGGACATACAACCTGCCGAACATCACGCCTGTGGCCACAGCTGTCACAGCATCAAAACAGTCAAGAAAAGGGACAGGTGGAGCCCCACCGCAAGATTTTTTTTATTGATCTTCCTGTACGACTCTCTTAGGGGTTTGATAGCATTTTTTCTAAGCATAATTAGTGTTTGTATTTCTTAAAATTCTCTCGTTATCCAGCAATTCATTCATATTTAATCCATGCCTGTTTTGTGTTTCACTCTACATGTTTTTAATGCAGCGCCGTGGCTGATAGATGACATCCATCCTTCACTGTCTGCCTCCTTTCCTTCCTCATTCAGCATCTGCTGAAGGCTTCGAGTTAGATTGAGGACACAGGAGGCTGCGCACAGAGCAACCACACACCTACGGGTCAATGGTAGTTCATCTCTGAAAGGCCAGAGATAAACCTGAGAAACACACAGCCACACAAACTGAGAGAAACATAGCTTTGCTCAAAGAACACCGCACAAGACAAACATGCACAGAAAGATGTCAAATACAGCGTTTTCACATTTTTGAGGCCAATACACAGGTCGAGTCAACCGTGGTGCTTTTATTGCTCTGCCGAAGGTGGATTAGAGCAAAAGGGATCAGAATCCAGCTGAAGAAATTGCATTTGTCAACGCGAGTGGAACTCTATTCTTCTTGTGCGGTGCTTTTAAAATGCTTCACTGTGCTTCCTGACTCCCCGGCTTTGATCTTCTCAGACAATATCTAGGGGCGACGCCCAGGAAGCTCCGAATTCATATCAGAGGGCAGATTTCCCCCGAGACAGGAAGAAAATGAGAGTTCCCTCTCTCCAGGAGGTTGGAGTCTAGGCCCAGGGGCTGTCTCCACCTGGATAAGTGTGCATGTGTGTGCGCGCGTGCAGGTGGAGGCCTTTGTTCACAGGTACATGGCAATACATGGTGCGTGCGATGTACAAGCTGATTTTACTTGGTGATTCAAGTAGTCTCTCTTCCTATCAATAAGAAGAAGCAGAGAAGGCAGGGCACAAGCCAATTTATTACAGTCCTAACATTTGTACCCCTTAACACACCCACTGAGAGACCCAGTCAGATAGATTGAATATCCATATCTTCAACCCTCCACTCACACAAGCTGGCCTCTCCAGAAACATAACGGATGCGCAGCTGAAAAGGAAATCCATGCGCACTTCAAACAATCTTAATCTCAGCTGACGCAACGTCAATACATTTGAATACTGATTCATCAAGTACGCATCGAGGAAAATGGAAGCATGCTTGACAACAGGAGATGTTATCCATGTTTTGCCATTTTTATTAAGGTCACAGCATCACTTAGAATTCTGTCAGCATAAGCCCCCCCCCTCCCCATGTCAAGTTTGTAAATACTTGATTAATCTTTAATCTTGAGATCGAGCTGATATAGCACTGCCGGGGTAAAAGCAGAAATATGAAATCATTAGATTAGCAGTGTATCTGAGAATGTGAAAGAGGGGAGAGAAGGGAGGGGGCTTGAATATTAAATCCAACCCCAAAACAGTTGAGCAGTGAAGACTTGGATCATTTTTTTTTCCTTTGGTTCCCTCTTCAAAAACTAGAGAGAAAAGAGCCAATATTATCTGAATTATGTTATGAACGGACACGTTTCTATTGACTATGAATATGATTACGTTTTATGGTTCAGAACTAATAGCACGCTATCAAATAAAACACATTTGACTAGAAAGTCCCAAATGCAAAAAAATATATTCCTACAAAAAAAAAAAAAAAAAAAAAAAAGGCACCGTCCAATATATTGAGTCACTGCGGAAATTGTGCTGCATAATCACATCTCGCTCTGGGAGGAAGTTCTTTTTGCTCATCAAATATTGTTTGAACCATCCGAAGCACCGAATTTTGTTTATGGTGAGTTTTCATTTAATGCGCACTCACACTCACACACTCATCGATAAGTAATGTAATTACAATGCACTCCTGACAAGTCTTTACATTGATGCTCGTGTCTAGCCAATGATTAATTTAAATTGTCACTGAATCTAATTTTATTCTTCCTTTCCTTTAAATGAGGTAAGATCTAATTATGGCCTAATGCATAACTTATTAAAATCTCCTCTTCTGGTGTGGCAGCCTGCCAATCTCATCCTCACACATAATACCACAATCCAGCACCAAGCTCTCATTACGCATGCAAACATATTCTTTTCCACCTTGCTGCTTCTTCTTCTCGAGAGCGGCCTCGCAAATGAGGATCTCCTAAATAATTCTCTGATCAATTATTACCTATGCAGCAAGCATATGCTTAATTCTGTTTGATGGGACCAGTTTCCAGTGGCTTGTCTTCAAGCGTTTGGGAAAAAAAAAAAACCTAAAAAAAATTCTCGGGTACTAAAGTTGAAAGTGAAATCACAATGTGTTCCTGAAAAGAAGATTTCTGCTACAGCCAGAATTCTGCTTTCATTTTTGGATAGTTTTTACACAAACACGGGTCCCCTGGTAAATGCAGTGGTGGTGGTGGTGGTGGGGGAGTGGGTGGGGGGAGTGTAAGAGAACAAAAACAGTCCAAAACAATCAAAAAAAATAAGAGTTTCATTATGACTTTGATGGAAGTCCTGTAATAATACCCCAGAGGCTTGCGTGGTGTTCCACTTACTCCTCCGAACATGTGCAAAACATGCCCATCCTAACAAATCCTTTAGTCCAGCATTCATTCTTAATCATTACACTCTGATTTTCCTAAGAAATTTTGTGAAAGTCTGCCAAGTCACAGTCCTGATGAAAGAATTTTCTTTAATCTAATGAACCTCATTTGTGAGATTAAAGAAATGCCTTTAATCAAGTGACATTATGCTGAGGGAGGGTGGTTTGCCTTGAAGATATTTTCATTTGAAGATATTCATTACAAAATGACATCCACTTTGGACTGAAAGCTTTTTGGAGCGTAGCCCTGAGTTTGCTTGTTTAAATCGCCCCGTGTCTTTTTGTTCACCTGCTTAACACGAGCGCCACGCTTAAAATACCTTTTGCGGCTCCTGAAGCCTTCTCTTACCTGGTCTCTAGGGGGATGTTGCTGTTGAGCACCCAGCTGTTGTGAAGTTGTGCCTGGTCTGTGCTCGAGCTGGTGTCTGCCCCCTGGCCGCCCTGGCTGGCTTGGCACCGAGTTGGCATGGTCTTCCTCTGTAGGCTGACTTGAGTGTAGGGTGCCGGGCGAGCACAGGTGCAGGCGTGAGGCGGCGGCGGAGGTGGGGGCAGTGGACGAAACGTGAACTGACCGCCTGGACTGCTGGGAAGCTCTGCGCAGAGACAGAGGAGGAGGGAGGGACAGGGGAGAAATAAACATCAGTTTATTAGGAGCACAGTACCATAAATTACAAATAAAAGTGGCGTGTTAGTTGACAGTTTATTGTTATTACACTGATTGAGAGCCATAAATCAGCTTGAAAACCATCTCTGTCCTGCGCCTTCCTGCCTACCTGCTTTGATACACGTCCAGCTGCCCTATAAATAGGTTCTTGGCTGGCTGCAACATTGAGCAGTCTTTAAAGAGCTAACAGCTCTGGCTTAATCTGCACCCGCCAGCCCAAACTACCCATGTGATGTTTATTATGAGATCTGTGGTTGGACGGAATGAGCTAGCCAGCTGTAACTCCTTCACACTGCTAACCTCGGGGTTTAGGTAGAGCTCTCTCCATCCATCATTTATCATTCTCTTTTGCTATAACTCTTCCTCTCCCCGCCTCTTCCTCCCTGCTGCTTTCTCTCACGTTTCTTCCTATCTTCTATAACCGAGCAGACTAATTACAGTTTTATTAAATGCAACGTGCACGCAGATGTTAGCTTAATGTATGGGTAAGACTTCAGTTAAAGCTGCTTTGCATGTATTTCCATACGGGCATACACACCCATGTGTATACATCAGGCTGCATTCATGAATGTGCATCAAGTGGGACAACAGTTATCACTGTTTCGGGGGGACAGCTCGCGCCATATGGCTGCAGCATGGTTCCTCGAACAAGGCAAATCCCTCATCCCAAAAGACCAACTCTGTCCAGCTGTATTGACAATGAATGTAACATTAGCCTCAAACCAGAGGGTAAAGAGTTTGCCCGCCAAAATTCTTGGCTCTCAATTGTATTTGCTGCCAAAATGTCAGCAATAATTTAGTATCTGGAAGTGTAGTCCACCTGGGAGATTACCTCGGGCCTCCCTATTCAAGTGTAAGTATTACACAGATAATACCACAAAGCACATTTTATTGACTCTGGCCAGATGAACACTGACAAAAGTAAAGAATGAATCTTTTTTTTTTTTTTTTTGGACTTTCTATCACAGGCATGCTCCTGGAATATGTAGGTTTTATACTTAAAAATGTGGCACCATCTACTCCTAGCATTACATAAATGAAGGGGTTTTTTTTGTTAATATTTTCATAATAATAGATCTGTGCACATGCGCTGATCTTCTCAAAATTACTGTTGCCTTTTGTACAGATACATGAGCCAGTAAGCTGCGTCATATCCACTGAAGCATCGCATAGCACAGCAGGTTTCATTACTCTCATGGTTTAAAGTTTCATATTTATGAAATGATATTTACATTACAGCAGAAACATAAGAATGATACGACAAGACCAATGCAGCTTCCATAACTGTCTGCAAACATTTCCTCAAATTATTTCCACAGTGCCGTCTGTCCAGCTGTCGCAGCGTTTTCCAGACTGGTCTATGTAGCAGCAGCCACGGTGACATTTCCTCTCGTTGCATGTGCGGATGCAAATATAAACATATATATCTGCATATCTGACAAAAAAATATTGTCACAGTAACTGTGTGAGTGTTGTCAAATTGCTCTTTGAAGCAGTGACAGGTTTTTCATCCTCCGTGACACATCGCTGGTTATTGATCTCCCCAAATGCCTCGACTGTCACAGCACGAATGCAGAGCATGTAATAGTTAGTATGTGTTTCCGAATCCTGCGCATGCTGATAAAATTTCCTCTCGGTTTCTCGTGAAGTGCCGTTACTTGTGTGACACGTTCTCTTTAGCGTTTCGCTGAAACAATTAGGGAGGTTCATCTCTCTGTTCCCACATGTACCGCTGCTGTTTACTGGATTTTGCATTTTACACCGACACGTTAAATTGGCTACTTTTTTTTATCAAATATTATGCGATTCATGACAACAGCTGAAAATGTGCATTAACTGGATGAGATATATTTACACTCTCTACATTTCAAACTGATTTTGTCTGAAGCCTGATAATTAATTATCTCCTGAGACAATATTGTGTTGTACCATATATACATCTGCTTGCTATTACCATAACACATCACTGGATCTCAACAGATAATCAAGCTTAAACTGAGAGTGTAAGGCCTAAGAAAATGACAGGAAATGTATTTGTGCCATCACCTGAAGGTGCTGTTCAGTCTATACTAATGCATGTGGAAAATGGAAGTTATTTTTGACCGAACTACCTCTGAGTATTAAAAATTGCACGCTTAGGGAAAACGGAGCGCCGCAGCGTAGTGTGCCACTGTAATGCAGCGGGAGCTTTAAAGTGGTGCTTCAGTTTTTAGCAGAATCTGATTCATCAGTAACTTAGTCCTTTGAGTCCTGCCAGAATCCCTTGCTTTCACAGCTCTAAATACTGATGGTAGATTTTTTTTAGCAGTTGATATTTTTAATTCTTAAAAAAAAAGAGAGAGGGAAAAAAAAACGAAAAAAAAAAATGCACATGAAGTGCATTCTGAGCCAGCGCTGGCCACTCGAGTCGGCAAATTGTACTCAAATTGCACTTAGGGTTGTGAATCAGCTTTAGACTTCAGACTCGAGTAGGACTTTGTCGACTTCATTGAGAATGCGACACTTGAGGACGCCACAAGAAAATCTGAACATTCTTCTGTTCAAAGGTGATTGATTCTACTTAACATCAAGACTGCCACATAAAAGTGATGCAGAATTATGGGAGAAAAAAAAAGTAAATCATAAAAATGCATCACTGATCTTTTTCAAGATAAACCCTGCTCCAAATGATGCCAGCAGCACTGGAAACTAAAGTAAATGTTATTATTATAAAATAAAATCATTACTAGTGATGAAATAAAACATGATAAATACATAGTATTAATAATAATAAAATAACAGTATTTGCTTATGTCGTTGGTCAATCAATGTCGATCTGCCTCAAACCCTGCTGGTTACTTACATGTCTAAAAATCCACTATACATTACTGTGCAAAAGTCTTGTGCCATGCTTCATTTTTTTATATTTTGCTCAGAAAATGGGAAACAGGTGCAGAGATTTTGAAACATGTGCAAACCTAAATGGAAATACAATATATGAGGCAAAAACAGAGTCTGCATAATTCTAACGAGCTTGAAAGAGAATATTCGGTATGACCGCCTTTATTCGTCTGCACAGCCTGAACTCTCTTAGGCAGCTTCCTTGTAATTGGTTTAAGTTTCAGGTAGTCTTCAGGAATAGTTCCCCAGGATTTCTGAAGCATGTTCCAAAGCTCTTGTTTGGATGTTGGCTGCTTCTCTCTCAAGATGATCCCAGAGTGCTTCAACAATGCTGAGGTCTGAGCCACTGCTTTTCAGTCCAGTTCTTGTATAATGTGGCATACCTCAGCCTTTCCTCCCTGTTTCCCTTCCTTAAGAATGGCTTCTTCACAGCCGCCCTTCCACTGAGACCACTTCTGGTGAGGCTTTGGAGAACCGAAGGGTCAGATGCATCTCTCGGGTGCTGTTTCAGCTCTTCGCAGGAATTTTTCCCATTTCTTAAAGACATGACTTTCATATGCTGTTCATCTGCTGTAGATGTTTGCTTGTTTGTTTTAGACCTGACACTTCTTCTTTTGTCTTCCACTTCTCCAATCTTTTCTCAAACTTCACACAATATCAAGATATGCCACATTTTCAGCTAATATCTCTTTGCCTGGACAACACTGATGACTACTTCAAAAATGAATACAAATGTCTCCTAATATAAAAAAAAATGAGGGGTGGCTCAAGACCTTTGCACATTACTGTACATCTGTACATACATTTATGCTGCATGCTAACATTTTTAGTTACTTCTCCTCACTATGAGATGATGCCATGTCCTCATTTCTATGCGTGGCATCATTATGAGGTGATATCAGAATTCGTGTTGGAGCAATATTGTGCAAATATGATGCTGTAAATTAAACTATGGATATCAATTCAAACAGGTGAAGCCATTAATAGATTTGCAACACAATGGGCTACCAACAATTTTCTGGGACTCAAACTGGCAAATGGTTCTTAAATTAGGAAGAAGTTTAATGAGAAATTCTTTTCAGGCCAAATGGGTCACAATTATATTGAAACTAAAATAATACATGCAAATTATTTCTACCTGTTAAGTCTCAACTGATTGCCAGTGCATTATTCATTTTAGAAAACCTGAGTTACAACAGCCCCGGCTTCACAGTCACCAAAAAGAAAAAAAAAAAACCTCATCTGCTACATTTGTGTTTGCTGGCAAAGGAAAGAGGAAAAGAATATAAAGTGGACAGGAGAGGAGGAGAGAGGACAGGGATAGAGGGCCAGAGGAGAATGTAATCTTGGTGAGTAGGGTGACACAGGGGCCTTGGCTGCCAGATGGTGCTTTAGAAGGCTTAGTAAAGGCAGCTTTGGGTCTCCGCTCCCAAAGATCCAAAAACTTTTCTCACACAATCACACAAATGGCTGCAAAAGAGTCATCCTCTCTCATTCATTCAAACAAAGTCACATCAGACACGCAAGCTGTGATATTCTGTTAAGAAGTAAAAGTAACCTAAATAGGACTGGCAATGTGGGGCAGAGGCCGTGCAATATTTGGCCAGGAGTTCAGAAACATCAAATCAAGACTGTGGGGAGCAGACCGAGGGTCTCGGTGACATTCGTGACAGTGTAGAACATCCTCTGCCCCAGGGTTCCTCTGGGAATTAGGCCTCCAGAAAAAGATACTTTTAGAAAGTCGCTTATGAGATATTTTCCTGGAATCATCAGCTTTTGGTTACATAAGTGAGATATGAGGAAAAGCGTTTTATAGCCAGCAGAGGGGGGAGATCTGGGGGGATTTACTGGGAAATGTAACAAGTAACAGGTATTGGGGCCAGGTATTAAAAATGCATTACTGAAGGTGAGATGGGCCTAAAATAGAGCAGTAATTAAGTATTTATGATAATTTGGGCATTTAAAGCCAAGTTCTACTAATGAAACGAGAGGAGAACACAGTAAAACATGACTCAAGCATGCACACACTGAGTAATATTACGGGCGCGTAATGAGCTAGCTGTCATGATGGCACAATTCTCTCTTGAAGGGGCATTAACAAGTGGGTATAAAACTGTTTGACTGGGTGCAGAAATGAATAACTTGAGCAAAATAATCACGTTAATGAAGGCTTGTCATGCTCATTAAAATTATCTACGTTCTGTCTCGATTAGCCTGACAGATGTTTGGCGCTAACAGTACATGGAACTTCGTAACGGGCGGAGGAGAAGCTAAAACAATAAAAAGGATGAGGCTTAAATGGGGGTGTTCTTGGTTGTATGGAGTGAGCAGCAGTTCAAGACTCTGCATCAGGACTTTAGAGCAGTGTTTATTTTGTACACATCTGTGGCAACATTTGTAACTTGCCATTAGCAGTTAATCTGAAGGTGAACTCGGAGTCGGCTAATTTCAGTGAATGGGATGATGTTTCCCCCTCCATTAAAGTCTGATCTTCACAACATGTTTGAGAAAGTGAATCACTGGATAAAAACTGGAGATTTAACAGGGTGGAAAAGGTTACCAAACCATCGCTAAAGAGCTTTGTGAGACAGGCTGAATCCAGAGAGAAACTCAAGGCCTGTCTTCTGTTGGCTAATGTTAATGTTCATGAGTCCCCCTTGAGGAGAACACAGAAGTACAATAGTGTGGATGGCAGCTCTGCAGGGAGAAAGCACTGCTCTCCAAAAATAACTGCCCATCTGCAGTTTGCTCAAGATTGCATGGACATAAGCATGTAGGGTTGTCACGACACTAGAATTTCAAACGTGATACCCAAAAAAAAATACTCAATATCATTTTCAATGTCACTGCCTGCTGACAGACTTTTCTCATCTTCAATCTGGGGCTTTAAGAGAAACACAACAGCTTTTAGACACTAATAATTGTGTTATCCTGTTACAAGAACACTGTCTATTAATGTTACAGATGGGCAGGACATCTCATGGTTACTGCCTAGCTTTCACATTCATGTTATTGTTTCATCCGCTAGCCGGTACCTTCATGATGACTTAACAGATGGCTAATGTGGCTATCGGGTAATTGCTATCAGTTAAACAGCTAACTTTAATGTGTGAGCCAGGTTAGCATTTATGATAACTATTTAATAACTCAATGTTGTTGAAATGGGAGCTTCACTAGCTTCTTGAAATTCCTCATAAAGTGTTTGGTGTTGTGAATTTCAGCTACTTCAGCTGCTAATAAGGCGAGGGTTTGTGAGCCTGTCCACAGTCTGCAGTGTGAAGTCCGCAGCTAAATGAAAGGACCTAATACTGTTGCAAATTACTAATCTGATAGAAATTTGTAGTATCAATCAGTATCTATTGTTTTGACAAAGCTATAAGCATGTTGGACAGACCTTATCCCATCTGTAAAATATGTTGGTGGTAGTGTCACCGTTTGGACCGCTTATGTTTCATCTGTCATCATTAATGGAGCAATCAAGTTTCAACCTGTATCAGTGAATTCTATGGAAAAATGTCAAGACACCTGTCTGTGACCTGAATGTGAGAAGACAGTGGATCCTGCATCCAGACAGTTTGGGTGAAGACCCATTAGGTGACCACTGTGTGCAAGTTTCATTAAATTCTGACCAACAGTGTAAAAATTCTTGTGAATTGTGGAATTGTGGATGAGGAATGCCTCGCCACGGCATGAGCACATCATTCCTTTGGCCGGAAGAGCTAAAAAATCTGAAAGGACACAGAATCAGGACGCTCTTCCATTCACTCGCTCACCGTAATCACGTTCTGTTTTCCAGCAGTACCTTTTAAAAATTATGCAGCATAGTGTTTCGTATATTGCTTTGAGTTATTCAAAGGGGCGGGCTGCAATTTCTTTCAAAGTCAGAGCAGAGCTTCAAACAAAAATAATTAATCGTGCTGTTTATTTTTTATCAAATTAAATGTAAGTTTCCAGACCTTTCCCACTCCACTAATTTCCATACAGTCAAGTGTGGAAGCAGAAAATACAAAACATATAACTTCTTTAATAAAAAGAGACCACACCACATTTGATGTGAAGCAGACCATAAAAACAAGACCCACAAAAAAAAGATTAAAGCCTAAATTTCAGGTTTTCTCCTCTTCTTCATTCTCTGTGTTTGCTCACACTCCCCTTTCACCCCCCCTTCTCTTCATTATTGTGTCTAGCCCTCTAGCATAGAGTTAATTTCACTTATTGGAGGGAAGCAATATAAAATCCATAGAGCCTGACCTCAACAATATCTAACCTGCCTGACTAACAGAGGAATGTGACCGTTTTTAGAGAACATTTAACACCAAGCAAAAAAAAAAAAAAAAAAAAAATACCCACATCACCCACCCCACTCTAAAAATAAAAGATTAATAATTTCCCCCAGGATGGCTTTTCATCTATCTTGCTTCTTAATTGACTTGCATTAAATTGCCACAAAGTTTATTCCACTGCTGTGCTTCAATGAAATAAATAATTAACCCCATAAAAAGGTCAGACAACTGAAATTAGAACTAACTGGTTTTTGTTCTTCCCTTTTTTGTTGCAATAATGAGAAGGGATCCTGCCCTAGCTGACCATCGGACTCACTGTAATAATTTGTCTTTGTCTTCTGACCACAGATAACACATTATCTCATCAGACATTATAAGTTCCTCCTTTCATTGGCTGGATTCAGATGAAGTTGGCATGAAGGATTGCAATGTCAATAATAATGATAGTGAGCGTTTGACAACGGGGACTAATATTGCTAATGATCATGGCGACGATGATGACGCTGTAGAAAATGATGTTACTGATAGGGGTGCTGGTGGCGATGGAAATAACAAAGATAATGCCGATAGCATCAGTAATAACAGCGATAACAATGATGATGAAAACAGCAGCGATGGCAGCAGAAACACTGATAATTACATTGATGACAGTGGGTTCGGAGACAGCAATTAGAATAAAAACAGCCATTGATTCATCTCTGCAGACACAGGGATAAACTGTGGGATTTCCATTTAACAAAGTGACACAATCATGTTGTCCAATTAAAGCAAGAAAATACAAATGAAGAAGCAGAGTGCTCTAAGAGCTTTCCCCTTTCTTATGGAACCCAGTCGATTCTCATACAGAGGCTGATAATTAGCAGCCATGCATCATCTGACTTTTTCATATCAGAGAACTCAATGTGCGTCGGAGCTGGGAGGCGCGTGCGTGCATGCATGCATGCAAAAGTGGAGATGCATAGTTGTGTAATTGCTTGTTTGTAACCCCATCTCCAAAAACAACTCCGGCACAAACTCCACAATCGTGTTTAGGCTGCAGGTGATTCTGAAAGTAGCATTTCCCCAGAGAAACCATGAAGCCTCCTGAGTCTAGCTCCTCAGTGCTACAGCAAGAGGCTTACCATCACTCAAACACTTCACTGCAGGGGCATGTGCTCAAATTACATTTTCAGTAGAGCCAGCTCCAATTTAAATGATTTACTTAAAAGTTCTAATTAATCGGCTGATGTTTTGCAGACACGAGTTGCCCGACCAAACTTTTTTTTGATCTTAATCAATTTTGGCTGTTTTGCCAGAAGAGGCAAAATGAGGCCAGTGCAGGTTTGCCTTAAAGTAGCTTATAGTGGAGAGAAAAAAAAAAAGAAAAGGAAAAGCTAGCTGAGCTCAGCTCATCTGTCCAGAGAGCACAGCAGTGTCCTGATCCTTCCTGACCTTGTGACTGCTGCAGGGTGCCCAGTTGGTATCACCACTGCCATTAAGTAGCACAGGTATTTGTGTGTGTGTGTGTGTGTGTGTGTGTGTGTGTGTGTGTGTGTGTGTGTGTGTGTGTGTGTGTGTGTGTGTGTAGCATACTTCCATGTATGCATGCATTCATAATAGGGGATTTATCCATCTGCATTAAAGCTACGATGAAGGTATGCCATCACCGCAAACCCGTCTGAAAACCTGCACCATAACCTACACCTCCCTGGAAATGCATCTACATGTCACACTGACACAGCCCATAACTACTGGGATTGGCCTGTTCAGTACCACTGATTCCTCCCGTGCATTTCCAGCTACTTTGTTGCCACAGTTTTTCAATTTATCAGTGAGAGAATAATAATCATAGCCTCAATAAAACTAACCAGAATGGACATGAAGAAATGTACAAAGAAATGGAAAAACCAGGAGGACAAGGTAAGTTTGCCTCCAAAAGGAAACTGACCAAAATAAATAGTGGGGACCCAGGAGGGAAAAAAAGCCCCAGTATTTTATTTGCCTCCTATCTTGGCTGGCACCTCATATGAAATACTGCGACACAACCACAAGGTAATTAACACATAAAACATCGTGCAGAAGCATGAATGCTGGAAACGACGTAGGCCACCTACACAGGTTACAGATGTCCGTGAGTATGCACATTAGAGTCCGACGGAGCTTTGGAGCATGCTCAGTAGAGGCATGATGTCATGTGTAAATTTGCATCAGCAGGAAGAGGGTGTGGCAAAGGTGTTTGAGACTCAGGAGGTGAAACGCCACAGTGGCCATTACAGTGATTAGTGAGTTCATTAATCTTTTACAAACCTTACCATTGTCTCGCTCTCTCTCCTATACATCGACACACGCTGCATCTCCCTCAACCCCAAAACAATCACAGAAAGCACACAGCGAGTATATAGAGGAGGAGTTTCACCTGCGCACACATGCATACGCTATATTTCCTCTGACAGTAAAACAGGAGAAAATGCCTGGGTTTGACAGCAAACAAACCAACATTAAGAGATTCCTGGCAGGCGAAAGAGAGAGTGGTATCAAAGCTACAGGAATGCACCACCAGCAGTCCATTTTTTGACTGAGAGAGTGAGAGAGTATGCGCAGTGTTGTAGTAGACCTGAGCTGCTGGTAATTAGAATGGGCTCTGAGGAGAGACAGGCAGTGGAATGAATGCAAATGAATTCACTGGCTCCGGCAATGGGCTCCACAACCTCACTTTTCATATAGCACGCCTTACAGACATGAAGCTACTGGCACAAACAGAGGAAGGCTACATGGTAAACACCGAGCGACACGACTGTGGACATGCACATGCCAACATATCCACGCAGGGAAACAGACATGCACGGGTGTGTAAAAATAAAATGTGAATCCGCAGGCATGAAACAAATATGAACCCCACAGTGCGTGGGGAAGCACACACGGATAGAAATCCACATACACAACACAGAAGCACACACACACATTATACTAATCCCTACAAACACCACAGTGTTGCTCATGAAAAAAAGAAAGAGGATGAAATTGTGCGTTCCAAGCGAACATCCACTGCATGTCCCAAAGCGGAATAAACAAACCCTTCTTAATTGGTGTCGATTTGGAATGGAGTGATGATTCATCATGCAGAACTCCCCAGTAGAGTATTGGAAACCCAATCATTTCTAATCCATATGACCTTGACAGAAGGCCAGAGTTAGACTGTAACTCCTTCCACATATATTGTCCGACAGACAAAGTCGGGGCATTGTCACTGACTTTACAACTCGTTGGGATTGTAATGCGCCAAAGTCAGATCACTTCACTGATTACTCCATCTCAGCCAGCGGCAAATCTTTATGAAGCACTCAATTCTCCACAGCAGTCATAAATCAGGGTACTATAAGCTTTCCATCTCTATGATGGCACACCAGAGACACTATTTCCATACCATGCTGCTCCAGTCAATAATTCCTATTCCCAATACATCTACCAGCGCTGCTCTTGACTTAAAGAAGTCCACCAGTAGCTCACCTGCAGATTCCCAGTACCTCTGCAGCTTCTCTCAAGGAGAAGCAGGTCATCTGTGAAGGGGTCCTGCTCTTTACTAGCTAGTGCAGTAAATGAGCCTAATTAACACATCTCCCTTCCTATCTTAACCAGACTTCCAGGGCCGGCTAGAGTCTTATTATAGAGTAGATTATGCATGTAATGTCCCCACTGAGATTAAAGTATGGAAAGCATTTTAGAGAGGTGCACACATGCATGCACTCTGCACAAGAGGACAGGCCTGTTTGAATATAGGAAGATGAACAGCAGACAGAATGAGGGGCTGTTTGGTATTCCGACTAGAACATGTAATAGATGGTGGAGTGAGATATAGAAACAAAGAGAGTGCAGATGAGAGACAGAAAGAATAAGAGGAAAGAGACGTGTCTTCAGCACCACCTGCAGACTCAACTGGTGGCAATCTTGCGGTCAATGAGGTGAGAGCAGCCGACGCCCTGGGTCAGGATTAACACCGACCAATGACAAGTCGGCACTTGCCCTCTATTGCAGCAACATCTTACCGTTCCACTCCACCGACCGCGCTTATCACACCAATCACAGCGCATGCACATGCATACGCTTTCACATTCTTTCGCCACTTTCTATCTGTCGCCCTCTCTTTTGAAATCTCTCTCTCTCTGTCTCTCTCTCTCTCACACACACACACACACACACACACACACACACACACACACACACACACACACACACACACACACCAGGAGAAACTTAACAAATGTGGGAACAGATGCCCCACATCAGACTGCAGTTGCCCTCTGCTCTCTGTATGCCTCAAGAGAGACAGAGGGATACCGTTAACGAAGATAAGACCCTGCAGTCCTCTGCTGTCTTAACAGATGCCTACGGTGAACACACACACACACACACACCTACACGCACATTTCTGAGTCATTTTTTAACGTCTATATCAATACAAAGCTTAAGAGATGCAACCAGAATATCTGCAAGACCTGCTTCATTCCCACCTCCCAATCACAGCTCCCTCTTTCACTGTAAACACTTCTAACCAATTCTCCCTCATGCTTTCTTCCAGGGGCGTGACTCCTTTTTATCCTGGCTGCTGTTGCCCTCTGCTCACTTGTTGAACTCAAGGAGCTTCTTTGATAGGTGAAGAGGAAAACAAGATATTTAGTGACCCTCTTGTATCCAGACACTCAATTGAGGCAGAAAAAAAAACCATTTCTTTGTTGTAAGCTTCAAATTATCTCTTTAAGGTAAAGGGCTGTGCATCTTTCTCTGATACAACATGCTCCCGATATATATATATATATATATATATATATATATATATATATATATATATATATATATATATATATATATATATATATATATATATATATATATATATATATATATATATATATATATATATATATATATATATATATACATACACACAGACATCTTTTAAGTTTGATTTAGGAAGCCAAATGCTAGAAGTAAAGGAATTTGCATCTATATTATATATTTCTGTCATAGTGTTTTGACTGCTGCCATGTTGGTCTTTGGAGCAAGAAGTGATTTGAATATGGCAGCAAAGTGCATCAATTACCAGCTAATGTCAGGATGCTTATTTAGCAAAGTGCATCCATAAATGATATGGCTGCAAAGCACAGACACGGATACGTATTCATTCATGCTAAGTAACATACAAATAATACTTTGGTATTGTTAATTCACCAAAATTGGAACCCAAACATCTTGGACAGGCTGTACCTCACAGCAGGTCAGACAGTTCCATTAAAACTGCTCCAAAAGGCACAAACATGATTGAGAGGCCAAGTTAAGTGACTCATAGTATGAGCTGATGTCATCAGAAAGAAGATGGATGGATGGATGGATGGATGGATTAATTCTGACTTGTATTTGGAGCAAGTGGCCATTCCAGGAATTACAGTTTCTTGACTTCTTTCACTTTTCAGCCTGAAGATTATGGCTTTAATATTGATCCAACTGGTTAATTTTCACATATCCATACACAAATTGACTTATAAGAATTAACTGCTGTTGGAAAATAAAACCTCATAAGGTCGTGCTTGTTACTCAAGGAGTTCATGACATTTAGGGCATCTACTGTATAGTGCACTGGCTGGTTGCAGGGTCAGCCAGGAGATCAGATAAAATAAACATCAGCAAGCAAGACAGAGAGAGACACACACACACATGAAAGAAGTGGTAGCTCAAGAGGTCCATATTTTTGAACACCAAATTAAATACAAGCTTTTTTTTTTGATCATTGGTCACACATGTAATCACTTAGCTCTCCAAACGTGTGACAGGCGAGGGACCAAGGAGGAAGATGTGTGGATGGATCAAAGGTTTGTGGCTGACTTTCAGGGATGAACTGATTTACATCAATACATCATCCCTCATGGTATCCACTCTGGTATCTGTCATAGCCTGAATATTCCCTGGTTTCCAGAATAAAATGATTAAAGACCTGTCAGCATATTAAAAAAAAAAGAACTCTCAGGCATTAGCCCAATGACCACTGGTCCTGTGACCGCGGTCACATGCTGAAAATATCTCAACAAACTATGACACCCAAGCACCTAGCTCTGCAAACTCGTCAAGAATATGCAGACGTTTCACTGTGTAGCATGCAAATGCAAGATGAAACCATGCATAGCAGTCAGAAAATTAAAAGATAAGTCAATACACTATTACAGTGAGCCAGCTACGTATGCACTTACACATATCCAGTTAGAAGGATGTTTACATAGCCATTAGCTAACTGCACTTTATGACTATTCAGAAGCCACTTACAGGACACACACTTCCAGACACTTAGCGCTATTAGGAGCCATTATCATTCATGTATAATCATGTGGAATGATATGCAAGGGAGCCTCATCTGCAGCCACAATAGAAAGCACAGAAAAAACTACATTCTGAGGGCAGGGCATAATACAGGTTTACATAGTGCATAAATGGCAACATATACACACACACACACACACACACACACACACAAACCCACACCAACAATCACCAACTACGGGACACAACACAGCCATAAAAATGAACAGTGGGGAGAAACATAAAAAGCGTACATATATGAACCAGTCTTCCGTGATCATACCAAACAGCAGTGAAAATGTGACACTTCTGCCCTTTGCCTCGCCCATCTCTTTTTCTGTCCACAGCTGTGACTAAAAGGGCCACTAACCTATGACACAATAATGCACAAAAAGACAACATCCAGAAAAGACTGTCAGTGATCCCTTCTAAAAGGGTCAGCTGCTCCAAGGCAATAAAATCTTAAAAAGCAAAAGATAATATTCTGCCTTAGCTATGACTGTGGAGACGAATGGGAGAGGCTGAGCTCAGACAGGACCCAGGCCTTAATGTAGTTTGTAATTGTAAGTGTTGGTCTTTAATAAAAGCCCAGAGTATTTGGTCAGGCTAATAGACTGGGCTCTCTAAATCCTGCCTGCCATGCATTATTCAACAGCCATTAGCTATCGCCTCATCTGGGAGGCTGTATGAGCCCCATCATCAGCTGGAACCCAGGCTACGCACACCAGAGGTGTGTGGGGAAGGGTATGGGGATTAGCTAGGGAGAAAAGGAGCGAAAAGGAGGAGATGCAAATGAAAGTATGGGAGGGAAAAGACGGGAGGCTAAAGATTCAAAAGCAAAGAATCAAAGAGGAAAGCTGACGAAAGATGGGCGTGATGTGGCATCGGTGAGGGCCTGTGATATGGAAATGACGGGAGAGATGAAGAAATGCCTGGATAAAAGCCAGAGGTCATATAGTAGACTTATTAAAGTGAGAAGAGGTCGATGTAGGGGACTGAGAAGAGAGGTGGCCGACGCAAGGTGGGAGGAATTAAGCGAGATGTATGGAAGTAGGCGAGGTATAGGCAAGAGTCCGAGTAAGACTAGAGACAGCAACAGAGAATGAAAGAGTGATGTCAGCCTCAAGTGGCATTTTTTTGTAGGCCAGGCACATAAATGTCAGATGCATCCTTCCGCTCCCCTCTCAACCTTTTCCTATTTCAAATCCCTTCAGCACCTTTTCAACCTCCCCCTGCTCCTTCCACTCCACCTCTTGTGGCCCTTCTCAATCTGCCCACCTCTCTCCATCTCCTGAGAGTAGTGCCAGCGGTAATTTTGCTTTCAGAGACACGAGAAGGCCGTGGAACACATGGAGATACAGCCTGCTCAGTTACCATGGTATCACTGGCCAACAGGAATGGCGCCAAGATGTGCGTTCGCGTGTGCATTGGTGTGTACAGGTGTGGGCATGAGCGCGCACTCTCGAGCACGTCTACACGGCTGGGTAATGGGTGTTTAGCAGGCCTGCCAGACTTGTCCCAGCCACTGCTCTCCCAGACTACCAGGTTCTCCTGACCCTCTGCGGCAGCCCAAGGACACACTCCTGTCTCTCTAATTAAAACACAACCCTGACACACATTGCACGCACACACACACACACACCCTGCAGGTCTGCAGCTTAAAATAACCTTAAAAGGAACAAGCGGAGCCATCATCCCCTGCACTCAACACCTCTTCAAAATCCACTCAGCGTTTTCTCACCAGGCAGCTCGCAGGCAGACTCTGCCTCAATCTGCAGGAAGATTCGCAACAACAAACAGCATCTCCAAATACTGCGTTGGTTTATTAGACAAGTCATCAAAGGAGCTGCATTTATTATTGCATGACCTTCCAGGAACTATGGCACTGCTACTGTGCACTTGAAAATAATTGACTGCAGAACTATTTGCCACAAAACCACAATCCTGTTTCTTTAAAGCTGTCAGAGCAGCTGTGGTCTAACAAACAGACATTTGTCTGTTTGTTAGACCAATGCAAAATATTACTGTGCATTTGTTTTTATGAGTACAGCCAGTAATTTGCAGCATCATATCTCACCATGCTTTGTTTTCTCTCTTTCTAACCATTTTGACCACAATTAAATCTTCCTTAAGTGTTTATAAATCTATCACTCTGCACGGCATTTCTGAGTCTCCTGCTGCTGTGGCAGCATACAGCATTTAACATTAATGTGGTGTGTCCTCCTGAGCTGACGCTAAGGCACAGAATTGTTTCTATTTGAGGAGCAAACAGTATCCTTGTGTGATTTAAGGAAGGTAAGTAACATGTACGGATGTCGCACGTGACATACAGGATTGAGACGGCTTCTTCACTTCATCTCCAGCAGACAATTTAGCATGTTTACTTCCTCGTTAAGCGCATGAGGGACCCTGATGGAGAACTCCCAGGGAGGCAATGGTGTCCTGTCACTGCAGGTTACTACTGCAGCATGATTTAATGGAACTGTCTGTCAGAAGGCTGAACAACAGTCTGTCAACCAACAAGGAGAGGTTACACGCACACTCGCAAGCACATACACACCAAAAAACAAACAAACTAAAAACCCCCAAAACAAAACAAAACAAAAAAAACACGCACACTGGAGACAGACTGTCAAAAACTCTCTTTTACTTGCTCTCTCTGTCTCACTTTCCCTCTTAAACACACAAACAAACACACACACAGGCACACACAAAAAAGATAAAAAAAAAAAATCAAAAAGCTCAAGCACATATGTCCAAAAAGGTTCTGGCAGGAACGAAGACATGCCGAGATGAACATGGAAGCGCTCGGAGCACATTCAGAGAAATCAGCGGTTAGAAAAACACACATCACCAGCAGCCCCCCTACCAAGAGAGGAGACGAGTGCCAGGAATACAGTCGCTGCATCAAGCGGCACAGGTGTTCTCAGAGCAGTTTACAGGAGATCCCGCCAAACAAAGTACGACTGTCATCGCTGCGCAAGTGGCAGCATGGAAATCAACCCAAACAAATGTAATGAACGGTTCAAAAAGTATTTAGCAGATTAGGCGGAAAAACTCTGTGCATGATGGGGGCCCAAATCCAAAGCTCATTACATGTGGCACTGAATTAGGAGCTCACACGAGCCAGTATACAGCTCTATCCCTCAGCTCAAGTCTGATTTCCATCCCCTGCTACCCACTGAATGAGGTAGAGTGCAATCACATCAGCCAGGCATCGGGCATCTGCTATAAAAGCCTTTCTTTATTGTATATTTCCAGCATCATTCCAAACTGGCAGGACAGAGAGCTCTGATTAGCATCAAAGCCTTTGATTGCCCCACTCAACAATCAGTGCTGCTCTCCCGTATGATGCCTACCGTGACGGTGTGTGCATGTGTGAGAGAACGCGCGTGACCGGTAAAAGAGGTGAGAAATTATGCTAAATCGCAAACACATCAAAATGACTCCCCCCATAAACATAGAACATACGTGCGTTAGCATGTGTCAGCCCATGCCTTAATCTTCCAAGAAGAACCTGAGTGGTCTTCTAATATGCCAGCCTTAAAGCCCATCTTTTGATGCTGCACATTGCAGCAGAATCCTCTGGTCTGAACATTTCACTCCGGCCCCAACACAAACGGGCTGCTTCTTTAAAGATACCTCTCTCTGTGGCTAAATATGATTAGCTACAGAGGACATTGTAGCTCTCTCCACAGCTAATACATTTAGTATGGATCGTCTGAGGGGGTAAGGATACAGGCTAGAAGAGAGATCAATATTCTAAGTCAGAGTCTGTCTGGAGAGGAGGAACCATGCTGGGAGATGGTTAACTGTTCTAAAGCAGCAAATGCTGTCTGGAAGCGATGAATGCCAGGAATCCCGCGATATTGAACACTTCTTCAAAAGGTAATGCTTAATGCTCAAGCTGGGCGATAAGTTATGCTGAGTGTCTGCATCAAGCAAGGTGCTTGTTGAAGATTTGCTGTGGATATCTCCAAGGATGTGAGATTATATAAGGCAAATCTGGATGATTCCTTATATTCTATAGTGCACCACTTAAGACCAAAGCCCCATAGGGCCTTGCCTCCGTAGGGCTGATGTCAAAGTGGTGCTCTAAATAGAGAAAAGGGTGTCCTTTGAGATAGAGGGGAAAGGACCCAGATTTAAGTGGCTTCATTTGCATGCGTGAATCCCTCACTCGGGCCCATTTGAATCGCACACACTGGCTGCCGCAGACACAAATGCACATGCCGTCACACAAACTTCCGAGCACACACACTCAGCATAGACACATTCTTCCCCCTTTTCCTAGCGTCAGAGGACATTAGCACTGCATCTATTTCTGGAGTCCCATTAAGGCGGTAAAACATTTAAGATCCACACAGAGTGATTCCTACTGTCAGAATGACCCGTTCTTTCCCCATTTCTCCTGCTCGTGTAAAAAAAACTGACACGAAGCTTGTGACAGAAACATGTATTCGGTGCCGTTCTGGATTCGGCTGAGCGGGCTGGCACGCCGGCGGGATGGGTGAGGTGGGAGAAAGTGGGGGGATTGAGAGGAGTTAGGCGGAGGGAGGGGTACCGGAGGGTTGAGGGTGCACTCGTTCGCCCGCCAAATGGGTCCATTTTGCTGAAATGTGAAGCCTGCACTTTCCTGACACGCTATAATAAATCTATCAGTTGTGTGTGGGTGTGTACGTGTGCGCGTTACATGTGCGTGCGCGTCATGCATGAAGAGGAAATTGGTAGCATCTAAACAGGAAATATCCCCTTCCCTTCTCCTCTATAGATGTGACACTCATAGTAACAGCCAGCAGCTCTTCCCGCCATAACACGAGATGGCATACGCCTTATAATGGAAATACTTTGTATTGGCAAGGGACAAACACACATTCACAAGAACAGATGTGTATTCAAATGCACATGCACACAGAAGCTAATGTGGTATGAGTAAACAACCTCGTCTTCCTTCCATCTTAAATCTTTACAAAAATATATTATTTCTTGTCCAGTGAGGAGTAGATCCATGAAAGCAGTAATGTTAGGCTCCTTTAATGTGAAATGACAGGCTTCTAGGCAGCTTTTAGAAGCCTAACAAGTCTGAATAGTCAGTATTTACAGGGTAGCATGGAAAGCTAGCAGAATGGTAGCTCTACTATAATCTATATTATTCCATACACCTCAAACACCCCCTCACTCTGTGGTTCACCCTCCTCCTGACAGAGTGCACACACAGAAGCTATCACAAGCATGGTGCCCTTTCTAAAGCAATTACATGTTGCTTTAACACCTTTGTACATTAATAGTTCCATTACAATTACATGTGTATTGTGTATTGTGACCTTGGAGTCCTGATAGGCCTAATCATTCTATTAATGTCGGCTATGCTGGCAACGTAGTTCCATCAGTCTTAGTTTCAGAGACCACACAAACAAAAATGACAAAGATGTGCAAAGAAGAAAAAATGGTCAGCTGCACAAAAGAGAGTTTTCTTGGACACCACTGCCTTTTTCTAACGATCACTTGATGTCAAAACTACGAGAAATATAGAACACGGTATTCACAAGGACTCGACTGCGTGCAAAGAGACAGATAATGCTGCTGAGGCAGAGCTGTAACTGTACTCTGTTTCTGATATGCTTAAGCTAGAGAGGGCCTAAATTTGTTTTCAGGATTTATAGCAGCATTAAGAAATAAATAATTAAGCCAATGAAGCTTTTTATTAATGCTTGATTTGGCTGAACTTTAGATGCCCTTTATGTCACGGTCTCCATTCTACTCAACACTTTTGTTCTCACTGAAATATAATTAATACCTCAAGATAACCATAAGCAGAACACAACATTTTTTATGGAGTAAAAGAATAAAGTTTATGTGTTCCAGTGTCATGGTCCCTGGGTCTAGGATCCAGAGTTTGGAGTTATTATAATAAGTTCCTGGTTTGTTTCTTTATGTTTATATTCCTGGGTTTGGGGGTCTTGTTTAGTTCTGTTCATGGATTCAGTTTACATTATTTTCTGCCTCCTTTGTGTTTCTGTGTCTGCTTTTGTTTTCATCTGTATTTTGCCTGTTATCCTTGTGTGTTAACACAGTAGTATTACCTCTGTGTTGAGTTCCTTGTTCTTGATAACTTGTTTAATTTCTCTCTGTGTTTTGTATTCATGCTCTCAGGCCCTCTTAGTCTCTGCATCTGGGTTCTGTTCTTGGTTGTAGGTTGTTGTGATCATGCTTCCCCTGCGTTCCCTGTCAGATGAGGTTAGTTCCTTTTCGTCTCCGGTCTGTCCCAGTCTCGTCTCTGCCTTTAGAGTTCCCGTGTCCGTCTCATCCCTCTGTGTGCCGTCCCCATGGTTGTTTGGCTCCCTGTTTAGTTGCGCCTGGTTAATCGTGTCTCCCCATTTGGTTATGCCTCTCTTCCTGATTTATGTGCCTTTAGTTCCCTGCCTGCTCCGGTTGGTTAGTTTATCTCCTTTGTATTCCCGTTCTGTCTTCCCATTGCTTCCCTGTGCTGTTTATCTTCTGTCTGTGTCAAGTTTGTATGTCTTAGTCCTGGCCTCAGTATTACAGAAGTATTTCCGGTCTTATTTTGAAAGCCTCTCGTCTATCATGTTTGTATTTAATTCTACTTCCCGTATCTCCTGATTCCTAATTTGTTCCCACCGTGTTTCCCACCTGTTTCCTCTCCTCTCGTTAGCTCGTGTATAAACTGTCTGTGTTTCTCATAGTTCTTTGTTGCATCGTCCTTCATTCCCCAGTGCTATGTTCTGCCCTTGTTTCCTAGTCTGTATTCCTGGTTCGGATCCAGCTTTGTTGCATTCTGTTTTGAAAAAGTCTTCAGCATGAAAGCTGCCTTTTTCTGTTCACGTCCCGTCTCCCGAGTCCTGCATTCTGGGTCCGCAACCTGCCTGTCTTCACAGCATTCCATGACATCCAGTATAATAATATGTAAGTATTTTTTTTTTTTCATGTTTTGTCAATGCTTTGGCCATACCTTGTTCTTTTTTCTCTCATCTTCCAGTGGTTGCTCTCCACAATCAAAAAAGTTAAGTGCCAGAGATGGCTCCTTGGACAGTACGCTCCTGTTTGTTGCAAGTCACCTTTCTAACTTCAAGGGTACGACTATGGGCCCCTGTGATTACAAAAAGCTTTAACAAAAACATGTCACACTAGATAAAAATGTATAAAAATCTGCACGATACCCTTTTTCAATAGACACTTACCTCCACGTTACAGTCCCTGTCACTGAGAAGTCCCACTGCTGACCTCAGGACAGTCTAGACAAACTATTTGCTTCTCTTTTATAAGCAGTTTTTCTTCCTTTAGAGCCCATTGCCATCATACAGGTGACCCCATGGGGCAGTTGTTGTTGCTGACAAGAACATGATCCCACACTGGCTTCCCACCCACAAACACTGTCAGTTATGCTTGATGGCATGTTCAGCCAAGCCAGAAGCAATGCTGCCATGTCTTTGGGCAAGTACTTTCAAGGTCCGCAGCTGACAGATACCGGAAAAGCACAGACAGTGCTTTTAAACCCCTGTCAAAGAATACTCATTAATTATTATATGACTAGTATACTCTATGTGATATACACTGGAAAATGTTGCTCTTATTTTAATCCAGGCTGGGACCACATGTCGATCTTTAACCATCAGAAACTTGTTTATGGTGAATAAGTGTCGTGGGGGCTTTTTGTGGTACATTTGTGGAAAAAAATATGCCTTTCAGTACAAAGACGAACCCCTCCTGTATACCTCCCTCCATTTGAGTGCATTTCGTGTTTTCATGTATCGACTGTGAAAGCGAATTTCCTCTCAGAGGATAATAAAGTATCTGTCATCTTTACAGAGGTGCAGGGTTGTGCTGCCTTTGTCAATAATATCCGTGTAGATGTGTTTTCTCACCGCGCCTACTGCAGCACCGAGCACTAGTCAATATCCCACAATGCACCTCTGACCTGTGGGCAAACCTGCCTCGCTCTCCCTTTCAACTTCCGATGGAGATTGATTTTCAAGCAACTCCCACTCATATAAATGTGTCAATTGAGGAGAAATGAGAGGGGATGTATTTAAAGTACAGACCGGGCTTTGAGTAGATCAGAAAATACAGGAGAGCATTTCATCTGCCGCTAACCCACAACCATGGCGAGCTAAAAGGCTTTGCATCATCCTGAAGGAAGCCACAGAGAAGAATCTGCTGCCGATATTTTTGTTCTCCTGACCACAAAGTACAGTGTGGAAGTGCGAAGAGTGTTACACCACGGATGCATGATATGCGAGGTGCTATTCTAGGGTGAAAGTGTGTTTATGCTTGTATGTGTGTATTAGGGAGGGAAGGCAGAATCTAGGTCTGTGTGATGAATCTGTTTCAGTGGCAAGCAAGGTGCTGCTAGCAGCATGCCGTCTGTTAATTCACATTCGCCGCGGGTGGTTAGAGTCTGTGGCTGATGATACCGAGAGGTGTTGAGAAACGGAGGAAGAGAGGAGCAAGAGAGAGAGAGAGAGGCTTGACAAATGAACGAAAGCAATGTGCAGGTTTGATCCCTGATGTCAGCTTTTGGCAAAACAAAACACAATCTAGTGCAAGTTTAACTGCAACTCCCTGGCTTTTATTTTATTTTATTTTATTTCAAAACCGCAAACTGTACACTGCAGCATGAAAGAATCCACTTTCCAAAAGAAATATCTCAGCTCCGTGTGCTGGAGTGTAAAGCTCCTCTGTGCTTGTTTAAGTAAAATTAGCAGGAGCAGCCATCTCAGCTGGAGACGTTTTGATCTCTGAGCCATCGTGTCTTCATTAAAGTATTAACCGATGATTGCAGCACCACCAACCAGCCATATTTATTTCAGCAGCAATTATAGCCCGCGTTGCATCCACGCAATCATAACCTTCATCCGTGAAAAACCTTCCCATACTGAGTTGCTTCTCATTGCCGTGCAGTGGTCATGAGAACATTAATCCACAGATTTTTTTTCTCTCTCTCTCTCGTTTTCCCTCTGTGCCTCTAGCCAAGCATTAGAAGTGATTGTGTACCATCCTACATTCATTCCACTAATGTAGAATACAACCCCAGATATACAATTGATGATACACTGCACGTCTCACCCACTTTCCTCCCTCACCTTTTTCTTTGCATTCCCTTGGCTGAGCTGTCAGGGGAGATCCATTCAGCTAAGATGGTCCAGATGTAAATAGCTCTTGCATAAGCCCTGCCCACTCAAGATCACACCAGGAAAAGGAGGCAGTAGTATTGGGGGGGGGAGCTTTCAGGACAAGAAGTTGTAGTCAGACCAAACAAAGATTTATATTTAGTGGCTTTTTTTTTGAGCCCTTGTGTTGTACAAGCCAAACGTACAGCTCCAAATCTGGTTTACGGTGCTTGCTATCTCTGTTTCCTGGCTTGTAAAGGTGGAAGAAAAGATGCCGCGACACCACCCACATCACATAAATCAGGCAAGAGAGCATAATGGCGAGGATTTGACTGAGGGCAAGCAGGGGCAAAAACAGACGTGTGAGATATTGCGCTCATTCATTCTTTCTCCCTCCATTTCCCCGACTCTGCCTGTATGCTGACCCGTCTCTGGTGCTGACCCAAAAAAGAAAAGAGGAAGCGCGTCCACCTATTGTCAGCTGCATAGCCCATTATCCCTCTCTCTCTCTCTCACTCTGTAGCTACGAGGGGGCTCAGCTCATGCTTCCCCCCCCGAGGTGATCATCTCTCAACACATCTCACAGACCAGACTCATTTTTTTGCTCATTCTCAAACTGTACGCGCATCTAACCCAGCCAGGCTGCAGTCTTTCCCTTTACTCCACCACAGACAGAAAAACAATAGATGAATGTACCTCGGCTGTAACGCCAGACCCTCCAGGGAGAGAAAGAGACCTTAAGAGGAGAATATCTACGCTGTCTTTAAAAAAAAAAAAAAAAACAGATGTACAAAAAAGGGAAGTGGCTTAGTGTTGGCCACTGTTGCTCACCTTCATGCTTCAGCATGTATCCTGCTTATTATTTTCCTCCAAATTAACAAATTAAATCAGACACCTCCTCCAAACAGCAGTTGTCCAATCACAATTTAGAAAGGCTCTGCAGGTCTTTAAAGTTTTAGCTTTTTCCACATGCTGAATGAGTGAGGCTCCAGTAGGAGTGATATTCAAAGAGATTGGAAGCAATGTCTTTTTTAATCTCCTAAAACCAAAATACAAGAGCAAACGTGTTAAGCGAATGAATTATACATTGTTATCTGTCCTCAAATGTGCCTCAAACATTAACATATCCAGATGGCTTATTATCTACACCAGGGATTACCTCTGAAATATTGTCAGATCTTCATCTCATTTACAACTATGAACAAATACAATCTGCCACTTTAACTTGAATTGTTCGTGTAAATGTGGGATAGTTTATTCAAACATGTATACTGTAGGCTGGAAAAAAGTAAATGAACCCTTCTTGGGAGTGCATATGAGAAGAGTTGCTCTTATTATGGCTGCAGTACACAAGCACAAGCACTGCTGACTAACATGAAGTCCACTCATTCATGATATGCCTGTACAGCCACTTCCTCCTCCTCATTTACTTGAATTTGATTGCTACTTTGTTTCCTGCCTTCATTTTCCTAATGACTGCTTGCACAGGTGTATGGTGTATACCTCCCACACGACATTTAAAGCTGGCTACACTAAAAATAGTCACAGTATGTATCAGTGCACATATCTTGCAGATTAATACTGCTGCCAATCATGTTACTGACATTTTAATGCAATCTAATAGCTTTTTTTTGTACATTTTTTTTTTCCTTTTAGAGTCTCTTACCAGGCAACATAAGGATAGGGATTACATTAAAATCCTTGAAACCCAATCACATTCCATTGGCATCAAATACTGCTCTTTTGTCACAGCCACTTGTGGGTCTCTCATAGACTATGAGATACCCACCCTTTGGTGTGGGGTTGTGATCTGGTGGGCAGCAGATAACACTGAGTTTAATTTAATTGATGTCTGTGCCTTGACATTACTGGCCAAACAAAGTTGGACACCAAACACATACACTTTTTTTTCAGTTGGAAGGAGGCTGGAGGTGTAGCGGTGACATAAAATGCGTGACTGTTGAGTTTGTGTCCTGGGTGGGAGCTTTATTTGTGCATTAAGTTTAATTTTCACTCCATCTTGGTTAGAGTTTGGGACAAAAACTGCGTTTAGGAAATGATAATAGCTTTGGATGATGTTGGAAAATTGCACTAAAGGGTGCAATGTGTTTTGAAATGTGATGCCAAGGGCTTGTGACCAAGTGTCTCCATGAGCTGGAACTGAGCACACGCTCCAAATAACAAAACAGTGCCCACAGTTTTATTTTTACTAATTTGGTTACATAAGTGCAATTTAAACATTATAATATCCATTGTCCTTAGCAAAAAATATTATTTTTCCACATGCAGGCATCTCATATAGATCCAATACATATGGCTAACAGTCGCCTCAAGGCGTTTTGTATTGTAAGGTAGATACCATAAAATAATACAGAGAAAACCCAGCAATTAAAAGGACCCCCTATGAGCAAGCACTTGGTGACAGTGGGAAGGACAAACTCCCTTTTAACAGGAAGAAACCTCTGACAGAACCAGGATCAGGGAGGGGCAGCCATCTGCCGCGACCAGTTGGGGGTGAGGGGAGTGTTTACGGTGGATCATTTCTTAATTTTCTGGATAGGTTCAATAATATTTGTTGTGAGAACACCATATTTTAAAAGTGAGGCTTTTCAGGTGTTCTCTACTGCCATAATGTGAGCATGAACCATCACGCCTAACACGGTCATGACGCAGGTGCTGGCTACAAGTAACTGAAAGATAAACACCCTGGTAAAAGTGCACCATTTCTGAAGCAAAGAGACGTTTTCAGAACAGATGCCAAGTGCTTCAGCTGACATGAATACATAAGTTAAATGAATCATCAGTGCCCTTTTGAACTTTGTCAGCAAGGAAAAAAAAAACCCCAAAAAGCATCTGCCCCCAATTACAACGATGACTGCTGCAAACCTTGTGGGAGATGAGATCTTCAGAAGGAAATGACACAACAAATATAATGTTACATAACCATATTATGCCAGTAGAAACTGGGAGTGTCTGATGGATGGATGGATGGATGGATGGATGGATGGATGGATGATGAAGTTTTCAGATCAGAAAATATCACTACTTCTATACACAAAATACTCATTCTGAAAAAACACGTGCAATGAAAATGTAAGCAAATGTTGTTTAATATACCTTTTAATTTCCCATGTGTGCTCTGCTACTTTAGTGGTTTAGTGAAGCCTTACACTGTAAAAAAAAAAAAAAAAAAAAAAAGAAAGAAAGAAAGCAATGTATGCTGTGAAGTTCAAATATAAAACTGGTCATTTGTACTTGAGTACTCAGTGGGTGGGGGTGGGGGGTTATACAACTGATTGTGTGCTGTTTCCTGCAATTGCAAAGCTACTTATAATTATGATGATTCATGCTGAGTTAATGTGCTGTTTGCACAGAGTCAGCTAAAGCATAAAATATCACAGTATGTCTCATGTAAGTACTTGCTTGCATGTGCTCTTTCTACATATCACTTTACCTAGTCTCTTCAGTGTTATGTGCATCTGTGTAGCACTAGCCACATCATTTACTGAATATTATCCACCTTGGCCAGACTCACTGCACCGGCTGGTGTTGATCTGATTCTGCTCGTACACACACACGCTGGGGGGAAAAAATCCAAAAAACACAAAAAACAAAAAAACATCTGTTTGGAGGAAACTACACACACACACACACACACACACACACACACACACACACACACACACACACACACACACACACACACACACACGAATAGAAAGTGAACACTCCTTTGGAAGCACACGCACAAATGCATCCGCAGACAAGCACGCGCTCACCCTACCTGCCACACATGCACCCACATAAACACTATCTGGAAATGACATCGTGCATCTGTTTGGACAGTGCTAGCACATTCAGGTTTTGCAAAACACTGGCAAGAGCTCTGCATTGGCTTTTCTACTGCAGCGGGGGTGACCGGGTGACCAAGCAGCCATCCAATTGTCTGCTAGCTTCACTCCACACACACACATGCGCACACACATGCGCACACACTGTCACCTGCAGACTCCGCAATGCAAATTCAGTCCCATCCCCTCCCCTGACACCGGCACTCTCTTTTCCCAAGTCACCCATAAAATGCTCGTGCTTTTAGTTTTTAGCGGCATTCCAAAGCATTTTACAAAGCGATTTATTTAACAGCACAATTATCTATCTGGTGTTAGGGTGATCTATCAAGCAAAGTGATTGGGTGCGCTATTAACGCCCTCTCCTCCAGCACAGGTGGCAGCTGTTCAGAGGACAAACAAATAAGAAAAAAAAAAAAATGTATCAGTGATAGTTTTCAAATGTACCCACTGCCATCTTTGCCACAGTATGACAGCAGGTAAGTGAATTTTTATAGAACAAGGAGGAAGTGGTCAATGTATCCTTCTATGATGGGCATGCACATATTTAAAGAAGATCCTTTTTTCAAAAAGAAAAAAAAAAGAAATGCTAAAAATAAACAGCCTCCTTTGTATGTTGAAAGCCCGGGGATAACTCCATGTGTTGTAAATATGAAGGTGACGTCTTCTGCCAATCTGTCATGTTTCATCATAACAAATGTATCTCTTCAGGGACCGCCAGTTCAGCATTAAGCATGTACATACATCACATCAACGCCACTAGACGGAAGCGCCCCATTTGCGTTGCTGACAGCTTTGTTGGGGCTCAAGGTGTGTGTGCGTTTTTTTGCACGCATGCATGGTGCGCGCAGTGAGAAAGAGAGACAGTGTCAGAAACAGAGAGGAAAACAAACAGCAACAGAAAAAAAAGAGAGAGAGAGAGAGAGAGGGTTAAGCCTAGGCCTGGAGGACTTTTCAGTTATTTACATATGCAGATCCTGGTCACCCCAGATCCCTTCCCTCATCAAGAGAAACCAATTAAAAATCTCTTCATTTAATGTTTACCTTAATTAACCGTAACAATTAATGGCTTTCCGAAGTCCTATTGTGGCTTTTTCAATTAAAAGCTGTCGGTGAAAAAGGTTGCAATCCAATCCTATAAATCATACAGACAATTCTCCTCTGTTTAGAAGAGGTCCATCCCAGAGTGAAAGTGAATGAGTGAAATAGACTCATACATCACGATTGTTCTCAGCCTGGCTTAAGCTTCAACTCACACGTTACCTAAAAAAAACACACAAAAAAAAGGTAATTTTTCTTAGATGCAGACAGTTTGTGTTTTCATGTCAGTGTGTTCTCTGGCATGCATGTGCATGTCCAACCATTCAACCAGCAGCGCTCCTATTGGTCAGCAGATTGTTGGGTGAGACCCAGTGGACCATTAGCTGTCCGAAGCTGCCAGGGCTGAGCGCTGATAATGACAGGTGGTGCACAAACCCTGGAGGTCTGACAGGCTCAGGGCATCGTGCCATGTAACAACAGCCTTTACTACTGGCACCATGACTGTGATGGCAGCCTTTAACACTGGCACTGATGCAGCTATGGCAGAAGAATCCCTGGCAGATTCGGGACTGCTGCGACAGAGGAACAGCCATTACTACAAGCGGTTAAACTAAAATGGCAGTGACTGGTTATGCTGGGAAAACCACCACGGTGTTATTGCTGTCACTGGCACTCGAATCCCCGCGCAGGCTTGGATAGCAATTCTGATCGTCAGGTAAACAATGAATCTGTGCGTTCATTATTCAGATGAGCAGAAGCCTACTTAGCGACAGGTTTGATTCATCAGCACCGAGAATGGCACTATCTGCTTTTTCTTTCCTTTTCTCAGTCACTGCTCATTTAGGCTTTTTAGTTAACCATCCATTTAAGCATCTTTGCTCTTACAAGCATTTAAGATATAAAAAAAATTAAAAATCCAGTAAAATTTTCCAGTTTTACGTTGGTTTCTGTGTTCTTTCTTTTTCTTTTAATTGCATCCTCCCAACCACTGCCTTGTCAGTACAGTTCTGTTTTCTACCACACCTCCAAAATACATAGCCCACTGACCCCCTCACACACACACACACACACACAGAGAGTGCAAAACAGCAGGAGCGTGTGTGGGCATCTGAGTGTGCATGTGTGCGTGTCCATACAGGCACCTTTGTGTCCTCCACCCCCTCTCAGCCTCTCTTCCCTAGTGCAGAACACTCTGATTTGCACTAATCTCTCGGTACACTCTCGGGGCTATTGTTCCTTTCTGCTGCGAGCTTATTCATGTGCCACTCACTATGCTCTCCTCTCATTTTAATACTCCAACAGCGCCGGGAGCTAAAAACAGGTTTTAAGGCTGCTTATTTGACTGTTTATATTAAAAAAAGAAATCTGTTTGCCTCTCACCTCCTCTGCTGTGTAGGTGATTGTGGGATTCTGTGCAGTTTGACCGCTTATTAAAATGGCTGGACTCTGATGTTTCCATCGCTGCGTGTTTATGTATACAGTCTGTAGGCAGCCAGTGGACAGGTTGAGATGAAAGCTATGGCTGATGTTCTGATTTGATGACTGTTGCCATGGCAGCGGGATGATGATGGAGGAGGGGGTGTGAGAGAGAGAGAACAGAAAATTATCTCTCTCCCCGTGTCTCACTCTTTCCTTCTCTGTCTCATTTTCTCTCACACACAAACATGCATCCCTAACCCTGCATCAACCAGTTCTACAGTCCAGTAGGCCCTCCTCTGGATCAGTGAGCTGTATAGGTCCATCATTAGGACAACAGGGTGGGGTCCGACATCCTGACAGCTTGTCAAGAACAGAGGCCTGCATGGCTAACTGTGTGACGAGACCACTATTAAAGAAGAGGAAAACCACACAACTGCACTGCTGCTACAACAAGGCACCTGGCGGATTCATGGTAGCTCTTCAGCCTCTCCCGTATGGCTGAACGAGCGGTTCAATAAAAACGCTTTCTGGCTCCAGCGGACGTGTTTATAGCGTTTCCTCTGGCCAAGCGCAACACCAGGGTTAAGTTGATCATCTCTCACTCTGGTAAAATAGCCAGGGGAGCCCATGTACCTCTAGATCAACTCTACAACTTAAAGACCCTAAACGTTACAGCTCCGATGATCGATATGGCACTGAGCAATGTTCTTTACGAGCTAATAGACAAATCCATTCCTGCAAAACCCCTCGGGCCCCAGGAAGGCAAGAAGGGTGTTAAAGTACGTGGCTGTTTGCCTGATGTGTCCACTTAAACTAGCGCTTGCACTCGCACACAAAACACACAAGAGAGGTTAGAGGAGATGGTAGGATGCAGCTTGTCTGTCTGTGCGTGTCCATATGTGCTGTTTCATTGGCACATCTGCAGATGTCTCTGTCTCTAAGGGCATTGTCATTTCTTGATTCCCCTGAGGTCATCAAGGCTTCAGAGCTGCCAAGAGGAGATTTGTGTCTTGCAACATCAGAAGGGGAGAAAACACACAAAATCCATTTCATTCACACTGTTTAAATGCTCCTGTCTGATACCCCTGGATAAGACAGCTTACATGAGCCACGTGTAATTCCCTCACTGTCTAATTAAAAGTCCAGATTGCCTAATAATTGTCAGAATTGCATCACACTGTAGAGGAAAAAAAATCTGATTCCCATCTGAAATCTAACACCTGTTGCTCTTTCTCGAGGTTCCATCAGCACATTGGGAAGGGAAGGTAAGGAATGGTATTTCAAACATAGCTTTAACGAATATCAAATGACTGCCATCAAAAAAAAAAAAAAAAATCTCACCAGTACTTTTTTAATGATAGATCTTAGCAAGCCTCTCTGGCTTTCTCTCTACTCTCTGCTCTCCCTTTGTCTTTCCCTTAGCCGTTCGCTCGCTCATTAAACTGTATGGTCAGTTTTTGTACTCCACTCTCTCACCAGTTGCCTCCATGCCCTTGCTAACCTTCTACAATTTCTTACTTGAACACAGCTTGGTCAAACTTGACTGAAAAACTTTGGCACATCATTATAAAAATAATGGACCATGTTTATAAAGGATATGAGGCTCCTCTATGACATTGCGCAGTCCCCCAGGCCCTCGAGCAACCCAGTTTATAGTTGGCTTGTAACATTTATGTTTAAGGTAACATTCATGCTTGTCTTATTTCAAGGCAAGGACAACAGCTGCACTGTGAAAAAAAAAAATATTTTAAATGACTTTATTTGAAGGTCTAAAAAGGAGCAATCTATTTTGGGGGCAATATGCCTCATTTAGTGTTGGTAGACCCTGCAGCACCTACTCTGTTACAGAGTAACTTCTGCACTCTAATTCAAAGCAGAGAACATTAAACACTTATCATTCATTTACTGAAAAAGCGTATTAAGAGAAATGACAATTAGTGAGGACTGCCTTCTAGAGACCTTTCTCCAGTAATTATAGTACAGTTTGAATTAGCAGTAAGTTTGTAATGCTGATGGAAAGCACTGGATTGAAATTGTTTCTGAATTCTCACAATGGCATGAGTGAGATTGTTGTTGTGGTTTTTTTTAATTGTTTTAATGTTACAGTTAAGTGGCTACTCTTTTCAGTTTCACAAAAAATGACAAACGTGTAGCACGGCGTTCCACTGGCCTTTTGCGGTGTCTTCAAAAGATTGGTTTGTCTAACCAACAACATCATCCCAAATGTTTTCATTTACAAACATATTAAAAAAAATAAAGATCAAATTCTAATTTTTGAGACACAGAAATGATTAAATTGATGGCAGGTTTGCAATTCAGCTTGGACAGTTCCTCATTTTTCCCCCCCAAAAAAGAAAAAGAAACACATTTTACACACATCAACAAAGAAATTAATACTTGAAGGAAAATTTGTTTGAGAAATGAGCGTGCTCAAATTGAATTCAAGAAGCACAAGCTGTCAAGTGTAAATAAATTCATGTCTGGTGAGAGTGAGCAAGGAAGGGGGACTTGCATGTTGTGTTCAAATTATGTTTGGCGTTAGATCACATGATCAAAGGCTTTTAATATTAATTTATTGACACGCTTCCTTTGAAAATTTCATCTAATACCAGCCGGCTAAGCAGCGACAAAAGATAACACCCAACACTGAATACAAATGTTCAATTAATTACCAATTAATTACACGTTAAAGCCATTTCATCGTCATGTCATTGGGCTTTTGTCGTTTACAAAGTTATTGCCGGGTCAGATCAACAAATCTGGGATAACCTATCTCAGCTCATGGGAATAACATCCACACTGAACCATGTTTTTAGAGTACTACTGCTTTCATTAAGCTTGATTGGTAACTCGGAGACTGTAAATGTTTGAGGCAATTTGAAAACTCATTTTCTTCAAACCATTATCTGCGGAGTACGGTGGAAATGGAACATTCAGACGTTTCTGGAGTATTAATTTAGCGCTGTGATCAGACAGTTTTAAGGGAGTTGTCAAGGTTTTAAAAAAATAATGGACATCCCGCGGCCAATCAGGATCAAGTGCTTACTCAGGCCTGGGTAATTACACAGATATTTGCATTTAGCACTGAAACTTATCTAGTATAAAGAGCGATAGGGCCTTTCACCGGACTGCTGTTTGCTGATGCCTTGGAACCCATTCTGCTTAGAGGACAGCGGATGAAAAGTGCAATGATATAAAACCCGGAGGCTGTCTGATACACGCCAATGTGTCAATCTCAAAAGTGGAGGGGAAAAAGATAAGCTAAAAGCAGATAGAGAAGAGAAAAACTGTTTAACTAATGACAAACAACTCAAGTAATTAGCATCTCATTATAAGACAGCACTGTAGATTATATGGCCAATATTATTTCTTCTTATTATTATTTTTATTCCACGCTGCAGTAATTCAGAAGACTGACACCTCTCTCTCATCAGCCCTCTCTCATCTGTGTCCCAGCATTTATTACAGAACTCTCACCAACAAGAGGTGACTGAACACCAGTGACAATGACCATCACTGTCACAAAGCCTATTTATTAACACTATCTTTTTTAAAAACTTAATCCATACACAAGCTGCAGTGTAATAGGTGAGAGAGGCTTTCTGAAGAATGGAGGTGTAACCTTTCATGGCTCTCTGTAATAGGGAATCAAATTAACTATTGCTAGCTGCTTGTATTTTGGTTATATTCCTATATAAAAGCAAAAGTTGCCAATCGTTGGCTGAAGACCTGGTCCCCATCTTCAAAGTAACCACTTCAAAGACAACAAGCTGATGAGTTCACTGCACACGGTTGCATTCACTTTGTTCCTGCTGTGGTCTCCAACACTAGTTTCCCTCCTGTGACTGTGGCAACAGTTAAACAAACACCACATAACTTTCTCAATAAATTGCTATTTTTACATTACTGTGTTTATATGAATTAAACACACAAGAGCACCTGGGTGGTGAGACTAGCTTCTTTCTGTGCTTCTCTAGTCTTCAAAGAAATAAACTAATTGCCTCCCAGCTTAAGCTTCATAGTTAACGGCAGCTTCCAGCACTTTTTGGCCAAAAAATATCAGTGTTATTTAAACAGGATTTGTCTGCACACAGAATAAAGGCTGAACATTAGACTTTCTTGCACATTCACCTCCAGAATTTAGTGTGTGTGTGTGTGTGTGTGTGTGTGTGTGTGTGTGTGTGTGTGTGTGTGTGTGTGTGTGTGTGTGTGTGTGTGTGTGTGTGTGTTTCATTTGACCACAGTTCTGCCTGATTCACTTTTCAAGTGCACAAAAATAGAACTAATCCACATAACTGGAATTAGCTTGTTGCCTACAGCTGAATGTAGGAGTCTTCCCTCTGGGCTTATCAATCCAAAATCCCTGTAGTAACAGAGAAGGACTGAAATGACACACAATCAAATGGCTTTCTTACATTTTCTACACTCACACGAGCTGTCACACACAGATTTGCACAGTTTATAAGTTGTTACATGCTGGACACCTGAGCCCTGAGCTCCACCAGTTTATTTTACTATCCAATCCACATATTCTGCAATGCAAACACTATCATCTTTCTGACAAGTCAAATTTATTATCATAAAATTCCTGTTTCCTCACTAACTTCTGGTCTTTTCACACGCGGTTACTTAGTCAGGAACCCATTCTCATTCCCATCCAACTCCTTTTGGGATGAAAGGCTTTAGAGTGTTCACCAGCACCCTTTCAGTTGAATAGGAGCTACCACGCTCTAAAGTCTTATGTAATGACTTCCCAGATAAATGTTTGCTGCTGCCCATATTTTCTGACTGACACATGGTTGTCCACATACTTTTGGCCATGTACTGTGTCTCGTGTGTGTGTGTGTGTGTGTGTGTGTGTGTGTGTGTGTGTGTGTGTGTGTGTGTGTGCCGTAAGTAAACTCTAGCTGAACTACGCTTTCTTTCTACTGCCAGTCTCCTCTGTTCTTACGATGCACTGTCGTCAATTCAGGGTGTTGATGTTTTCCTGAGTTTGTCAGCAGGTCTGACTGGTGCTCAAAAAATGCCTGCAGCCTTCCTCAAGGGAGGTGTCACAGTTGGACACACACCCTCCCACCACACCTTCACACACTAACACTAACACACATATACACGCACACAAACACGAAGAAAAATAAAGACGGACATCTGTACAAATGCGGCTTCACACACAAACTAAATCTCTTTCTCTTTCTCTTTTACTCTTTCTTAATCTGTCGCGCCCTCTCTCTATTTTTCTCACACCTGTACACACACATACACACACACCTAGGGACTAAATTGACTTGTCAGCTTCAATCAGACCAGGAACAAAAGGATTCCTGCCAGTTTGAAGCTGACATCATTAATAGGTTTGGGAGGGGGTGAGCTCTGAAGACAAAGGGAGTGCAAGGTCGGGCCGACTTAAAATGCACTTTCATTTTGGCAGGGGCGTTAGCTTTTTGATTTCAGCCCCTTCACGCCAACATCTTTTTGCGAGTAGCTCTAACTTTCATTATCGCCAGGAACAGAGGGGCGTGTGAGACTTTGTTGTGCTGATGGAGAGAAATGTGACATCCATAATACATTTCCTATTAGAGGATGCCACGCATGGACACACCTGGCCATGTCTCAGAGAGAGATGGACAGGAAGAGGATAAGAATAAATGGGCTGCCGGTGGTGGAGAGGGAATAAAGTTGCCAAGTAAAAGGATACGAACCCAGCAGAGAAGCATAGGTGTGAGTGAAAGGGAGAGGGTGTTCTTGAGAAAGTTTGGCGAGCCACAGGACATGCATTACATCATCATGTGACACATGAAATCCACACATAAACCGGCTTTCCTGCTGCACTGTAGCAGTAAAGCCCAACACTTTGAACATTTTAATCCTCCCCTCTTACTTCTGTGACTTCATCCATCCTTATTCCCTGCTGTCTGCTGCATTCAAAGCTGCCAGCACCCTTTTTTTTTTTTTTTGCAGTTTTAATTCTGACCCTGGATAAAGACAGAGTCCCTCATCTCAAATGGTAATATCTTTGGTCCATATGCACACAGCCATCACAAATTGATTACTGTGTAATGCTGCAAGCACTCCCACTCTCTCTCACTCCCACTCTCTCTCACGCTCATTTTCACTGAGGCTGACTTTATGTCCAGTGTGCCAGTTATTAAACAGCACCCTTGGGTGCATCCCAAACATCCCAAAATCCTTCTAGTACAATCTCTCTCTCCTCTCTCATTTCATTCTTTCACCATCTTTGTCTAGCACTCACTTGAAACTAGCTTCTCCTTCACCTGTTTTACCCTCAACCACTCATTCCCTTTTATTCTCATTCTAATTATACCATTACATTACCATTTCTATTCTCCCATTAGCATTTTTTGCTCGCCCTGTCTCTTATTCTTCCTGTCTCTTACTCCCCATTTCCCCCTCTCGCTCTCTTTTTTCCTCTATCTCCCTTCCTTTTCTCAGCCACTGAATACATTCCACCTTTTTTGCGGCACATAAACAGACAGTGCCCTTGGGGATGGGTTGGAGAGCTCTGTCTTTGTTTGTGTGCACCTCTAACTAACTCTCCATCTGCAGGGAGCCCAGCCAAGCCCAGCAGCGCAAGACAGATAGCTGGCACCATCCCAGACTCTTCTCTAGTTGGCCCAATATCTTCACCCCCCGCCTCTCAACTTCTCCTTCCTTCTAGGCTAGAGTCTTCCCACAGAGGCGATTGTCAGCTGCCCTCAGGCAGCCAGTCAGGCACTGTAGACATGGGACCTCTACAATTCCTTTTCCTAAAAGCCTTAAACCAAAATCTTCAATCCTTTTCCAAGTCATATGCTGTGGATGTTCATCACTGGACTTTCCTTTAGCTCAGAGTCAACCCCAGCTTCACCTCCAATAAGAGCTCACTTCAGAGACTAAATAACCAATAGTACATTTACTCTATTTAGTCACATCAAAGAACCTTCAAAGAAGGAGGAACTTAAGCATTAGCTTTAGTTCAAACGCAGAGAGTTTCAATCACGTAATTGCCCAGGGCTGTAACTTAAATCTTACAAAGAAAGAATGCTATGTGTTGTTTTTCTCTGCATTTACTGACGAGAACTTTTTCTCTTTTTTATAATGAGGTGTAATGTGAAACACTCTCTGACTTTGGTGCACGCTGCATTCCCCTTACATGTAGAAAAAAATAAATCATCAAAGGTGTGTTAATAAATTATCTGCCAAGCCAGTTTCCACTGCTGATGGACAATCCCATTAAGAAGAGAGTTTTTTTTTTTTCACTCACCATTGTCAGGCTCAGACTTCCTGTCATGCTCAGTGTCAGTGAGAGAGAGGGCGGAGTTGGCGCGGCTCGTGAGGCAGGAACTCTGCTCAGACTTGAGGCCACGCATCCACATGTGCTGCAGGCCGTGAGCAGGAGAGGGGTCCACCTCCGGCTCCGTGTCCACGTCCGAACCCACGCCGAGGGAGTAGCCGTGGCTGTGGGCGTGACCAGCCGGTCCAGAGCACAACGCTTCCTCCTCCTCCTCCTGATGCTGCTGTTGCTGCTGCTGCTGCTGTTGGTGGATGTGAAAGTCTGGGCTCCTCAACTGCCCAGCCTTACAGAAGTCTAAATCTAGAGGAGGGAGGGGAGACATGCAAAAATGAGCTCACGCAGACAAAGAACTGCAAAGCCTCTAATACTGGCGTGTGCTTTTATTTGCTTCTGCGACTAAGCTGACCAGGTGTTTGTTAGAGACAGGCATTTACAAACCAAACAGTGAACACCTCCCAAATTATTCCAACAGGCAGGCTGTTATTTGAGCAAGCATTTATTAAAAGTTTTTATTTTTTTTTTTTTAGTAGAGGTCCAAATCAAAATGCCAGCCTCAATTTTTCTTAACCATTTGCAGGGAAGCTATATCCTGTTCAGGCTGCCTGATGTGTGTTATTGAGCTTGAGATGTATTGAACTGCTGCTCAAACAGAGCGCTGATCTCATCTATATTCTCCTTGGTGGGGTGAAGAGATCAGATAAAGATCAAACCTTATTAATATTGACTCAGACTGAGGGAAAAATTGAGCCTCATATGCTTTCAGGTATTAGAACGCCCTCCAATCCGGAGCATCAACCTGTTATCTGAGAACATCAGATATACTGTGTTAGTCCTCTGGTTACACTTCAATTCAATTCAATTCAATTGAGTGCTACTTTTTTTTTTTCCTGTAGAGGCAGTTGAGTAAATTTTCTTTCTCACCACATGAGTTTTCTGTTTAGAATGTATAAGTGGAAGTGAAGAAACTGATGTAATTGTGAAGAAATGAAGGCATAAATTGAAATCTATACAGATAGTAGCCTGGTACCACAGGCCCCTCTGAGAACACAGGAAAGAAACACTTCCCTTCCTTCTCACTTAGCGCAGTTAATATGTGTGTTAGGTCAGGTCCTGTGAACATGAACCACAGCGTTTCAATAAAAGCCGCAGTCCTGTTGACCACTCCATTGACCAGCAATGTGTCCTGCGGTGCCTGTTTGATGGGGTCAAGACCAACTCTGGCTCACATACTGTTCTGCTGGAATTAAACCAGCCTAAGATTGGTCACCACTACACACTACTGTTTAGCTCAAATTGGCTGCAAGAGGGCAATTCGGGAGCAAATTGGCCATTTCCCAGTAGCAACAACCATGGATTGACTGCAAACTGAAAAGTCGTCTAACTGTTTTGTTTTGAAGCATATTTATGATAAAACAAGAGGCTGTGGTGGAAGTGATTAGAGGTGCAATATTTTTCTTTGAAGAACGTCCCATTTCCTGCCATTACAGCCAGCCGCTCAGGCCTCCGGACTATTTATATGACTGTTTTATATTACAGTACTTTCTTCCAATCTTGTAAGTACTTGTCATGAGCAGAAATCATTATTTGCCAAGCGGCGTGAGTAAAAACAACCACCAGAAAGTAGTCTGGATATAATGAATTGGGTTCCAAATTTTAGCTTTGTGTTTCTTTCTCTGTTTTAGTTAAGCACTTACATATTTCTAAAAGTATTCCTAACTTTATTAATCAAATATGTAATGGAATTTAAACACAGTATATATGGGGTCATGTTGTATCATTTACAGAGGAAAATAGTCTGGGTCGAGAGTGGGAGGGGTAATGGGGAAACTGCAGCTTGGCCCCTCACTTTTTAAAATCTATTCTTAATTACAGATTAGCTTTGATTAACTAACTGAAGTCTCTCTAAACAGAGAGAAACTCTGAGAACCCCTCTGAGACACTTCTAATTGTTATTGTGCACGCTTAGCAATAATCTTTGTAAACTTAATGAACTCAGGGCACGTAGGCTGCCCTTCTGTGTGATTGGTGGGGACTGCTGGCTGGGACCATACGCAGCTCTTTTTTTTTGCCCTTTTTTTGTCAGAAGAGTTCACGGTATTGTTGTATATATGTATATTAATAATAGAGAAATTTGCAGAGAAATTCTCTTTTTCTCTGCTTCATGTCATCAGAAGGTGTTTTGCTAGAATATGGAATGAATTAGGTGGTGAAAGGTCCATTCATAATCAGATTCTTACTTAATTCAAATATTTATACTGTAAAGCATTTGTCTGCTTTTTAAACAGCATGCTGAAGCGAATGAATTCATTTGCATTCATTAATAGGCAAAAAAGTAATTATTGTGATCAGTCCTTTTTTTGCTCTGTAAAATGGTCACATCGCTGGCGATCTAGCTGTCTGTCCATCTGTCATTAGTGTCTTTGTAACATAAACAGGCTTAGCACAGACAGGTGCGGCGCAGGAAAGAGGTGATGTGGGATTAAATGGAAAGAGAGAGAAATTTGTAATATTGGTGGAAATAAACATGTGGAGAAAAGAAAAGTGAGGAAATGAAGGGAAGGGAAGGAAGGGAGGTGAGGACAAGACTGGGTGGCTTAAAAGATGAAGGAAAATATGAAGAACATGGGCGGGGAATTAAATGAGAAACGAATTGGCTGATCTTTGTCACGAACACTGTAATCCATTAAAAATGTCACTGGAGGCAATGTCCCCCCTTAACAGTTGGTTACTTTGGTAGCGTACACTATATATAACTCTGTGGCCCAAAGATGAACAGATGTGCTTTGCAGAACCGGCTGCCATTGACATTTGAAAGGCTGCTTTGGGGGGGTCTTATGCACCTCACCATATGACACTGATGGCAGGGGATGTTGTTTGTTACGGAAACAGAAAGGCAAGTAACTGCATAAAAAGGCAAGTGCTCTTTGACACCACGGTATTATGGAATATATTCAGGCAACATCATTATGACTAATGGCCATTGACAGGTTGCTGTATGGCAAACAGGACGACAAAATCCATCGCAGGTGGCATTCAAACCATGAAATCCCCGGAGCGGCCTGCTTGTCAGGAGCTGTAACTGTTATGAATGGCTAATGGTGCTTGCTAGCATGGTGGGTAGGTCTCGCAGAGGAGCAGAAGGTTGAGGTACTGGAAAGAGTATCTATTGATCACCATGAACCCTGCACAGCGGCGTGCTCCTGATGAGGCGCGGCTTCTCTTTTAACACCACACATGACCTGCATAAAGGCCATCCATCACAGTGCATGCTGGCCCATTTCTCCTCCTGTCACCAACAGGGAAGAATTTTTCGGTGTGTATGTGTCCATGTGTGTGCACGCGTACATGTGTATATGGATGTATGCCTCTGTCTGCCCGTGTCAGTATTTTTGAGTGTGTGTGTGTGTAATGAAGGGTGGTGTTCCACCCCAGGTGAGGCCAGAGAGGTTTGGGGTTGACCTAGTTTAGCTGTGGGAGAGAAATATCACCTCCGTGGAGAAGAGGTAATTGGCTGCCTCCGACTGTCCTTCTGGCTCATTGTGGACTGTAATAGGTAATTCACAGAGGTCTTTTTAAAGACCTCTGTGTGTGTATGTGTGTGTGTGTGTGTGTGTGTGTGTGTGTGTGTGTGTGTGTGTGTGTGTGTGTGTGTGCGTGTGCGCATATGAGTGTTTCTGTTCTGGTAACAGAATCCATTTGAGTCCACATACAGTATCTTTGCAACTGTGGACGTATATCTTAAGGTAACTATATCCAGTCTAAGCACGCCCTGATAACATGATAAGCATGACCTGGTACCTTGTTGGGGTTGGCTGTAGTTGCTCTGCCTTTCCCGATGTGAACCGAGGGTGAGGCGAAGCTCGTGTGTGTAGTCAGGCAGGGTTTCACGTGAGGTGTAGGAGCGGTGATGGGTGCGGCCGTCCTCACTCTCATCAGATGAGCTGGTGTAGGACATCTCCATTTCATGGCGCCCCTTAGACAACGGCTGGTAGGGTTTGCTGTCCATCTCCTCCATGGCTCGTAGGGCTCCACTTTAGTAACTCAGCACAGCCACAGCACAGAGAACAGAGTCTGGAAATAGGGGGAGGTAGGAGAGAGAGATGAGAGGGCAATGGGGTAGAAACAGTGAGGGAGGGAGGAAAAAGGGCAGCAGGGAGGAAGAAGGATGGGCCAGCGGAGGAAAATGAAAGGAAACAGGGGATAAAACAGACAGGGCAGAGGAGAAAAATAGCGCAAAAGTCCATTATTGAACACAGTGGAACAGTATTGCAACATCTGCTCATTCCAATTACAGCAGACATTCATAAACAGTATTTGGCTTCTTTCATATTTCACACCAAAGGTTAGCTCCAAATCAATACACTCAGAAGGGACTGCGATGGTAGCCATTATGTCCACATGTGTTTGAAGAGAAATTGGCCCAAATCAAGCAAAGCTTATTGTTCTGTCAGTTGTGGTTTCTATTTTCTCTTGCTACTTTAAGCTTTATCTCTCTTTTACAGACAAGCAGTGACAAGCTACGAATAAATCTACAAATTTGTCGCCGAGAACCACGTCTCTCACTCTCATTAAACACCGTGACTCACCAGATTCTGAAGTAATGATGAAATGATATTAGAAACCAGTCTTTACAGTGTCATTGCCCTCCCAAATGGAGTAATGATAAATCAGCTCTTTTGGCTCTATTCAGCTCGGATTCTCTTGTTCTTCTTTCAACCACATCAAAATCTACTTCCGATAACGTCCAGTGCTATATACTTATATCACCAAACTAATGATTGATTGGGACAACGATTAGAGCACAGAAGAAGTGATTAGAAAATACTTCATTCATATTAGCTCTCTTTCATCGTGCCCTGCTCGAGGCCTTTCCAGCCTATTTCCTGCAGTTATAAAGCTTCTAAATGGAGCTTGAGAGGGTCATTGCTCATAGAGACAAAGTGCTATGGTATTGACCTCTTCAGGGAGTCCTGTAGTCCATATATCAAAGCCATTAGAGCGTGCCTGCTCAATACCTCAGAGATCTGCGGCATAGGGTGATCACCACTAGTCTGATACAAGTTTACAGCTGACCTTTCTACTACTGCAGTAACGCTTTTATTCCACCTGAATAAAAACCTGGCCTTGCACTCACCCTCCTCATCCTCCTCATCCCCTCCATGCATGCACACACACAGACCACCCACTGACCCCTGACAGCAAACAGTCAAAAAAGAAAAAAAAAATGGGCCAAGTCACCCGCACATTCATCTCTCACACACACACACACCCTCAACCCCCCGCAGACATCATCCCAGCACAGATGATCAGTAAAAGCTCACCACTCGTCTTTGCCTCCATCCATCTTTTAAGGAGTTTTCCCCTTTAATCAGAGCACAAAGCCCAAGAACACCTTTAAAATACACAAGAGCCTTTTCTGTGCAAATGATCTCAGTCGTACAGTAGTATACAGTAAGCTCTCAGGACTCAGGCGCGCGCACGCCTGTGTTTCCCCGCAATCGCGGTGCCTTTCATTTTGATTGGCAGAAGTTATTGCAAGGAATCAAAGCCCGCTATTATCTCAGCTGCCCTGTCAGAATGGGATTGACTGGTGTCACCTTCTCTCTGGTACGGCGAGGAGTGAGTATACATTACCCTGTGAGCTCTGAGCTTGCTTCAGGCACTGACTGCTGTCTGTCTCTACAGAGGCTCTCTGTCCCGTTTTATGTCTGTCTTACATTTACACAGAAAAATGAAAGACTGCAATGCTGCACAAAGGGGCACCATCTTGTTCCTCCGTCATGCGTTTGAACTCGCACAGACGGTGTAGTGAACATTGCTCTTAATAAATGTAGTTGTGCTTGTATGTGACATGTATAATTCCCTCTTTCTTGTAGCAGTCCACCTCTGCTTTCCCTCCTGCTTGCTCTCCCCCTACCTTACACGCTCTCCGCCCTCCATCTCGTCCTTCGAGGCTCCTGCATTTAGAGAAGTAAGCCTGCTGGCGGGGGTTATTCCTGCTAATTCTAGCCCACAGTAGGGTGCCCATTAGGGGGGTTGATTCTCGGTTTTGATGTTGAAACCTGGAGGTTGTTTCCTAGAGCCAAGCTCACTTCAAACAAGACACAGGGGCGTTCTGTAGGACAAGTCAGCATGTGCCACCTGAGCTCAACACCAGGCAAGATTCAGAGTTGAGGAAGAACCACCTTGGGGCATAGTGGGCACACTGGCTCAGCTATGGGTAACTATTCCAAGAGAACAAACAGGAATGGCTCTGAAAAGGTCTGAAGATGTTGTTATAATTAGCTTCGTGCTAGAGTAAATTTTTAATATGGGATTCTTTCAAGCCTTCCTTACAAGGTTTGTATCATCTCTCATCATTTATTTACGTGCGTGTAGAACACGGGACTGCACGGTGCATTTGTAAAGCTAAGTGCTTCATTGTATCACCATACTGCCAGTTACTAAAAAGGATCTTCATGATCTAAATGCAAATCCAAAGGTAGGCTGACTGATCGACTGTAAAAACCATATAAGCTACAGTTATGTGTTACAAATGGATTAACTGTGAATATTTTATGCACCGACAATGTACACCATCTATAATATCATGCAGTTTTCATTCCAATCTCTTATTCCTTGGTGAGTAGCATAACAAACGTGTTTCTGCTACGAATGGACATCCAAATATAAAATCTAGTCTCAGTTGCTAGATAAAGAAAAACAAGATGGGAAACATATGGGCTGTTGCTAAGGTGATTACAGGAGGAAGAGCTATGTACTTAGCATAACTTTGAATTCAGTTTTAGCTGTCCTGACAGCCAGAAATGTCTAATTTTTCATTCCTTGTGGTTGTTAATATTTTCAGCTGTAAGGAGATTAAAGGCCCTGACCCCAGAGGTGCATTATCAGTATCTGCTTGGGGTGAACAGTGAGCATTTCAGCGCATCAAAAGCAGCCACAATCACTGTCTTTATTTCACAAACAGCAACCTCCAGGGCTGAAAAATGAAGCCAGAAGTAGAGATGCCAAAATCCAGCAGGCTCCAAAAGTGAGTCAATCCCCATAGACTTCAATGTTAAAAGGCCTAACTTTAAAGAAGAAACTATTAGGTTTATAGCACAGTACAAAAAACTTCTTTCTTTGTTCCTATTACTAATTTTCCCTTTCGCTGCAGCTGTACAGAGATTTGTTTTTTTAAATAACTCACGCCTTTTGATTTTATGAAGGCTTAAAGTTATGAAGGAGCCACTTTGACTTTGACACCTATTTTGTTTGGTACAGCCCATCCCAAAACTTTGCGTTCCAATTTTGGTACAGTAGGAGAAATTCTAGTGTTTCATTTGTATGTTATTTAGCACTGAGTAGCAAATACCATCTGGTATATATGGAGCTGGAGCTTTTCCCAGCTGTCACAGGGCAAGAGGCAGGGTGTTGCCAGCCACTTGCAGGGCTAATACGGAGAGACAGACAACCATTCACATTCACACCTACAGCCAATTTAGAATCACCAGTTAACCCAACCTGACTAACTACATATCTTTGGACTTTGGAAAGAAGCCAGAGTACCTGGAGAAACCCCACGCAAACATGGGGAGAACATGAAAACTTCCAGAGAAAAGTCCAAGTGGTGGATTCAAACCCAGGACCTTCTTGCTGTGAGGCAGCAGTGCTAACCATTGCACCACCATGCTGCCCTTGTCTACTTCATTTCAGTACAGAAGAGTATAAATAAGTGTTGATTTCAGTATGTATGGATTACATCCCTATTTGCCACTCAGTTTAGAAATAATACAAAGTGACAACACTGAGTACAACACGTGCATCATGTTGCTTTGTTATCCAATTTCAATGCTTATCCATTGCTAGCCTTTTTTTCTACTTCTTATCAATCCCTCTTCCACATGCACACAAGTACACAAAAAAATACACACAGAGTCACACGGGAGTGATAATCCATGGCTACACAAATGCAATAATATCTAATGGGACCCTTCACCCACTTGATCCTCCCTTCTATCTATCTATTTATTCAAACAGTGCAGCCATGGACAAAATCTGCTTAGAGAAGTGATCGAGGCTCACATACACAAGTTGCTTTTAAACAGGATTTATGCTCCAAGTCTCCTCTGGAGGGGCGGGGTCCCTCAGATGTCCAACAGCAGCGACAATAACACGAACAACACGGCGGAGATCGTCATGTGAAAAGGCAAGGACCATGAGGACAAGTCAAAACCGATTTACTCTTTCCAATCTCAAATGAATGTGCTGAAGTCATGAAGAAAAAGAAGAGAGAGAGCATGCAAAATGGAAAAAGGGGAATGAAGCAGAGAGAGGATTGGGGCCAGGCAGAGGCAGTGAAATTGAGTTTCAAACTGGTAAATAAACAAGGAGGATGGGGAGAGCAAGAGTGGCATCCAATAATATTAGCTCCTCAGATTATTGATACAGTATAGTTCCAGGATTACAGATACACATCCACCATGCAGAGAGGGTCTTATTTTCATAACAGGCTGGAGACCCCATGCGAGTAGGCAGCTACTTTCTTTGTTAGCTCTTGCCTTTATACATTTCCTTGAAGCTTGTTTGCACAGAGACAAGCTAATTCCGCTCGCTAAACAGGCCTTGCGAGCTGCAGGAATGACGATGAGGAACCTTGAGAAAATACATTCATGCTGCAGCATAAACCTATTGCCCCAGATGCTCCAAAGTGAAGTCATGACAATCCTGTCGTTGTTTGCAGGTTTTCATTTTGTCTGCCATTACAATGGCTTAATCATCAGAAGCAATCGAGGCACAGTCTGTAGCTGCAAATGCAGATCCAGGCTACAGGTCCTACGGGAGTAAACAGTGAGCTGTCAGAGAGAGATGCTTCTCCTAGAGCGAGGGTGTGTGTGTGTGTGTGTGTCTGTATGCATGGAGAGATGTGGGGGGGGATAGGGCTTAAAAAGCTATCTCTTCCATTCGTTAGCACCACCATGGCTCCTCAGGCATATGACAGGGACAATGCTGACAAGCGGCCCTGAAGGACCCACAGGACCCTGTTATACCTAAACCGCCCAAAACACAATAAAAGAGTACACCACCCACTGGGAGCCCTCGGCTCCTGCTGAGAGGCGGGAGGGGGGGGTGAATGGTGAACCAGGATAAGGGGAGTGATGGATAGATAATAAGAGATGTAGAGATTTCACTATGAAAATGGGGGGCATTGAAGGATAGAGAGATTGCCAAGTGAGACATGGAGTGATAGAGGGTTTTAATTAGTGGATAAGGGCTAGCTATCTGTGGGCGGCAGCAGCACTCTTGTCACGTAGTTGTGCTTTCATAGCTGACCAAGCCTGAAATCTCTTGCTGCTAATGCCGAATTTACCAGCAGAACACATACTGTAGCGTATAAACACACACACACACACACACACACACACACACATGCTCAGGCGCATGAACCTCAGCATAGAGACTATATTAGATGCTGGGTTTAAAGATGAAACACATACTGACAATCAGCCACAGACGGACACACACTCAGTGCCCTTGCGCCTACAAGTTCTTATAGCATTTCACGCTGGCTGACAAACAGCACACTTGAACACCCACATGCCATAGAGAATCAACAGTCTTCACTGGCCTTCTCTGTAAAGACAGCGTTGTGTGAACCCTTGCTTGCTGCTTCTGTATTACCGTCTCTTTACCATTCAGCCTCCAGTTCACTGTATGCCTTCATTATTCCGCACACAGTATAACCCAAGGTTAATGCATCTACTGCATGTGCAAAGCACATCATATAGGTGACACTATAGTGCCGCAATCCTCATTGTATTCCCACCCGTGCTGGAATGAGAGCATGACGAAGAAGCAGGAAATAAAGTCTGCGTGTCCGCTCATGGAGCAGATCGCCCCTTGTCAGGAGCTGTCAGGAGCTGTCAGGACCAACCTGGGCCATTTGACTATTTATAGTGGACATGGCTCAAATCCCACATCAGTGCTTCATGCCTGAGCAGTGTGGAGAAATCCATAAGGTCCTACACTATTCATGCCCTGTGAATGTGGCCTAGAGCGAGGGAGTAGCTAAGCTTTAACTTTTCAAAGGCTGCTTTTATATCTTGACTACAGTTATGGCTTTTTTTTCTTCCTTTAAGATCTCGACTAAGGTAGCCCATAGTCTTTTTTCCCTCCACTGCTTCTTTCTATTCATGATCCACTTCTGCTCCTCTCTGATCTAAAGCCCTCTGTTGGTTCCCCAGAAGGCCGAGGAGCAACCAAAAAAACACAAAAATAATGAGAGTACGCAACAGTGTGCATTTGCTGTATTCACATACATTCACATGCACAGCACTGGCTTCACTTGGGCAGGCACACAGGGATTTGACCACAAATACACAAACACACACACGTACGTGGAGCAAGAGACACCACCCAAAACCACTTAATCAATATTCCTGACAAGGCAAAGCCTTATTCAACACATTTGATATTCCTCCTCTCTCGCAAGATAAATACATGTCACTGTCCTCCTCGGAGGACTAAAAGGCTGTTCACACTAACTCGCTTTGCAAATAAAGCTTTACATCATGAGTGACAACCTCCTAAGCTCTCTGCATCAGCCACTGCTTGGTAAAAAGCCTCTTTCAATAATGCATTTGACCGCTAAAACCTCCAACACCCAAAGCCAAGCAGAGTGGCGGCATTACAGATGCAAAATTAATTGATAAATCAATACCATTGATTCCAGAAATTGGATTTGGTGATTTGCGATTTAGACAGTATTTCCTGTGTGTCTTCACTTATGAAGTTGTTGATTACGGAGAAATGAGTGAGTAAAGAGCATTAGTCCTCCAGAGGAGCAGCTGAAGCGATGTACTAGTAGCTGTTGAGCAGCGCTGCAGATTGATTTCTGAATGCTAAGTGGGCTAATCTTCCATCTACACTGTTACAATTTGATGCTTCTCAGCCTTGAAAAACCGAGGAGTGTGTGAGAGGAGATCTTTTTTGTGGTATCCCCAATACAAAAAGTCCAGAGGGCTCCTGCTGCTCCTCAGATCTCTCCCCAGCCCTCCACCTTCACTCTGATTCTCCTGGCGGCATAGAGACTAAGGGCACGGATGGCATTCAGCAGCCTTGCACAGGAAAATACTTCTCAACAAAGAGAGGAGCAGCTTTTCAAAGACCACAGGACTCAGTCAGGAACAAGCAACTGTTCTCGTACTGCTCTTTTGTGAGCTGATGAGACAGGGGTGATGTGCTGAATGCGTCACACCTATATGTCTGTTCAATTTATAAAAACATATATATCCACCTCAAGGTTGTGTCATGCAGTCTGTTTAACCACGCTCTAAGGTAGACATAAGAATTTCAAGCATTCACCTAGAATGAATGGAGAATTATTAGAAGTGTGCTCTCAGCCCTAAAGGTTTTATTACATATGCGAGCTGCACAGACAGCCTGTGGTAAGACGTATCAGTGAAAGGAAGAGTTGCAGATTTCTCGATAAACAAATAACATAACCTTGAAATCAATAGCACGCATACTGTAAAATGTATTTACAGTTAGGAAATGGCAGAGAGCATTTTTCTCTTCAATATTTCATACCCTCGCCTTGTTTTTCCATTTATCCTGCATTTTATTTTCCACTGCAGTCTTTTTTCCTTTCTTAAAATTTGCCAGGCAAAGCTGCAGAAGGCACGTTCCTCGCCGATTTGCATTTCTCATTTTGGTTCCTGTCAAATAAATCACTGTGTCATCTGAGCACATTAACGAGAACAATGTAAGAATTTTTTCCAAACAATTCCTTTTTTTTCAGGCTGGGACGACACGCAGCGCATCCGGTAAAATTTCGAATTTTCGGAATTGCTACATCTGGAAACATCATGTATAAAGTCTGGTTCGCATGAAAAATAGCTGCACAGGTCTGCCGTGGTTTTATTGGAGTACATATTGTTTTGTTTTGTTTTTTTTTCTCCCCCCCCTTTCTTTTTCTCACATCACTTTTCTTTGTGCAGTTTGGCTTGACATCTTGGCTGACAATCAGCAGAGACTATGTGTCTCTACAGACAGAAGTCAATTTGGGCGATGATGCACACACTTGAAACGCATCCCAGAGTTCACGGTGGATCGAGACTCTTTCTCAAAATTAAACCTGAACAACAAAAACAACTCGGTGGAGAACATATCGAACTCAATCGTATGTACCGTTACTGTACTGTACTGTATATTGTACTGCACAAAACGTGGCTTCCAGCAGAGATGCATCAAGCACCATTTTGGAGCTATTCATCTTTTCTATGAGTTAATAATTCATGATCATCTAGAAAGTAGAGCTATGAATATTACTGATGATACACATGAGGCTATTTACCAGTCAGCAGGAAATAGATGAACTCGTTTAGTGGAGAGATCTACAGTGTAACATCACTGTTTTTTATATTGCTAAATAAATCATTTTATATAGGCATGCAACAAAGCTACAGATGCAACTTATTCTTATTGAGTTATCAATCATGACCTTGAGGCGCAGCTGTAGGTGTGTGGCGTGTTGTTGATGCTTCATTGTGTGCTAATATGAAGCAGGTGTGAAGGCGAATTATTCTCTAATCAGTAACTTGGTTAAATCATAGGTGTTTGATACTTAAGGTGGATCGTGTGCAGTTTTTTGTTTATGAATATCTGATGCATCGGATTTCAACTGTAGCCTTTCCTGGTAACTGCTGTGGCGTGATTGAGTCTGCAGGTGGTGAGCTAGCCAGTGCCAACTCCCCTTTGTCCTCTGCGCAAACAAAAGCAGGACGTAATGGGTTTAAACTTAATTATTTTGACACTAATGCCAAGATGTGCACTGGGAGGTGAAGGACAATTTATGCGCTAATAAATTGGGAAGGAAACAAAAATTGATTTTTTTTCCTTCTTCTAAAGTTGTCTGCTGACAGGATTCATAAAAATTTTACAGTGGGAAGTGTGTCCATGTAGACGTGCATCTGCTTTCTCTGTGTGTGTGTGTGTGTGTGTGTGTGTGTGTGTGTGTGTGCGTGTGTGTGTGTGTGTGTTATTAGATATTGCATTGTCATTTTTTATGATAGCTGCAGTACAGTAATATCAGAGACTGAAGTACGGTCATGAAAGATAAAATCTTTAAAGAAGTGTTATACCGAATCAAAGAATTACACTGAAATAGTTTAATGATTGGCTGAAATAACATTTATCTGCTACAGTTAAAAGTAATTACTCAAGCAAAAATATTCCATATTGGGAAGTTATAGCTCTTTCTAATATTAACTTGTTTTTATCTCTGGGCTTCGGGCTTTTGGGCTGACATTTAAAGACATCACTATAAAATTTCAAGAACCATAAATGTTCCAAAAAAATTTTTTTTAAATCAACAAAATGTGTTAACCAGTGATGAAAATTATTGTCTGTTGTAGCCCTGTATTGAGGACTTAATTTTTTTGTGATTGTATTGAATTATATTCTGTTACAAAAAATTAAGTCCTCATAGCTTAAAAATATTCTGATAGCTTGTCCATCTCAGTCCTCTACCTTCAGCACTGTTCTTCACACACACACACACACACACACACACACACACACACACACACACACACACACACACACACACACACACACACACACACACACACACACACCTCTTGACAAATTAATCTCATATTTTAAAGAGAGGTAGAGTGGGCTTGACCAGTAAGCCTCTCGTGGTTCTGATCCTTCTGTGTGCTGACTAGAATTTGAAAGGAGGGGGGACCAGTATGAAGGTGGAGGAGTGTGAAGGGAGGCTGTGATTGCATTTTCACCATACAAATCTCACATAACACCTCAATAGTTATTGAACTGTACATAGTTCCCGACTCTTGCCCGTAGCCCAATGGAAGAAGACAAGAGAGAACAGAGGGCTGGAGATGCCAGTTGAGACTTAGCTGAATACTTTAAAGAAGAGTGCCTCGGGCATATACTGTATCTATGCGTTTGTAGGTGTGTGTGTGTGTGTGTGTGTTTGCAGCATTGGCAACTGTAGGTGATTTTGGTTGTGATACTATTCCTGTCTCTTTCTCTGTTGCTGTTGGTAAAGGGTTTTGGCTTGAAAACACACGTACACACACACACACACACACACACACACACACACACACACACACACACACACACACACACACACACACACACACACACTAACTTTAGTAAAAAATAAAAAAAAATCTCCAAAGCATAATTTGTGACTACTGAATTTTTAATAAGAGTCAGTTACTAAAAACCTGCAATCTTATATTTACTGATATAGTAATACTACAATAGTAATACTGCTTTCTTATTCCAAGTTTATTCATTTTAAAAACAAGTCTAAACACTAGACTTACACTGCCATATGAGATTTTTATGGGGTAATTTGGTAGCACTATATTGCTTTTGTATTTCCTTTTTTTTTTTTTAAATCACAAGCTGGCAATTTCCTTGCTGCAGAGGCCAACCACAGGCGAATGAATAGAGGAAACGCTAATTAGCACTGCAGGATTTGTTAAACAATTCCTCTCGAGGATGGAGCAGCATTGCAGCAAGAAGGTAAATATTTGAAGTTGTACAGTGGTTACATCTCTAAGTGTCTGTGGTGTGCGTGTGTGTTTGTGTCTGCAAGTCTAGTGGTCTAGCACTCTGATTACCCAGCTGGCATGAGCGCTTTTACTTTGAAATTATCAGCAGGGTGGAGAACGCAAACACATTTTATGCTTTTCCAGCAATTACATTCTTACTATATGATGGACATGCACAGAGAGAGGGATAAAAACTCCCACTGGACCACATTTTGCCTGGCTGCGGCACTAAGTGTTGTACTCTATATAATAAAACAACCGCTGATGCATTTCACATTGTCCTCTCACTAATTCATGACCCCAATTTTATTAAGGAAAATTAGTTTTGCAGAGAAACTTGTGGGTCAGAAGGGAAGAGTGTGAGCAATTCCATGGGAGAGGGGAGCATTACAGTGCCAGGGGCTACTGCATTCCTGGAATGAAAATTCATAAATAATGCAGGGCTGGATAACAAAAAGAACTCCCCCGCTGTCTCACACAGCACAGCACTATCCAAAGGCCATGCAATATCACTCAAATCTCAGAAAAACACAAATTATTGGAAGTAAGCGAACATTTTTTTGTTTGTTTTCTTGTTAGTGGTTTCTTGACTCAGGACAATGGGATCTGCTGACAACTGAGGCAATGTGCCAGCATCCTAACAATCGGTACTCAGGGCCCAAATTGTCAGGAAGTTGCACTGAAATAATGATGTGACTCCAAGCCAAGGAGCTAAGCAGCTATTTTGGATTTCCAAAACACCATATGCACTACCCGCTTAAGAACAACAATTGCGAAAATTAAAAAGTGCAACAACTGAGGGAGATAATTAGCACAGCGACAACTGCAAACTGCTGTTTAGAGTGAAACCGGAGTGTGTGCTGGCCTGGTGCAAGTTAAAATGTACAATCTGGGAATATCAGAGCGATTGAAGGGTCGTGTGGTGAGTTGGTTGATTGACAGAGAGGCCTTATCGGTGGTGTGTGTGTGGCGTATAATTGCTGAAGTGACATTTCAATTCAAAGGCCTGTCCTGTGGATGTTAAGGTGTTGCCATAATGGGTGTGCCATTTAAAATATGCACTTAATCACTGTTAATCATCACTGAGTGCGGCAACCCTGCCTGGACTGAAAGTGATCTGCAGGTGGACAACAAGGAGGCCACCACTGTGACATGCTGCCCATCAGCACTAGAGTACAGCGGAGGGGACAAATGCAGGGCTACAACCATCAACCTCTCCACCTCTTCAGGTCCAGTACGTGCACATCTCCCCAGTCTGCGTACATGTGACTAAAAGAGTGTGTGTCCATTTGGTGGGGAGGACCCCGAAGAAGAGGGTGTGTATTATCTAGCCTCCTGTACAGATGCACTCTATTAATCACAAGGAGCTAAGACAAACTGCCTGATTTTAATCATGACTATCAATAACGTGCGAGCCAGAGAAGAATAAAGCACAGCTCCGGCATCGTTGTGAGCAAAGCCAGGTAGGGCAGTGACATCCAGTGTTACACTGTGACAAAAATCCCCGCGTTCAAGGCTTGCAATCAGAGCCGGGGTTTTTGGTTTGCTCTCGTTGTTCTTTAAGATTCCAAAACAATAAAGCAGAACGCAGGTATGCCTGATAGGTGAAATGATCCAAACACAGTTGTCTGGGAGATGTGTACAGTGGCTGTAGGGGTGGTGCAGTAGATCCATGTATTAGAGATACTGGAAAACAAAAAATTATGGTTTGTGATTAAAATGCTTTTTGCATATCAAAAAGCACCTTTCCATTCCCCCCAATCAATTAAAGCTAGATTTCAAATGCTTGGAAGATGGGGGATGCCTTTTTGAGAGTTCAAAGTTAATGGAATAATATATTTAGAGAATTCTTCAGAAATATGTATTATTCATATATTTGTTTTTCTTATTTGTTGTTGTCTTATCTATTAATTATTTATTTATTGGAAATGTGCCTTGAGTGGTTTACTCCAAGCAATTATTTATAATCTGCTGTGAAGGAGAGAAGTGAGGAGGTCTAATTTAAGTCTCTCAGAGCCTATCCATCTTGGTGCAATTTGCGCTGCCTTCACAATAATTATGATTTATCAAAATGCATTTGCCGGCTGTTAATTATTTACCCTCACACATTTTAAACTGCGCCAATGTGGAAAATAGATATCACGCAGCTCAATAATTTAGCCCAGAAATTGCTTCACCAGCCATCCAGAAGGGTAGAAGCTGACATATGAGATGTAAAAATAGACACTTAGCAGCGGAACACAGTGGGTCACAGCTTTAAAATGCGTCCCGACGTGCCTGTTGGACCTGTACTGGTGGTAATGTCTAGCCCGGGCCCGGTAGGCTGTCGTTGATGTTGGAAGGCAGAAGGCACGCGTCAGAGAGATCTATACCCCCAGGATCTTAGTGCTGATGGAGATGGAGTGGACGAGCCAGAACTGGAGCAAAACAACTCAAGGCTGCGAGCGTTGCTGAAGCAAAACGGCTACGACACATATGAAGCAGACTGCCTGCTGTTCCCTACACTGTACTTGGATTGTCATTATTTAGACAGGTTGTCAAACACGCGAGCTTGTATGCACAAAGTCTGCATCCCCACACTTCAAAGGAGGTGCACTAATTTTCATAAAGCCACACCACACACGTACGCAAATACACACACGTACACACGTTTATATACTCTCTCCCTCTCTGTGACTGCCTCACTCTGTCATACACTGCACACACACACACACACACACACAAGCACACACAGACACACACGCATACGCACACGCACTGGGTCATAGCACTGCACAGCGCATCAGAACAGCTGATAATCACCATTCCTGTAAACTCACGTTGTCTCAGCACCCAAGCCTCGTTTAGCCAAGCAACACTGTAGCCAATCTCCCCGCTTAATGAGCCCACTAAAGGCCAGAACTGAACGTGTCGCTTACCTTCCCGACGTAAAGCCATTTCTTTAGTCCGATTCCATGTTATAAGCAGCCTGCAAATGCTTGAAGACTGTGCTATCCCCCGGTAGAAATGGGACTTGAGAAGCGCGGCTCCTGTTAAAAATGTGGGATGAGACACCTCTCTCTCTGTGGTCTGGTTTCGAGGCGGCGGTGCTGATGCTGACGATGCTCGCTCTGAAATACCGATGGAGGACGACGAAACGATTTGCGCGGAGTGGAAGGGATCTCCTTGCAGGGGCTGTACGCGAGCCAGCTCCGCTGTGCTGTGTGACAGGGATCCCGGCGCGGTGCGTTTAGCCGCAGTTGAACCCGATGATGCTGTTGCTGGTGAGGCTCGGTGCTGCTATAACAGTATCCCTGGATCATACCACCGCACTGAGGAGAAGGGGGTGTGGCACAGACCGGCCACAGACACAAGCACTTGCTAGGCGTCAGGAGGTCGTCTGGATCACTAGTTAGACTCATTCAGGTGATGCCATATGGCCGCACAGTGGTCCTGTGCTGGAATGCTGACTCATTAATATGAGAAAAGTTTGGCTTTTTCAGCCAATAACCTTTAAACAGCAAATCGCCATAAACCGGCAATTCAGTCTCATAGAGCAACAGGCCCAAGAGCTGCAGAGGTGCAATTTCAACACAAAAATATTAAATATTATACAAATGAGTATGATTGCGAGTAAACATATAGAACCCAAATAAAGCAAAAAAATAAAAAAAATAAAAAATCAGTTCAGTTACAAATAAAAAGAAGATGGACTATTACATTAATTTATGACTGCGGAGGGCCTGATGTGTTATTACACCTACACATCATCTCATAAGATGTGTTTTTCTTTGCTAAATTAGCTTCCTAATGATTCTGACCTGTGCTCTATGTGTGACGCATTGGAGTGGGTATTTACAGCCAGTCTGCTACAAACAACTTGTGAATGACAGGGGTTCTAATGATGCAGTTTATTATTTCCCCAAAGCACTGTACGCGCGGGGCTACAAACAACCATTTTGACAGCTGCTTCACTCTACCCGCCTTTCAGCCTGTCTTGCTATATCCCCAACACAACACAGCAGTATGCATCTTTTATCAACAATAGGTTTTGGCACTTTTCGTCAGTTTCATCGCTCGTTCTCTCTAAACGGAGTCCGCAAGTCCAGCAGTCTCATGTAGGGAATGGAGTGATCCAAGGGAGCTCAGTGAAGGAAAAGGTATTCGGGTCCAAGTTTGTTTGATGTTCCCTGTGCCTGGCTGACACAGAAATCACCAGTTTGTTTGTCATGACGGTCTGTGTCGTCAACGTGCAGCTGTCTGGTCACTGCAGGACACCGCTGCCTTTAACATTAGACTGTAATGGATTTTGATCAGGATTCAGAAGACCCCCTGGAGTTTCCAAAGGCCCATCTTTACACTACAGAGAACAACGTGGTTCTGTGACTCCTTATTTGCCCGCAGAGTCCTAATGGCAGGCACATTACACCTCCAGTGGCTGGGTAAATGCTCTTTTAAAAGAGCACTTCCTCTTTTTGCCTGACACATCTCACTGAGACATCTCCTTGACAACCAGCTCAATGCAGAGATTTGAAATGTCACAGTGTTTTACTGTGATTCTTTTTGAACATTATTGTCCATAGAGAGAGATAATAGATTGGGGGGGGCTTTCTACATAGGAGTGAGTTATTTCAGAAAGGATGACATAGAAAATGAAAGTAATGTTTTATAACTAGGGTTGGTGTATAGCTATGATATCATGCATCTAATGCGCTTCATGCTGAGGAAAGTTTATGGAGCAAACTCAGACAGCATTATATTTAATAATAAACCTCATTAGAGCCACAGAAGCTCTATGGTGCTGGTTAGAGTTCATTTCAGATGTAATATCAGTTGCGTTATATCTGGTGTCACCACATTATAGTTAAAACAACATAACCTAATTAAACAGTATCTCATCAGGCAAAAATAAAAATGAAATTGTTGGTTGAAACAAAAAAGATGAGCTTCATCTCCATAAGACCATGTTTGTTGATCCAATTATTCCTGCCTTATTTGGAAAACATGGAAGCTCAGCCAAGTGTATAGGGAGGAACAGGGAGCACAGAGGTGGATTTAGAGGTTCATAAAAGACGATGTGAGAGCCAGAAGAGAAAGCAACTGCTGCCGGTGTGAATGCTAAGTTGGAGTCTAGCGGGGATCACTTTAATGGGAAGTTGTCCACAGTCCTGCCACCCATCCTCTTTCGGTGATTACAAGAACGCTCATTCCATATGACACATCTATTAAAACCTGCACGGTGGGGGTTTGTTGCACTTCACATGCGGTCATGAAACAAGGGCTAGATCTATAATGCAGCCGTGCCTTAATGCTACTTCAAGCCTTAGCAGTGATATTGGATTCTAAGTATCCTTGCACTTCTTCACTTCACAGCTGGAGGCAGTTTCCTTGAGCATTACTTAGTCTCATACATGCAAACTGCAAAGCCAACACAGTTTCTACTTCTCGGAACTCTTTGCTCCTTGTAGGCTGTGTTCGATTGGCCAGCGATCAATCTTTCCACCATGGAACTAAAGGCAGCCGTGGCACGTTGTGACTAGAAACTAACAATTCGTCTCTCAGTAGTTTGGAATTCTCTGTGTTAATGAACTTCTTTATTTTCTCCTCTGCGTTTTGCCTCTTCCTATGTTGTGTTCTAAAAATATTTTTCCATCTTCTACAATTTCTCTTATTTTTCGACTTTATTTTTCCCCCATCTCTCTCTCAATCCCCCTGCCTAGCACCATCCCTCTCCAGGGTGACGTTGCTGAAGGGGTTTCTCTTATTCTCTAATAAGGGATCTCGGATCAGTGCTGTCAACAATGCTCACCAGCTGCAGCAGAGATACAGTATTATTCCGCCCTTGCAGTGGATGCCTCATCTCCGGGGACGTTAAGAGTTAACTAGGGTATTCTTTCTCTGGAAGGGTGTTAGGGATGTGCTCCATCACTCTCTCCCTCTGTTCTCCACCAGTGCTCCAGCATCACCCAGTCAGCCATACACAGCTCGAGTATCTCACCGGAGACAGAGCCAACCATTTATTGAAATCTTTTTTTAAATGACAGAGCTGTGACCTTTCCCGATGCATACGCTTCACGACCATAAATTCTCGCAGATTTCATTTTACATTTCCTCCAAGCATTCACAACCAAATTAACACCTCCACAGCCTTCAACCTACAGGCAAGAATCCAGTATTTTCATCTTCAATTATTACTCCTTTTTTTTTAAACTTTGGAATAGTACTTTAGCACTCTTGAAAAAAAAAGGTAGGGGTGGGGGTGTTATAATCTGTCCTGAAAAACACACACATTTTGACAGCACCTTCAAAGGCTGTCCTTTTCTAAGCCTGTCATCTACTTCCCATCTAGAAAAGGAAAGGGGAAGAAAATAAGTGAGCATGGAGAGGTAGCTATTGATTAACCAACAACAGTAAGAGCCCTAATGTGTGAGCACGGTGAACCAGTTTCAAAGTGTTGACAGATGAAACAGCTATATAACCTCACCTCAGCGACACATTCTCCTTCAAACCTTTCTCTCATAATTAGTCATATCCCTGAAAGGGCATGACATTAATAAATTCCACTTCAAATCCACATGAATAAACTGAGCAGGATTTAAAAGAAAGCTATATTTTTAAGCAGCATTGCTCTGACATTCAATAGCTAGTGAAGAGCAGGAGGAGATTGCACTACAGAGGACGCAGGATGATACAGGGGAGGACATCACTGCTCTGAAAACAGGCTCCCAAGCACGTGATACAGGAATTATTGATTTATAAGGCATATCTTTATCCTTACAGTATGCATGAAAGCGAAGAGAACATCAAGAGCATCTCTCAATCACCTTGAGCAATGGAATCAAGTCTTTGTTCTGGGCTTAAACAAAGCTTCAACACACACACAGTCTTTGGTCCCAAAACCAAGGCAAAAAAAAAAAAGCTTTTTACTTTGGTCCCCTAAAATCTGAGGATTGTTCCCAAAAGGATCAAAGTGTATATGTATGTTTCAGCGGCTTTTGTATTTAAGTGTGTGTGTGGTGTTGAGTGCTTTCCTCAGACTGTGCAAAAAACCCTCAGATACCGAATGCCACCCTAAAGCATGGGCACTTCTCCTCTTCTCCTTTTATCACTGTACACTTCTTGCACTCGCTACCCTGCTTACCTGTGACAGGCGCTCCTTTCAAAAGCACCTCATTGCATTTCAAACGCCAGTGACTCCCACTCCCGTTTCCAAGACTCCCACACAGACGTACGCGCACGCAGCTGTCAGCTGCCCAAATACTGTATATCCCCTGGCCTTCCCTCCCACCCCTTCCTGAACTAACTCCTCCACAACCTCGAGTTGTTGAGAAAATAATATTTTATGCATGCCACAGCAGCCCACACACAGATACAGCTTATGAAAGACATACCGAGCCTGCTCTCCTGCCAGCAATTGTGTGAGTGTCGTGCATGTCTCTGTCTGCGTTCACATATATTTGTGTGCTGCTTGTTTTTATATGCTAAATTAAGATACACTTAAATGATGTTCTTCCATCTAAATGCAAGAACACATTGCACAGTGCTTGTTTTGCAGTGTCTCAGAGATCAATATACATTGTGTGAATACTGTGTCTATAAAACTTAGAGGTGCAAAAGGCCACAAGAGTCTAGTTTTGGCATAGGCACCGCATTCTCAAGAGAATTAATCACAGCAACAGATTCAGATGGAGTCTGCCTACATACCTTAGCATTTGTCAAAACAGGAGAGGACACAGTACAATGAATTTGCATCTGTTTGAAGTGGTATTATTAATTCATGCCAATGAGACACCGCATAAGGGAGACCGAGTAAAATTTGAAAGGGGGAAAAAGTCCCAGTAAGCACAGGGACTGTTTGATCTTGCTGCATCTTCTTGTTCTTGTGCAGCTTGTTGAAACTATATGGTTGTCCAAGGATCTTTATGTCTACAGGAGGTGCCCTGTATTAGCTGAGCCCATTTGGGAACAACAGGCTGGTATATACGCACGGGCCTATCTTATTTAATCAGCATGTGTTGAGCTAAATGACAAGCTATTATCGCTGACCACCCATTGACTACTGCTCAGCTTCTCAAACAGCCCAAGCAAAAGGTCAAACACTGATAATGAGTAGAGAGAAAGAGCTATTCCTAATTAGACATGAATGTAAAATTTGAATGTGAAATTAGGCCGGTATGCTCAAGCAGGAGATAGGGCACCACCAGTGTATTCCAGCTGCACGCGATATATTTGCTCTTTTCTCTGTTTTATAGTTTTTCGACAGCTGCCCAGGAGTTAATGCGCAATGGATTGTGTGTATTTCTCGTGATTTATATTTAAGCATTCACAGGGTGTGCGGTTGTTGGTGTACCTGCATGTGTACAAGGTTGCCAGTGCATGTGATACCGCATGTGTGTGTGCGTGGTACACATGGGTAACCTGTGTGTATGCTGGCATAGCTATTTCCCCTTGGAATAGTAAAGGAGGTTGTGTTGGGGTGGGGCGCTGGGGGGTGACAAATATACTGGTGGCACATTATCAGCACCAACACAAACACAGGCTGGCAGCATCCCAGCTGCTAAAAGGGGTCTTTATTTGTGTGTGTGCGTAGCTGTGTGCGTTTGAATTAAGGCAAGAGAAACGCGGAAGGGTAGTGCCAAGTAGGGAGGATTTTGCCTTTAGGGAGAATGGTAATTACATGAGAGTGCACAGAAGATAAAAAATATTAATGGTATTACTGGTCAGAGGGGTGCTGTCCTTGGGGTTTCCTGGAGAAACATTTTAAGCAAGTTCTGGCAATGCTGTTGATTTAAATCTACAACAAACACTGTAATTCCACGCCCCAGTTTCTTCTTGTTTCTGCTCGAGCCAATGAAGTCATCAGCATGTCTTTTCCATCTTTCAACCAGTGGGCTTAAGCTCAAGCCCCAGTGACAGGAAGCATTTACTTTGCTTAAGTGTCCTTGAGCATTTTTTACTTAATCCCCACCTGCTCTAGGGGCGCTGTTCTGTTGTTAACCTGTGCTCTCTGCAGAGACTTGTAGAGCAGGATTTTCCCCTACAGGCCACACGGCTTCTGCAGAAACAGCTCTGTCCATGGTGCTGAAATACAACAGTTAAAATCAAGACATATGCTGCGTCCCCTTTATATGCTACACACTAATTGTAACCAGCATTCAGTATGCATAGCGCTCATTCTGGAAAAGTGCTGAAATTAAGCATACTCAAAGATAACAGTATGCATACTAAATTCACTCGTATTCGAGTGCACTGTTGATGGACATTATTATCCCACAATGCTGCAGAAGAGCTGTTCGCAGCTGGGGGAAAAAAAAAATAAAGCAAACTGTGCATGGTGGTGAGACTGCTTAACGAATATCTCGGAAAACAAACATTTAGCTTTCTCATTGTGGGAGAGTATAATTTGATATTCAAATAAAACACACTTTCTCAGAGAGAGTTAGATGAGAAGATTGATGGCATTTTCCTGACTTTCCAACATCCAGCTGTGAACAACAGTGAAAAATTGTGTTCTGGACTCGCTTATCAGCACAAATCTTGTATTATTTCCTCTTATTATAAAGGACAGAGTTGTCAAAAGTTAGATTAAGTAGTTGTGTGTATATATATATATATATATAATTTTAAAGTAGACTAGCTTTTCTGTGTTCTTCAAGCCTTAAACTCACAAGTATCTCCAGCCCCCTGATAAGTTCTTTTTGCACCCATTTTGTATTTCAGTGTATCACAATGAGAATTCAGCTGTGACTGCCTTTGGCTCCAAATTACTCTCAGGCAGACTGCTGTACGTGGATGGGTTAGCGAACAACAATGGAGTGACTTATCAATCCAGCTTTGAATGATCATGTTTCTGCTCCTTATGAAGCTCATCATGACCAAGGATATGCACGTCCTCTTTCTTTTCACATTTCTCTTTGCTATTATATTAAAGATAAACAAGAAAAATAGCTTGGATGTATTTAAATGTTTTCATCCCTTTCACAAAGGTAGCTACGAGCCAAAACAGTTTACAGAACTGAAATGCCCTCAAAGCACGCTTTCTCTGGCAGCTTTTTAGTGAAGGAGTCTGTAAGCATATTATTTTCTGACAGTCTGAACAACTAATTTAAATTGGGAGATTTCTGTATTTGTTTTGTTGTTGTTTGTGCCCTGATCTCTGGTTTGAATCAGACTTTGATAACAAGCCCATGCTCAGTCTGAAAACAGACTGCACTATTATGCTACAGTTTTCGAATGGAAATAAATATGTCCTTGAAAAGGTCTGAAATGGCATGCAGGAGGCTTTGACATAAGGTTTGGGTTACCCTTGTTTGTTGAATCAGTCCGCATGGACATTCATGTTAAGATGCCCGACTTTACAAAGGAAACAAACATGGTCACAGTGTGGTACAAAAGATAGATTTACAATGGTAAAAAGACTGCATGGAGATACATTTATTCAATTATATTAAGGCTTAAAGGTTGCATGATTCAGGGCTTGAAGTAGTATGAAGCATGGACTTAATTACTGTAATGTCACTCACTGGTTTTGGACTCGTGCTTTTGCATTTTGAAGCTTCAGAGTTGGTGTGTGAGTGCTGCCATGTTATTTTTTTTATATGGATGAAAGGGTGGAGTGTTCATTTATCAGCTAACACTAGCATGCTTGGTTATCAGGCTGCATTCACAAACCATATGGGTGCAGTAAAGACACACATGCAGTATCAGTCAAAAGTTTGGACACACCTTCTAATTCAGTGGTTTCTCACTATTTAAATATTGTCTGCATTGTAGATTAATACTAAAGTCATCCAAACTATGAAGAAATACATATGGAATTATTTAGTAAACAAAAAAGTGTTAAACAAACCAGAATATGTTTTATATTTTAGATTCTTCAAAGTAGGCATCTCTTGCTTTGCACATCTTGAAATTTTCTCAGTCAGCTTTTTGAGGCAGTCACCTGGAATGGCTTTCAGTTAACAGCTTTACCTTTCTAGAGTTAATTTTGTAAATTTCTTGCCCTCTTAATGTGTTTGAGACCATCAGTTGTGTTGCAAAGAGGCAGAGTTGGTATCCAATGAACAGCCTTATTTGAATAATGTTCGAATCCATATTATGGCAAGAACTACTCAACTAAGTAAAGAAAAACGACAGTCCATCATTACTTTAAGAAATGAAGGTCAGTCAATCTGAAATATTTCAAGAACTTTGAAAGTATCCTCAACTGCAGTTGCAAAGACCATCAAACGTTATGATGAAACTGGCTCTCATCAGGACCGCCCCAGGAAAGGAGGACCAAGAGTTTCCTCTGTTGCACAGGATAAATTCATCAGAGTTTCCAGTCTCAGAAACCGCAAGTTAACAGCACCCCAGATAAGAGCCCACCTAAATGCTTCACAGAGTTCAAGTAGCACACACATCTCAACATCAACTGTTCAGAGAAGACTGCGTGAGTCTGGACTTTATGGTCGAATTGCTGCAAAGAAGCCACTTCTAAGGAAGAACAACAAGAGGAAGAGAATGGCTTAGGCCAAGGAACACAAGGAATGGACATTAGACCAATGGAAATCTGTCCTTTGGACATTTATGGTTCCAAACACCATGTCTTTGTAAGATGTAGAACAGGTGAGTGGATGGTTCCTGCATGTGTAGTGCTCAGCACATCTGGGAACTCCTTCAAGACTGTTGGAAAAACAATTTCAGGTGATAACCTCATGAAGCTAATCAAGAGAATGCCAAGAGTGTGCAAAGCTGTATTTTTGTAAGCTGTTTTTGTTTAACACCTACATTTACTACATGATTCCTTATGTGTTCCTTCATAGTCTGGATGAATTCAGTATTAATTTACAATGTAGGAAAAGAAAAAGAAAGAAAAACATTGAATAAGAAGGTGTGTCCAAACTTTTGACTGGTACTGTATATTGGCTAATTAGTGCTAAGTAGTGGACTAGTAAACTACCAGAATTTCACTCCCCAAAACTTAAGCACAAACTTCTTGGATGGTCTGTAACACATACCAAGCCATAATAAGCTGCCCAAAAACAAAATTAAAGCAACACATTTTAATCAGAGTATAGCAACAAGTCAGTTAAACTCCTGGGATATTGATGTGGTCAGTTAAGTAGCAGAGGGGGTTGTTGATCAGTTTCAGCTGCTTTGCTGTTAATGAAATTAACAACAGGTGTACTAGAGGGGCAACAATGAGAAACGGTTTTACACATTTTTTTTTCCCCTCCTCATCTTTTCTGGGTGTTTTTTCACTAGTTTTGCATTTGGCTAAGATCAGAGTCACTACTGGTAGCATGAGGTGATACTTGGACCCTACAGAGGTTGCACAAGTAGTCCAGCTCCTCCAGGATGGCACATCAATGAGTACCATTGCCAGAAGGTTTGCTGTGTCTCCCAGCACAGTCTCAAACTCACGTGACAGATGTGAAAGGGTCTGGAGAAGCCAAGGAGAACATTATGCTGCCTGTAACATCATTCAGCATGACCAGTTTGGTGGTGGGTCAGTGATGCTCTGGGAAGGCATATATCCATGGAGGGATGCATAGACCTCTACAGCTTCTTGCTCCAGCCTCTGACGGGGACGGTCGCATTCTATCTCTCTCCCTGCCCTCCCTATCTTTCCTGCGTGCTGCTTGCTGTGAGAGCGTCTCTTGCACACTGTTCGAATAAGAATAAGATTGAAAGCAATATGGATTTGGCAAACTGGGCCTTCAAGACCATTGATCGAATTTTTTCCACTACGAGATCTGGGAAAGGGGAGCCTGCGTGTCCGAGTGGAACAGACCCGGTTGGATACGTCATCGACTCTTGGAGCTCGTGGAGACCTGTGTGCTTCTCGGCCCTCGAGGTGGAAGACGTGGAAGACGCTTACATATTTGGCTATCTGGTAGCGGTATCTTTTCTGTTTGGGCTTGGAGGATACCTGATTTACCGAGAAATCAAGAAAACCTGGACGGCAGTTCGACATCTGCAGAGGCTGCCGACCCAGGTGGATGGGCTGACGAGAATGGTACAGACTCAGACTCAAAGCCTGATGAACCTGAGCCGTAGACTTGGGGAGTAGCAGGTGAGAGGGGTTCGATCTGGAGATAAGGTACGGTTCTGCACAGTGAGGACGGTAACTAATGAATTTGGATTATTGGATTTATTGAATGGTTTCCCAGTGAGACTGAAGGCTGTTGAAAAAAACAAGCAGCCTGTTCCAAAACAACATCTGCATTATCAGAATTCGGCTCCCTAGCCGGCCTTGGCTGGCAATCATATCTCTCCAGAGCTATGCGTAACGGCCGCACTCCCCCCTCAGCCCTCTTTGTGATTTGTGAAGCTGGATCTGGTGTACCAAGGCCGCTGATGAACTTCCATCACTATCAGCAAACTGTTTGGCTGGGAGCTGGTATCTGGGCTCCACAATGCCCCCACCCTCTCGTCTCCGTCTGCATCTCCTCCTGACCCTGACCCTACCCACCATACTGCTATCCCGGCTTTATATGTGCAATATGCTTTTTGCTGAGGTGTTTTTTGGAACCTCGTAAGGTGTTCTTTATGAACACAGTATGAGATGATTTTTTGAACCTAACTATCCCAAGGTATCTCTTTCTGTCTCTCTGCTAAAGGTAGCGCCGTTGTGAAACGGTTGCATGACCTCAGACATCTGTCCCCCCTGTCTGTGTTATGTTTATGTTTGGATGGATGTTCTGTTAACTGCAATTTCCCCATTTGTGGGACTAATAAAGGCATTCTTGATTCTTGATTCTTGATTCTTGAGGCTAGGCAATGGCACCTTAAGTGCCATTAGATTTTGGGATGAAATCATTGGACCCATTGTCAGACCCTACACTGGTGCAGTGGGTCCTGGATTCCTCCTGGAGCATGACAAAGCCCAACCTCATGTGGTGAGAGTATGCAGGCAGTTCCTGGAGGATGAAGGAATAGATACCACTGACTGGCCCCCACACTTGCCTGACCTAAATCCAATAGAACACTTGTGGGACATTATGTTTCAGTCCATCCAATGCCACCAGGTTGCACCTCAAACAGCTCAGGAGATTTTTAGGGTGTCTTTGAATTCAGCCTTATAGGTTGATCATTTTCATTTCCATCAAATAATGTGGCATCCTTTCATTCCTAACACATTACCATATCAGTATAGATATCCAGCATGATTTTTTTCCCCACTGAGATCTGATGTGTTTTCAATGTGTTGCTTTCATTTTTTGAGCAGTATATTAGTCTTATAATCCATTAAAACTGCTCCACAAGACACCAGCAGCACACACACACACACACACACACACAGAGTGAAGCAGTCCAGTCTAATGACTTGAAGTAGTGGATGAGGCTGACTGGAACACACGTCAATCAGTGCTGCCATGCCCCTAACTTGAGTATCCAAGTGGGTGAGTTTTAAAAAAAATTAAACCCAATCAGAGTTGTTATAAAGAGGAAGATTGTTCAAAGAGGTCAAAACCTTTTTTTTTTGTACCACACTTTAAATATGCTTTTAAATGCAGGAATATGGGAGTCTGTGGGCACATCAAGGAACTGCAAATTTTGCCGCTTCCACATTGGCTTCATTTTCTAGCTCTGCAGGTTAAACCTTGGTAAATATCAATGCATGTGGCTGCAGTTAAAAGCTGTCCAGACGACTCTCATTCTAAAGTCATTGAACTGAACTATTTTGTCAAAGCTGCTGATGTGTCTTAATTAAACATAAGGTGTCATTTGGCAGCGGCAAATAATACATTGGGTTATGGCATCAGTCATTCCCAACACATCATTTTACAACACGCAGGGTTGCTACTGTGAAGAGGCACACTTTAAACAAAGCCACAATTTTTTCCTAACACCAACCAGGTTTCAGTGCCAGGAACATAACCAGCCCTGGCAAAAAGCAAGAGACAATTAAACAAACAGGGGAGAAACAGGTGGGAGAAAAGAGGGGGGAATAAAGCTCAAACACAAGGTTCCAAATGCAGTCCAAACACTGGTCCAAAGGTCCAAACACCAGAAGACACCTTCAGCGTAAGAGTGAGATAGAGGCAAAACAGTAGTACAGTATGTGAAGTGCTGCAATGCGAATGAGTTGAGCAGTCTTTTAGGCTTTAGCTGGGCTAATCTGAGACACTGAAGTGGACCTCTTAATCTTGTTGTAACTCTTTTGAACAATTTTTAATACAGTTACGTGACACAACGGTCTGTGCTTTCATTTAGGTGATTTAGGTGTGTAATTGATATGTTACTTTGGACTCATTAGCATAACATGCTAGCATTAGCTGCTAACTTAACGCTGTACCCTCCCACTTAAATATGATTTCTCCCTCCACAAAGACATAATCTTACCACAGACAAAATGCTAAACTGAGGCTTCAAAACGGAACTTCACAAACGGCTGAGTGATGATGACGGCTCCGTCCATCTTTTATTTACAGCCTTTAATGCCGCCTAGCGAGTGTCACTCAAATTGAATTAAAACACATCAGCATAGCACTGAGTTTCTGAATGTTAACCTCTTTTCTTAAAAAGAACCCCCCTTTTCCCTGAACTTCTTCTGTAATTGTTGCTTATTAATCTGAAGGGGGGCCCTCAATATGAAGCTTTGATATTGAGCCCCCATCCCCCTTTCCTCTTGCCACAGATTATAGTTCTTTGTGTCTCTGGATGTATGCTTCATGCTGCAGAAAGAATTTAGCACCACTCAGATGACTCCCTGATGGCACTGTGATGGATAACAATCTGAACAGGAAATTTCACATGGAGATTGAAGACACTCCAACTTCAGTTTCTGTGTGGTTCTAAAGTTTGTGGGTGTCATATTACACAGGGAGCAGTGTTATATTTATGGAACAGTCTGTATTCTCACTACCAAAAGATGTGTGGTACAGTGCAGGATACCCTGCGGCTTCGTGCCAAGTTTGATGGGAACAAGAAGTGAAGGGGTAAGTCAGACCTGTAAGTCTGGGGTATTGGGTTGCATTTAAGCAGTCTGTATGTCTGTGTGTGTGTTGGGCAGTGGATGGGAACTTCAAAACATCAATAGGTAATGTTGAGGACTGGATTTGAATGCTGTAACAGGAACCATGGGGTTGATCCAAAAGGCATCAATGATTCTGGAGGCGTGAGAGAGTACAGTGTTGTTGATCTGTGATGGAGCATCAGTTGGCAAGGCGTTAAACGCTCCTCCGTTAACACTTTTGCACGCAGCTTGTCAGTGTAATAAAAGCCTGCAGGCAGACATGTGCACAAACACGCACATTCTGTAAACTCTTCCTCCACTTTGATTTAACCTTGTTAAACTGCTTCACAGATATTTTCCTGGGTTGAGACTGATTTTCTGCCTGACATCTGATAGGTGAGTTAATTAAGAGAGTGACATTATTAAAGCCAAGAGTGACTGCGGCGTGTTTTTTATTAATTCACTATCTGACCTTTCCTCTGGATTCCAGCTAACACCTGATACCTTTACAATTATGGTATCACACCCTGAAGCTTTCGGAGAAAATGGATAGTGCATTGAATTCAGTTGTTAACATCTCAAATCTCAATGTGTTGAGTTTTCTATTTTGTTTCTGTGTTCTTCTCTGACACTAAGCCCCATGGAATGACTGGAAACTGCATTTTTCTTTGGTCCTTTTAAAAAAGGATGAAGGCAAGTCACACGTACAGGCAGACATCTTCTGTATATGGTATGAAAAAGGCCTGTAACAATGCTATTGAGTAGGATATAAAAACAGCATTTTGTTTGAATATTACTTCTCAGAAAAGGTTGAAACTTTAAATAGGAAAAATCTGACATTTACATAAATACAAAAAAAGAGAGTAATTTCCAAAACCAATTTCCCACTTGTACAGCTCAGCTCGAAGAACTCACAGCCTGTAATATTAAGCCAGCGAAATTATTCATTGATTTTGTCTAAAAAAGCCACCGTGTTACACAATATAAGGCTTTCAGCAATAAAGTTATGAACCAATGAGACTCAAAGGGCAATGATGACAAACAATGCTGCTGGGATCCCACTCTCTAGTTAATCCTATGACTTTCCCTTTGGCTAAAAGTCATGAAATGACACTTTGTTATCAGGTGTAGTTGAGCCAACATTTAGACAGCTTATCCCATGAGCAGAAACATTACTATTTTTATCTGACACTGTATTTGTTCAAATCCATAAAATTAGTCTTATTTGACTGCAGGTAAAAACTTCAGATTGGTGTATTTTAAAGTGGAATGTGAAAGCCTCAGAGCTGTGATTTCTGCTGTTACGGGCCCCATAATTAAGAATTCAAATCAGATTTTTCATTTTTCCATTTAACCAAAAAGGTAGAGAAAGATCCAGCATTAAAGATTTTCACCTTGTCGAATCACTGAAGCGACTATCAGCGCCTGGAAACAGGTGTCCTGCGTGATGCAGTTCATTTATAAGGCTCTGAACGTGACATGTCACGCTAAGAAAAGCATGCACGCAAATTAAAAAAAATAATAATAATGACGGCCTGATTCCTCTCAGCTGCTTCCGTTTCAGAGTTCGAGGGGCTAATAACGTGTACGCCGGCTCTTAAACGCAACACAGCCATCGCTGATGTAATTAGCAACACCTGGGCTTTAACTATAATTAAAAGTAACATTATAAAAAGTTCTACACTTCTTTGGCATCTTGTCTTTTAGGATAGAGGTGAGAAGCCAACAACCCTTTCAGCTGTTTGTTTTGGCACACATTTTCTGCTTGCACAGTCCTGTCACCCTAATTAAAGCAGTGTATATATATATTTATATATATTTTTTTTTTAACTAAATAAATGTTATGTTTAAGCTAGCTTCTGCTGCCCGCAATTTAAAACAAACAAACAAACAAAAAAGTGTTGCATGATTTATTTAAGATTTACGTCATGTATATTCTTCCATGCGATGGGATGATGGGAGTTTTAATACCTCTCCTCCTCCGGGGAGAAAAATGACAGGAACCCAGCAGTCAAGCGTGCCTGCGTAGCTTCATGTTGCTCAATGTGTTTCCGGTGCCCCCCCAACCCCCACCGTGATGGCAGTCTAGCAGGTGAGTGCGTCAATTTTCCGTGACTTTAATTCCCACCCCCATAGATCACAAAGTCCTCGCTGGTTCTCAGATGCTTCAGCGTTTTTCTTTTAAGCCTTTTGATAGCAACAGGTCAAAAAGCAAACCTTCAACTTTGAAAAACAAACTACTTCAAAAGCCATTTTGTTCCTTTAGATGTAGCATTTGTACCTCTAACAGGTTAATCCAGTTCAAAAATGCAGTTCTTTCCATATTGCAGTGAAAGTTTGAATACAAATGAATAATAACAGCCGTTATTGAAAATAATATGGACTTCTGTGGGGCCTGTCTCACAGGGCTATAGGATTCCTGATTCATGCATGAACAAAATAACTGAATTTTGACTTTGTAGCTAATGATGGAGTTAATTGCAATGAAAAGCATTCTTCATTATAAGCTGTTGTGCTAAGTAAGAAATAAACAATGATTGTAAGTCGTGCAAATTAAATGGTGACTAGGAGGCGTTTTATGTTGCTTTATTCCTGTTAGTCACCTGCTTGCATTGCCTCATTGAGGACAGTGGCAACAGTCCCAATAAAAGACAAGCACTGATCATATTCTTCATCCACTTCCAGTTAACAATTGAGATGTAACTTGGGATATCTAAAAATAAGAACTGGACACCACACACAGTCTGAGTCTCCCAGGCTCATGGTGGCATTGCTGATTCAAAGCTAGTTGTGGTTCTGTGTTGCTGTTTGTACTGAACAGTTGGTTTTTAACAATGCCACAACACTGCACATAATCCGCGTGTGTAGCTACAGGGAAAATAGCAGGTTATGAAACACACTGAATCATTTGGCAAAGCCACGAAAATAGCACATCCCGGCTATGTGGCATGACTATTTTTTTTTTTCTCTCTGTTGATTCTGTAGGCATGGGTGGGGGGTGTGTTAAAGTAAGAGTATGAATCGAGTTGATTCATGGCAGCTTTAGCTGTGCTGTAATGCATATTTTGTGACGAGCTGTGTTTTTTTTTTTCTCGTGTTTGTGATTTGTTGGAGGGGTGTTTACAAGATAAACGCATACGCGGATGTATACGAATGGCACATGGCATAAAAAACCTGCACATAAAAACAGTGGGTTTTTTTTAAGAAATACACACAGAACACCACAAACGCATGCCCCCGGTGTTTGCATATGAGATACGCTGTAGCAGTCTTTTCAGTCTAGCAGGGCTGCCCTGATGATATGATGATATGTAGCTGAAATCTCACGGAGCACAGAGCACCAGAGGTCCCTGAACCCCAGAGACTGCTTTGCAGGCAACTAAAGGCATATCTGCAGGCAGCTACATCACACGCTAGTATCTGTCTGGAGCCGGTGTACATCATCATGAGCTCTGTAACACCGGGTACTGAAACATCCAAATGCTGAGATTCCCAGCGGAGCATCGCTTTCTCTTCTACAAAGCCTGAACATATTGCATTACAGTAGTGAGAATTTGAAACAGCACTGTATCTATTGGAGGTTTTGTGTTGTACCTCAAAGGTAAGTTGGATAAGTTGAAGTCTGCCAAGTGCAGCAGAAGGTGGTCTTTGGTTGTTTGAGTTCTGAGGTTGTCTTCACTGCAATGCACCCTGATTGAGGAAGGGAGGGGAGGGGGGGGGGGGGGGTCTGTAAACAGTGTTAATCACCAGAACAGAATAATGTGATTTGCTCATAATGAGAAGGGGTGTAGCACATCACACTTAGAGCCGTGATTACTAACATCTCACTGAGTACCGATGTAGCTGAACTAATTCATACATACAAATGTATGTCTTAAAAAAAAAAAAAGAAACATGAATTCACTTCAGGCTAATTAATAATCAAACAAACCAACGAGCAGTGAAATACCCAGAAGATGCGTCCGACTACGCTAGGTGTCTTAAGATCATAACAAAGCGTCGTCAATATACCCAGAAGCTGTGTTGTACACGTCTTCATCTGCAGAAATGTGATGTTTTTCCCCTCCCCACATTCACACCAGGCTGCGGCAGACTCAAAGTCTTTTATCTACAGGGATGCAAACATTTGTGAGAAAGAAAGGCGAGGAAAAGATTACGCAAAGGAGCAGGATCTTTATCCCTGTTCAAACGGGCCCATCAAAAATGCTTTCAACTTCTTCTTCTGTTTCCTTTAGTAATGACATTTGCAAATTTGGCTTGCGAGGTCAAACGATATGAGACATTTCCCATCTGTGTTGATTTTTATTCAGAGGTCTTGATAAGGGATGAAGCTTAAACCGAACCTACCCATGGACGAGGCGTGTTGACTTTAATTAATGAACAGTTTAAACCAGAACCGATTCACATTTTAGGCACGTTTGCATCAGGAGCAAATGACAATTAACATAAGCCAATTGCAAGCTTAAATTCCCTGACTGCCAATATTGCAGATGACAAAGTATGTAAGAAGTGCAGGGGTCACAACAGCTGTGCACAGACATTTGTTGCAGTGCAATAACTGTATCTGCAGTCCAGGATTATTTAGGTCTAGCACAGAAGTGCTGGGAAAGCACTTCTGTGCTAGTGCTGAAAAACAAAAGAGGGGAATTAGGGCAGTGCATTGTTGTCACAGTTTACAATGTAACCCAACAATTAGCAGTCCTACTTGCTATCCCCTGTGTCCATTGTGTTAATAGTCTTGGGCAGGTTCCAGTATTCCATTACTGAATAATTGGACAGCATAGTGGGCCATCACTGAGCCCCTTGCTCTTGCCAAGAGAGAGGTGAAAGCCTTATTGATCCCGTGTCTGAATCTCTGATCAATCACCCCAAATCAGCCCCCAGGGATGAGGGAGGGAAAACAGGTGACAAAGGATATCTCTATGACTATGTATATATTAATCACAGCAGGGATGGAGTGGGGTAGGGTGGGGGAAGATGCGGGCGCAATCACAAGCAGCATCTGGCTCTAGGTTTCTCCCTGAATACTCAAAGCGAACAGGGGTGGAAATTTGCACCGGAACCACCGCAGAGCACGTGAAAGGGCAGTTCGGTCGGTTAAAGCCCCGCTGAATCTCCAGGTGACACGAGCGGCGGTGAAGCCTTCCTGTAATTGAGTTAAATAAATGATTGCATTTCCAGTGGCGGTTGCTGCGGCCTTCAGCTTTATGCCTGGCTAGAGCCACAGCCGATTTAATTAATTTTTAATTAGGAGGGAAAATTGCTGGCCTATTCCACCGGGACCTTTAAGACATCTGTGCATTAGAGATAACATTCTTAAATACCCCGAGCCGCCCAACAGTGAAAGCTTTGAGGCCGGTGCAGGCTCGCATAGTCCAGGGCCATGGGAGGTAGACGGGGTGCTGTTAAAAGTTTTTGAGTGCATGTCGGTCGCACTCGACGTGATTGCGGTTTGTTGATCATTGGTGTGAATGTCACCGAGCCATGTGTGAGCTCAGAGCCTTGGGACTTGAGCCCGTCAGTCACAAAGACTCCTGTCGCTGTCACGTGCAGCTTTAATTGATTGATTGATTGATTGAACTACCGCCCCTCCCATCATACACCAACACTTATATAAAGTGGAGGCGGAATGCCATTAATTTTCACACACAATGTGATCCACTCTCCTAATGAATATGTATAGCTGTCCTATTTTCTCTTCTGCCACGTAATCCCTCACACGCTTAGCCTTTTGCGTGCTGTGGCCGGGACTTGATGTATGGCAGTCATGGTGTGTAAGAATGTAGCGGGCGGATGTTCGACAGCCTGTTGGAAGATGTTTTACAGCCCTGGCGAGCACTATGTTGTCACAATGTGTTCAATATCACAACGCATCAAAATTTACTGCAGGCTTCCAGCACTTTCCATTCATTGTACTTTATCGCTGTGGCGACACACATTGATCTTGGCAAATAATACTTTTTATTATTGAACATTACCCCACGCACTCCATAATCAGATTTATTTCCTGTCCGGTGTGTCTTGCGCTGAGGCCTCTGAGTAGATATCAGAGCAGATATAAAAGAGTGAATTCTGTCTTATACTTGACGGGATAATATCCATGAAGAACAACCTATCGGAGAAGGAGATGGTATCTGTGTTTGCTGCGCCTGAGAAAAACACCTGACCTCTGATACAGACTGACAAGTTCTCATAGACATATGGGAGCTGATAGCATGTGAGACCTCACATTTGATCTTGCACCCACTACCTGTTCATTTGCTTAGTTTTCTTCTTACTTCTGGTATGGATCACCAAAACTGCCATTAAAAAAAAAAAAATACATGACCCACTAACTTATTTTGCCATCAAATAAACTAAAAATACTGATAAGATAAAAGTAGGCTCTAATGAATGTATAAAATAGTCTATTATTTTCACCTTGGTTAGGTAAGCACCTCAGTTCTCTTACCACCACCTGACTGGAGGCAGCTATTCTGGTCACCAGTGTATGGGAGCAAAGAATTCAGTACTTGAAACCTTGAAACATTTGAACTGGCAGCAATCCCATCTGCAACATCAGGCAGAAATAAAGCAAAAGGAAAAACTGAACTAAATTGTAGTCACTGGACACTTTATTAGAAACACCTTCTAGTACCAGTTGGACCTCCTTTTGCCTTCAGGATTACCTTAATTCTTCATGGCATTGAATCAATAAGGTGCTGGAAACATTCCTCCGAGATTTTGGTTCATATTGACACGATAGCATCGCAGCTGCTGATCAGTCGGCTGCACATCCCTGACGTGAGGCTCCCGTACCAAAAAAATATCCTTCACACCATTACACCATCAACGGCCTGAACCATTGATGCAAGGCAGGATGGAGTTATGTTTTCATGTTATTTATGCCAAATTCTGACCCTAACATTCAAACAGAAATTAAGACTCATTTTTCCAATCTGCTGTTCTCCAGTTTTGGTGCAAATTGTACCACCCTGTGTGGTCCTCTGCTGCTGTAGCCCATCTGCCTCAAGGTTCGATGTGTTGTACATTCAGAGATGCTCTTCCACATACCTTGGTTGTAATGTGCTTGAGTTACTGTTGCCTTCTTATCAGTTCAAAGCAGTCTAGCCGTTCTCCTCTGACCTCTGGCATCAACAAGGTATTTTCACCCACAGAACTGCCGCTCACTGGATATGTTCTCTCTTTTTTTGGCATTCTCTGTAAACCCTAGAGATGGTTGCATTGAAAATCCCAGTAGATCAGCAGTTTCTGAAATACTCGGAGCAGCCTGTCTGGTACCACCATTCAAAGTCACTTAAATCACCTTTCTTCCCCAGTCTGATTGTTGCTTTGAACTTCAGCAGGTCTTTGTGACCATATCTACACGCCTACATGCATTGAGTTGCTGCCATGATTTTGGTTAGATATTTAAGAGCACTTCAACAAAGTGGCCGGTGATTCTATTTTGAAGGAAATAAACAGGGGAAATTATGCTGAAATCAGTTAAGTATTATAAATTATACCCTAGTCCTAAAGCTAAATAAGGGGGGAAAAAAGGTGCAATTCATAAGTTAAACAGCCTTTATTTATTTACTTACTGTATTTAATGGCATATAAATTTACTTACTTTGTGTCATTTGTCTATTTATTTATGATTATGGCAGTTTTGGTCCTCCATAAATAAGCATGTGAAAGATGACAAAAAGAAGTTAATGGTGGGGATCCACAGTTGCTGATTAAAATAAATCAGTGATTCATTTTCAGAAATCTCTACTCATCAGAGCAGCACTTCAATACAAAATTATATTCGTTACATTAACAAATGTGTTTCTGGAGAGAGCTTTTTTTTTCTTCTTTTTTCTTCTTTTGGAAGATCTGATGGCAGAGCATGGAAGTGCCTAATTAGGCTGCTGTCCAGGAGGCTACAGCGTGTGTGAGAAACGCCCTATCTCTGGCATTTAATCTAAGCCTGTCACATCCACTTTGCCTCTCCCTCAGCCCCCAGAAGTGCTTTGAACGCATGGCTGAGGGGACACCTGAACGCGTCGCTGTAATTTTCTCTTTCACACTGATATGCCTCTTACATGACACTGGCTGATGGTCTTACTGGCTGCCTTGCTTGTAAAATAATGAATGAAGTGCCATATTGTAGTGGAACCAGCATGTTTTGGTGTATTCATGTGTGTTTGTTGGAAAAAAGAGGTAAGAGGAGATGCTGCTACAGGTAGGGAATCACTTTTAATTGGGCAACCCAGACAATCACTTTGAAGCAAAAAATTTTTAAATTAAATATTACTATTATTTTTTTTTTTTTACCCACTTTTAGTTTGCTAAATGACAGTCTTGAAAATTGAACTGTCTTCTATTGATCGCAACATATCAATGAGACACGGGAACAAAGGCAACACAAAACGACCAAGACAAATGCTGCGTCAAACATGGGGCGCAGCTGACAGGTAGGAAAAAAAAAACAATCAGGGGTCTGATGAGGCAGCAAGAGATCCTTGAAACTTATTATTTGTCAAATCATTCACATGTTTGTTTTTCACTGGTTAGATGGACACCAGAAGGAGCTTTGCTGAAACTCTGAAAATGCAGTGCTGAGATTAAAGGGCCAGCTCATCCCAAACATCACAACAAAACAAAATCACAGGGTTTTAGAGGGTTTTTTTGTTTGTTTTTTTGTTTGTTTTTTCTGATTTTTGCCATCGCTCCAAAACAGAAGCGTGTAGCAATCACAACACTGAAAAATTACACTTAAAAAAAAAAAAAAGGAAAAAAAAAAAAAGCTGCAACATCTGCTTCCAGAATAAATTTCCATTTCGCTGCAGACAATCCACAGTCCTGGCAGTCAACAGTTTTCATCGGAACTAATTTCTCCTCAATAAACAGTCTAGATGGAAAGATAAAGCCTGAAGAAACAGGCAATATTCATTTCCTTCTGAAACCTTTGCAAACTCATCGTGGGCAGTAAATACCAAAAACTGGCCTTTGAAGTCAATATTTCATTTTGTGTTCAAATTAACTTTTGTTTTCACATTCACTTGACCCAAAGCAGCAAAAAAAACGTTGACTCTGAGCTCTGGAAAATTAAGAGTGGAGAGTGGGAGATTTCTGTTTTGTCACACCGCTAGGAGAAAAAAAAAAATTGTGATGTCTTCAGGAAATGGGTTTTTGTTGTGCTTAGAAAACTAAAGTAAATCCTGAGGATATCTGTGAATCCAAGCTAGATAACAAGCACATTATATGTTATTTATTTAGATTTTAGTTGTCAAAAATGATTTATCTGCTTCATCAGTGTGAAGAGTTGGTGATTTATTACAAAACTAACCATCAAGTGTTGACACAACATTAACACAATTTAAAGTTTTGTGGTACTGCACAGAAATTAATTTGTGTGCTGTACTACATGTTCCTGTGCATTAACAGAAAATCCAGAAATAGGATTTTTTCTTTTCATATATCTCATCAAAATGGGATTTAAAAGACTTTAAGGCAATGGCAAGTGAGACTTTTTATGGCTATGTGATTCAAAGCAATAAAGATAATGTTCTTATGATTTACTCTTTCAGTGGTGATGTTCATCTTGCAACATTGCTGCAACATTTGCACCAATGTAAATCAAAAAAAAAAATCACAAGGTGCAAGTGTGTGACCAAAAAAATCCAAATCGGATTATCTTCCCTTCAAAAGAGTTTGATTTGTGCAACTCTGCACTGCTTCCAGAGAGCTACAAGTCCTCTTCTGACCACTTACACTGGTTGATCTTTCACTGTGGACTTCAAGCTGGGATTTAGAAAAATGTAAAAAATGACCTGTGGAAGTCTTTGGGTGTTTTCACACCCATGCGGTTTAGTCAGTTTAAATCAAACTCTGGTATTTTCTATTTTTTTTTTTAGTGTGGTTCATTGCAACAGCCGCTCTGAGACCCTATGGAGGAGAGGAGGTGTCTTGGAATGAACTCCAGAGCAGTTTGTGTATGGTAAGAACCCAACCTGGCTGCAGGGTAATATACTGCAAGATTGAGCCTACACCTTCCCTTAGGCTCCAGGCACACAGACCACTGGTCACTATGGAAAAGCATGTATTCCATGTCCAGTTGGTGAGTTGTTGCTGGAGGTTACTGGCACTTGCAGTCTAATCAGTTGCTAAAGCCCCTTTCATGCAGACCCAGAGAGTGCTTAGTGACCCCCCTGGCAACTGCTGGCCACAAGGGAAAACTGTATTCCATGTCCAGTTGGTTGCTGGAGGTTGTTGGCAGTTGCTAGCGTGAAACTGGTTGCAAAGGGTTATACACCAAAAACCTTCTTGAGATTGCTTTGGTCACCAGCAGGTTGCTCAGTCACCTGCAGTTTGCATGCAAACTCCTCAGTAGTGAAACAGTGAAAAATGTGACACAAAATGGAAATGGAGAACTTCAAAGTAAAAGTTTTGCCTTACTGCTGCAACCTACACATTTCAAAAGGTGGAACTTTTATTTTGAAGGCAAAAGGTCTCTGCTTCCTGTTTGCATCACTTTTTCAAGTTTCACTACAGCTGGGAGAGGAAATTTCAAATGGTTGCACACAAGTCAGCAACTGCACATTACAGGCAACCGTGGCAATCTGGCAGCGACCAGAGCTATCACTAGGAGGTTTTTGGTGCAGCATTCTCTTTGCGATCGATTTCATCTGGTGACTGCCAGCAACCACTCACAACCAGTAAGGGAATATAGATTTTTCTCTAGTGACCAAAGGTTGCCAAGGGGTCACCCACTGATATCTGGGACTGTGTGACTGAGGCCTTATCTTATCCACTACTTCAGAACACAGCACCTTCTTCCTGTATGTACTTTTGTTTGTTCCGCAGATACATCTGGCCAATGAGCAGACTGAACATTCTCACCTGGTTTGTAGTGATGCATTTCGGTTCAGTAGCCCTCGTGTGGAGCTTTCTCTGTGTGAAAAGAAGCCAAATCATTGGAAAAAGCCACAAGTTTACAAACTCATTAACTGATGTGGAACAGAGTCGAGTAACTACAGGCATGAAAATGGCCTTAAAAGTAATGTTTCTTTCCAGTGCTCCAATAACTGTTCATTTGTTGTTGTTGCTAATGTGCAGCCTTAAACATGTTGATTTAATCAAGTTTAATTTATTCACCTCCTCGTAATCAGGCTCATGGCAGAAGCATGTCAGATGTTTTGTTTATTATTTTAAACTTTAATAAGCCCAAGCTCTTAACTATTCACATGCACCATGTGTTTCTTCCTCCCTGATATGTGTATTCAAATGCGTGTTTACTCACTCCAGACTCATCATCTGTGCTTTCTTTGTTAGTCCTGCGAGATTGCTGCAAGCATAAACCAAAACACGTCTCAGAGTCGGTGCAGATTTCCATGTGTTTTCCTTGAGGGATCCTCCCTGCCTCTCTCATCTCTGCTCCGTGGCCGCTGACCACATTAACACTCGCAGGTGTAACCTATAGCGAGCCCCAGTTAAGCCCATCAGCCAGCTGCCACCACGGTGAATGCTGTCTCAGTGGTGCTGGGTTTTAATAGATGATAATCACAGCAGGACGTAGGAGGGCACATCAACACAATTTTAATAGCTTCAGATGGATGTGTCTGTCTGTACAGCAGGACGAGGAAAAGAGACAGCGACATCAGCACCTACTCACACTGACTCTGAGGTGACCTTCTCCATAGAAACAGGGAAATGTCATCTCAATTAGGCCAATCACATGCTTTGTTTCTGTCACGGCTGGCCGAAGGAACGCTCTGAGGAGTTTTGACAGCTGGATGCTAAGAGCTCAAATTGCTCCATTAGAAACATTTTGATTAGAAACCTATATGAATCTAAAGCTGATTTGTGCTGTCACAGGTCAAACACACCGGCTCTGTAAGTGGCTGGCTGCAAAATGCTCTTCCCTCCTGTAGCTGGTCGTATATATTTTTAATGTTTGCAGGCAGACAACTGGAAATAAACTGACACACCAAGCGTATGTAGTTAAACATGGTTATAATAAACTAGTGTAGGCTGATTTTGGGGGGGGGGTGAATCTCTGCATGTGACACGAACCGGCAAGAGAGACTTTCATTTAAATCATTCAGGTGCCTTGTCATTGCATTTCTAATTTTAGTTTTAATCAGCGAGCTGATATATCTGCATTGTTAAATCAGAAACCTCATATACCTGTTAAGCCGGATCGTTAATCAAGTGGTAATCATTCCAATATTCATTTTCTCCTTGGCATGAAAAAGCCTCCCAGATACTTAGATATGTACACATGAGCACACACGTGCACGCGCAAACGCACGCTCATTTTTTTTTTTTTTTTTCTGTCTCGCTGGCACAAACATGCACAGAAGCGCATTTACTCAAATCAGAGCTTTTCACCCTCGCGTGCCTATTGAACAACAGAAAATGGTGCCCTTGGTTTCACATAGAATATGTAATAAGCCCGGCTATTATTTCATTAATGCAGAGAACGTGTAGCCCTTCAAGCACTTTAGTTTCTGCCTTAACATTTAACCATTTTTTTATTGCTTGCTGACTAGGCTCAAGACAGCAAGGTCAATTACCAAGGGTTCCCCTTAGAAAGTGCTTTACCTACCTCATCATTTTGCATAAAGTCTTCAAAAGTGACCATAATGACCCTTGTAAACGCCAGGCAGAGGGATTAAAGAGCGCTCCTCTTGTTTTGATACACTACTGTTTTGTGAGTTTTAGGCAGTGCCGGCGAATAAAAATAAGCAGGGAGAGTGCTGTAAAAAGGTTTAACATCTTACCGCATTAAAATATTCAACATGCCGCCTTGAACAGGGGGGTCACTACATGAAAAATGTTATAGACCACATTATTTAAGGCTTTGGGAGAAGAATAGCAGTTTCCCCCCTCAGGCAACATTTGAGGGAGACTAGGAACTGTGTCTGCACTGCAGTTTAAGTGCGGAAAGAGCAGGGGATTGTAAACAGCAAATAGCCATGAAATTATTTGTATAGGGCCTCGTCTTAATGACATCGGGCAACACATCACTAATCCACCCTCGCCCCAGACCCCCCCCCCACCACCACCACCACCACCTGCCCTCTTTCTCCCATTTGCCACTTCTCTTGAAATGCGTGCATATGCACACAAAACAGCACACACAGTTGCCTCATAAATTTCTCACCTTGCACTACCTAAAGTAATCATAAGGGGCCACGCATGAAGCCCCCCCCCCCCCCCCCCCCCCCCTCCCCTCCCCTCCCACTGACAGAACCTTAATCAAAGGTCACACCTGAGAGGAAAAAAATGCACCGCTCTAATTGTTACATGCCTAATTTAGTAGAACATTGCATAAGCTTTGGGCTGTTGTCTGCCATTGATTTATGTTATTGCAGCCTTATTGACTTTCATAACAGTATCCAGTGAGCTATTCCCTTCTAATGTTTACTACACTGGATCTGGCTATTACATCATAGACAATAAATTAAACACACTGTACCTACATGATAGGAGCTGTTGCAAGATAAAAATGTTTGTCTCACAAGGAGCAAAATTGCCAGAGACCCCCCATATGCCACTGTAATATAATGCTTTAGAAAGGGAATGATATTAGAAGAATTTTTCATCTATTGTCCTCAGACAACTACATCTGCCCCCACCCCCCCACCCCCAAGGCTTTTGCTACATGAATTTGAAAAGCACACTCAGCTGATGGTTGCTTTTTTCCTCTCTCGCTCCCTCTTCCTATTTGCAAATGCCCCATACACACTGGAAACTAATTAACTGGACATTTACTTCTGTCGAGAGGCAGCGACTAAATGCCCAAAGTTCAGCTTCTCCCTCAACTCAAAAAGAAATCAGTCTTAAGCTGCCGTTAACAAAAATGTCACTTATGAAAAGCAAGGGTTTAATATGCGTCTCTGCTCACATTTAAATGTGCACCATTCACAGCTTGCTACAACTTAATGGACTTTTAAGTAAAGAGAGGGCTTTACCAAAAAAAAACAAAAAAAACTGCATGCAATCCTTGAATTTTAATGTTTATTTTCATGGGTGATCTTGAAACACTCTTAAAATTTTCTGCCTCTTTTTTTTTTTTTTTTTTTTTTTTTTTGTTGTTTTGCTTTGATGGAAGCCCGCCATTATTTTGTACATTATCATTTAAACTTAAGGAGGTCAGATATGCATGCAAGTGTGATGACACGCGTAGAGGATGGAGGTGAGGGTGAACGATGCGCAATATTGACTAAGATGCAACTTCCAGAATAAAAATGCAGCACTATTGATTTACCATTTAAGATTCCCATTGAACTTAATGCTTCCTACCTTGACACTAAAATGGTGAGGACTTGGAAAATAGATGGAAATCCACTCAGGCTGAGTCCTGCGAGGTGGAGGCGCTATTGAATGCACCATCTCAAACACAAATAGCTGCTTTGACAGTGCTAAACATAACCCCGTCCTGTTCAGCACCCAATGACAAACATCCCTGGAGTTTGAGTTTGGTTGGCCCTGTCTTCACCTGCTGCTGCTCTGAGCGTGTTTGAGAAGGCCACAGTGTTAGCTCAACCTTTCAGAACCCATTGAGCGCTATATCCTGTCTTACAGGATGCGAAAACATTTCTTTAAACTGTCCTACTCTTGAACTTTATGTTACATTTTGTATGACAAACAAATAGTCTTTTTTCCAACCCTAAACATGAATTGTAAAAGCAGAGCAGCAGCAGATCTGCAGAATGAAGTCTCACCCCCGGTAATTTGCCTCAGGCTCCATGTGGTTTCAATCATTGTCAATCATTTAGTTTAATGCACTTCGGAAGACTGAGGAGGACCTGTGTCACCGCTCTGAGCTGCACAGCCTCCTACCTCTTCTCTGAGCAGAAAGATAAAAACAACAAACATGCTCTCTAAATTGGTTCCTCTGAATATAATTACTATTCTCTGGGTAATTCCCCCCCCCCCCCCCCCCCCCCCTTTTTTTTTCCTCTTCCATCTTTGCTCTCTTTAGATGTGCTCATTTGAATAGGAAGCAGAAATCATGTTCCTTTAATATATGATGTGTTTTCTTTCTTGGACATTATTATGGAGCCCTTACAGAATAGTTGTAGGAATAAAAACGTCATTGAACATAACGCCCCGATATACTGTAGGACTGCAGACACTGACTATGCTAATGAATGCTCCGTGCAGCCTCATTATGAGCCGTGGAGAGAGCTCGTTTTTCTTGGCCATTTTCCCGATGAAGTATTGCTTGAGGTGAGGAAGTGGGTTGAGGTCTGTGGTGTGTGGATTGTAAAAGAAGAAAAAAATAGGGTAAATGAAGAGAGAGCTATCATTAGTTCATGTGATTTATATATATTAAAGGTCGAAGTGTGTGTTTCGTGCATGTGTTCGCTATTTCGGTTTACCGGCTCTTGACAAATGAACAGCAAATTAGTTCAACATTAAAAATCTGTGGGCATTTTATGGACGTAATTATGGCTTGAGTTTCCCTGCCACTCCAGGGACCTTGTGTGATTTGAACTTAATTTCCATCCAGCTCAAAAGTGGAAAAACAGACATCCTGTGTTTCTCTTTTATTTTTTATGTGATCCACATGGCTAGTAAATTAGATGAGTGAATATAACAATTTTATGTACAAGTTATTCATATTTTTTCTATAATGTAATAAGCTCAGGGTCCTGAGACAAAAACTGAGCATGCCAATTAAGGCACTCGTTTCCCATCTTCTCCCTCTCTCATCTTTTTTGCTTTTGCTACAGCCTCGTCTTCTCTCCTGATTATTTCTGATGCCGCAATCTCCTAGTCCTACCCCCCATTCCCTGTCAGCATCTCAACCTCATAATTAGCCGGCATTAATTAGATGCACTGGCGTAATTGTTAATCATTGGTTACGCTGGAAACATCTTGGAGAATGAACAGAATGCCAAGCAAGGCAAGAGGAAAGAAAGAAACACAACTTTGTAGCAGTGAGAGTGGGGGGGGTGGGGATGGTGGTGGGGGGGTAGATGGGAAAGTCTCAAAGAAAATGCAATCCAATGCGACTAATTCCCCAAGACCTCAGTTTCCCTGCTAAGCCCATGGAGACGGCGCAGCAGTAAGATGGGGTTGGTAATTCATTAATGGCTCTGAGTCCTCTCTTATCACCTGATATTATTACTGCACACACTCCAGAGGATGGTTTTGAGAATGAAAACAAAGCTTGAAACACAGCTAAGTTATGGATTATAAATACTCTTAAAGGCCACCGTGATGGATTGCACAAAAGGGAAAGTCACGGTGATAGTTTGCTTATGGAGTCCCCTCGGCTTGCAGACACTGTGAGTGCACCACTGCCCGTCCATCTCCGATTACTGTCTAATCGAATTCAGCCTCATGTCTGGCTGCTCCCGCGGGTCTGCTCTGGCGGTCGACTTCTGTGATAAAACATAAAAACAAGACACCGCCATTTCATTGTGGAGCGAGTCAAAGGGGACATCAAAGACCTGCATCGCCTCTCTTTAGTTATCTGTCTTTCTTTTGTTTATGCGCTTGTTTGCATTTTCTCTCTGTCTGTCTCTCTTCCTCACTCCGTCTCGCAGCGTGTTGATGATGGTGGTTCGGCTCGAAGTAGTCGACTGAGCTTCGGTTGTGTCATCAGGAGTCAGCCAGCATCTTGCAGAGGTTACATGGCTCATTCTTTATTCTCCATGTCAACTGCCCGTAAATGTTTATAGCTTTGTGGTAAGACCTCAGCTATTCAAATTATCTTGTCACAATGCATCCCTGAGCAGGAATAAAGCCCTCCTTTATGGGAAATTGTAAACAGTCGCTGTGTGCTTCACGGGGAACAATATCCATTTATAAGAGTCCGGCAGAGGCCATGTCCAAAGGGGACAGTAAACTTTTCTGTTTCTTTTTTTTTTTTTTCCTGCAGCTTTCCCTTTTCTTCTTCCCTCCTCTGTTTTTTCTCGCCTTTTTCACCCTCCTTTCCCAGGGCTTGGCTGAGATCAGGCCGGGCTTTAATGAGAGCTGCTGCCTCAGTCTGAGCCCTCCTCTCTATGCAGCTCCATGAGCCTCGTAATCCGCCATCGATCCTTCCGTGAGTTGTTGCTGTCAGCTTTCTGAAATAACAGAAAGAAAAACAAAGCACCATTCCAATTAGTCCAGGTTATAATTGGGTATTATTACAGTGCTGGAGCAGGACTTGGCAGAGCGTGACGCATGTCACCGTTCCCCCCCTCACAGCAAAGCCCCTCCGAGAGGTCGGGAGTGACACGGTGCCCTTCTTGCCAACCCACATCCTGACCTTCTTGCCAGCTCATATCCACGAGCAGAAAAGCTCTCACTGCCACAGCTCACGACACAGAGCCAAGTAAGCACTCCATTTAAATGTGACTATAATCCTAATTACATATGGACCACCATTTGGTAAAAGATGGCTTCCTCGCTTTATATAAACGTATACCTCTAAAGAAATGGACTTCACTTGGCAAAATGTCTGCTGACTTGCTTAAAAAAACTCAAGGACAGGCGAGGGAGATAACCTTTCCAAGGAGCAGCAGTGCTACACTATGCCTCTCAAAGCTTTTGTCCCATCAGTATTTCTCACCTTTGAGTAATTCACCGAACTTTTGATTCTTTGCTCTGTCTTCACGGTGCTGAGGCTGTACAATGGGGTGAATCTGAATGACAAAGAAAAGTATTTAACGAATGAACCTCGCATTCATTTTCTTTGAATAATAGCCACACTGGCTAATATGCGGTATCATTCCTTTATTAAGCTTTCTCTTCTATGAATGCTAGTGAATCCTGGTTGGTACTACTCTCTTAAAAGTACTGTCTGCCACCAAAAAGCAGCCCCTTTGGGACAAATGTGAGAAATTAGACAGAATTGTTTCAGCAAAAAAAAAAAAAAAAAAGGATTTTTTTTTTTTTTTTGCAAAGTTTGACACCAAACTGATTCTGCAGTTTTTCCTTGCTTGAATTCCATCTCAGATTCCAACAAAAATAATCCTCAGAATAGTTGAATTAGTGGGCAAAGCCAGAAAAAACAAATGCAGGCCTTCCAGGATTCAAAGCCAGTGAAAATAAGTAACATTTGGTACAAAAACTCACAAGTGTTAGAGAGGCTTAAATGAGTCTTCACACTCCTCCTCTCTGAAGTGTATTCAGAGAATTGAATTACACCCCTCTGGAGAGAGGAGAGCAGGGGGGGGGGGGGGACAGAGACAGAGAAGAACGGAGACAGAGACACTGAGAGAAATTGGAGTTTGCTTTGCCTTGTGTGGCTAACAATGTGGAAATACAGTTTTCTGGCACTGAAAAGAGCAAACAGCAGGAGTATCAGCTCACATCGAGCCGAGGCTGGCGGTGTTACTGTACCGTATGTTGCCATGGCAACAGCTAAACCAAGTGATGATGTGAGGTAGCCTGATTGTCGCAAACACGGTCACCGAGACCTGGCTGTCAAGCTGCTCGGGGAAAAGCACTCAGAGCACTTACAGGGCTGTTCTTTTTCCTCGGTTTACTGTAGCCTTATCCATCCAACTGACAAACTCGGCTTCATAAAGGACAGACGAGCACTCCATACTTTTATGCCACGTTTTGAAGCAACCTGTGTAAATCTGTGTGGGCTGGTTTGAAGCGCCTCTGATTTGTAGCATCAGGTTTTCCAAGCCTTTGATGTCAAAGAAAGAAAAAAGTAAATGCACTGTAGCTGTGCCATTAAAAAATAGTTTTCCAGACTTTTATGTGCTGATTAGTTATGCTGTGTGAAAAGCCTTTCTGTTTTCTTCTTGGTAGCTGTGGAGCCACAGACCATGAAGGTGTTTAATAAAAAACAAGGGAGCCACTGATGATCTTTGTCCCAGTTGTCCCAGGGGACATAGGCGATGGGCAGCGGCCACCTGCTACTGGGAGCACTGCACTTTACTGGTGCCATGAAAAGACAGAGGCAGCCCTCCACAGGCCAATCAAACTATACTAACAGCTGGCTGGCTGCCCTCCTCAGCCTTGCTCTCTCTCCATCTCTGTCTCTGTGTCTGTCCGCCTCAATCTGTCCCTTTCTCGGTGCATCCTTCACTCAAACCCCCCCCCACCCCCCCCCCCCCCACCACCACCACCACCCCACGGTCCTTTCTCGTCATCCGGTGGTGTGATGGCACCGCAGAGGAGCATCTTCGTCCCCTACTCCCTCCTTGGCTACAAATATTTACTGTGCTGCCCTGATTTATTCTGGGTTAATTAGTGAAAGTTAAAGAGCTATCATAGGCATGGTTCTAAAAAAACACAAACAGACATGCGCGCACACACACACACACACACACATACATGCTGAAAACTGACTGTCTCGCACATGCTCAACGCCAGCTCCTGACCTGCCCTCTAGCCCCCAAAGGCATAATGTGGTTTATTATAGACATGTGAAGACTTAATTAGATGTGTATAATGCATGCTGTCCAGGGACTGCTTGCTGTAGTGCTGTATAAAACCAGGCTGTGTTTAAAACTGGCTGTGTTAACAGCCTGCATTAGTAAATCTCTTTGTGTTGTGTTAGCAATGAGAGGCAGCTTGGTGGTAACACACTGCTTGCTCCTCATTATGACAGATATATGTTGCTTTGCTAGCAGGGAGAGGAAGAGCAGGGGAGAACAGAAGACTTCAGACACACATATTCTTGAGCTTTTTTTTTTTTTTTTTTAAATAATTGGCTCTCTATATGGTAAGGAAAACAGAACAGTATGAGAATTTATAAGTAATGAGCATCATCATAAAACAAATACAACCTGACATACCTTTCGGCTCACTATTTGACAACTCCAGCAGTGACAGCTGGCACATCTGAATATGTGTAGAATCCTTTTCCTTCAATCTCAGCTCACAAAGAACTTGTGACATGAGAGCGTTTCTGCACCTCTGGCAAATCATTCAGCTAGGCTCAGCGCCCTGCCCCGGAGAAAGCCGTAAAGATTAGCAGTTAGATTACAATCTTTACTACAAACAGTCTTTCCAAGAGAGAGAGGGTGAAAGAGCAGGCCAAAGCTGCGCCGATGAGGGAGATTAGCCCGGGCCTAAACAAGAAGGACAAAAACAAATCCACTCAAATGAAGAGGCTGGTCACACAAAAGGAAGAGGTGGGAGACGGTGTGAAAAACGGAGGGGATGTTGTTGACTCTAGGAAATGTTTATGGCTTGCAGTAGGCATAAAACTTGAGTCACAGCTTTGGTGAACAGAAACAAAAAGAGAAGGAATCAATAAATCCATGCAGGTTCACAGTAACACCAGATTCTCTGACATTTGTCACAGGCATTATTGGCCTTTTGGACAGCACTATGACCCTGGGTCAAATCGCTGACCCTTTGTTCATCTCTGTCATCAGAAACGTGCAGAAACCACACAAAGCGCACACTGTGATAAAAACAAATGCTTCCTCTAGGTGTTCTTCCATGTTTTATGCTCTATAGAATATCCATAAATCCCATGGCGAGACCTAAACAAAATGTTAGCCCATCTCACATCACATTCAGAGCTTCCTATTGTAGCGGCCCCAAGCTCAGTTGTTCCTCCAAAAGTAGGACAGAAGTTCATTTGCCACATGTGACCAGTGAAATGGTTGTGTAATAATTTGCCCCCTTAATTTTAGTATAAACAGATGGTGACAAGTCTGAGAAAAATAAGTACAATTGCTTCTGTTTTTCTCAGTCAGAAATAATATTATCAAAGAAACTCATCTTGGCTTTACAAGCTCAGTTTGGGTTGGTATGGTAGGCCACGGGTGATGTCTTTGTCAGTAAGTAGGCTGTAAAGCTGACAGTAATTTAGACCTCTGGCTCGATGTAATTAACAGTTTAGACAACCACTTTGATGACATGATCCATTCTTAATGAGTTGCAACACAGTGCTTTCTGGTGCAAAATACAGTGACAAGTTCAAAAATAACACCCCCATCTTTTGCAATTTTCACACTTTGCAAAGCCATCTAGTGACAGGACAGTTTTGTCTCCCAGGTCTATATGTTCCACACCCTTGATCTACAGAAATATCATATTTCTTTGGTTAATTTCCTGAAACAGCTCGGCTTTGCAGTTTCTTTAGAGTAAATAGTGCATTTTGGGCTGCTGGGGATAAATGCAGAAACCAGCAGTAAATATTTACAGCACAGCACAAATGTGTGGCTAGTCCCTGTTGATCAAGAAACATGTGGCTTAATATTGTCATTTAATATACTTTTAGATGATATTAGACTTCAGCTCTAGTGGCAGTAGGTGTTAGATTATGGCTTTGGTCTTTAAATGTGATTTGTTTACTGTTAGAAATAAATAATGTACATTATTGTGCTTAAGTCTCTTGTCACCCCCATTTCTTTATATTTTGTCTCCAAGGAGCCAGACTTTCTTATAATTTTTAAAGTGGTGTTGAGCAAGAGTCCCCCAGGCCAAGTTTTTCTTTGGACATTGCCTGCTTTTTCACTCATTTTCAGTCCAGTCCTTGTACCTGAGCATTTTCTGAGGAATGTTTTTTTATTTTTTTATTTAAGCCACTGAACACTGACCTATGAATCATTCAAGCGTAAAAAACAGGCCCTTAACTCAAGGGATGAACTAGTGTTGTCTGCACATTACAGACAACTTAGGAAAGACACAGGACCTGAGAGATGGATCTGCCCCTTCAGCTGATCTACTGTTCACTGAAGCCTCATCAGAAAAATGGCTGTCAAGAAGCCATTTTTAATGAAGGAAAATAGGGAGAGAAGTCTGAGGTATGCCAAATTACATAAGAATTGGACTGAAAATCAATAGCAACAGGTCTGATGGAGTGATGAAACCAAATATGAAATTGTCATAGTCTATGGTGTGGAGTTAACAGGTTTATTTACAGTGAAGCAAAGGTAAGATTTTGACTGAAGGATTTCCAGTTAGCAAATCCAAGGCTCTAATACAGACAGGTCCACAGATAAATCTCTCCACAGGGAAAACTCTCTCTTGCTAACTCCCTCAGAGACAGTACTGGATTCCTATGCAGAGCAGAACAGACAGGCACAGAGTAAACATTCTGATAAAGGGAGCCAACTTCACTAACTCCTGCTACAGTAAACATCAGGTGTTGACTGAAGGTGAACAGGTGAGTTCATTAACCCCAGGTGTGCGTACAGCAGGGCGGGAGCAGAGGTAGGATTCACCCCTGAAACACAAGGTGTGGTTAACTCAAACACCCACACTCGCACTCACATAGAGGGAAAGGAAAAGGGGAGAGAGAAAGAGATCCAGGACTGAAGGGCCATGACAAAAATTTTTGGTTCAAATTGTCAGTATGTACAGAGGAGGTCTGGAGAGAGGCACCACAGTGAGTGTCTGCAGTCATCTGTAAAACATGGCGGAGGCTCTGTCATGGTTTGGAGCTGCATTTCAGCCAGTGGTGTTGAAGATCTTGTCAAAATTGATGGAATTATGAACGCAGAGAAGTACCACCACCAGAGTTTGATCCACCATCTGACCATGTGATCCCAAACACACTGCCAATGCAGTAAAAACATACCTGGATAGAAAAGCACACAGTGGAACACTATCAGTCATGGATTGGCCTCCCCAGAGTCTGGCCCTCAACATTATTGAAGCTGTGGGATTATTTTGACAGAGACATCCAGAGAAGAGCTTTGAATGTCCTTCAAGAAGCCTGGAGAACTGTTCCTGAAGACTGCTTAAAGAAATGAGAAGAAAGCTGCCGCAGAGAGTTCAGGTTGTGTTGACGAATAAAGGTGATCATACTAAATATTAATTTTTAAGCTCATTAGAATTGTACAAGCTTTTTGCTTTATATACTGTATTTCTAAGTATGATTGCACATTTCAATAAATCGCTGCACTTACTTCCTTATAAAATATAAAGAAATGTGGGGTGTCTCAAGATTTTTGCACAGTACTATATGAGTAATAAATTGCTGAGTCATTGGAATTTATACACTACCCAACTTACTCATATCCTGTTTTGTGTGATTTACTGTGTGATAAGTTCATTCTTAGTGCTTCTCAAAAATATATTTATAGTTATGTTTAATGGTTTCTGTATATGAACCTCTGTAAATCCTATAATGCTTCTCACTTCAGTACATCCATTTCTTCACTGTCACACTCTGGCTCTACGTAAGTGTCAAGTGGGGAGTCCACACAAGATAATTACTTAAATAAAAATAGAATTTAATATAAAGAAAACCACAGACACCAAAGAGGAATGATATCAGGTGGATGGAAGAGAGAGAGAGCGAGTGAAGACATGGACCAGCTTTTATAGAGGAAGGCCCAGGTGAGCTGCATTCGCTTATGACCCTCTCCTATCAGCCAGTTGCTGTCCAAAGTAGATTAAGTCCACTTCTAAGACGGTGGGAGGGAGTTGACATTACACATTTCTTTACTTCTCTTTATTATTGTCCCTCAGCTTTCCTTCATTGTCTTCTAACTCACTCACGCTACCATCATTGCTTGCAACAACTATGCTCCTTAAGCATAGATAGATAGATAGATAGATAGATAGATAGAAAGATATCTATCTATCTATCTATCTATCTATCTATCTATCCTCTTCCAGTCAAACAATGGATATTTTGCTTCGCTTTCCAGTAAACAAACTAGTTCATTAGTTAAAGCTAAGCGCAGTTATGAAGTTGGAGCAAACAAATCCCAATGCTGTCTCACAGCAACAAATTAACATTTAATCTGTTGTCACTCTGTAATTTAATTTCAAACACTGAGAGCTCAGACGCCTAATCCAAACTGACTGTATGTCCCGCTCTCAAATGAGTTTGCATACAGTTTCTATCATCACAACAATGGTGGCTAAATGAGGCAAACATGACCCTGTGAGCACAAACAGACAAACTCTGATCATTGCTTTCACAGGTGTGTGTTTATGATTGCAAGTATCTGTGTGTGTGTGCGCGTGTCATATTTGTTTGAGTGTGGCCTGGAAGTGACTATTGGCTGTTTTGGTGTATGAGCATGCGAAAGCTGCACCCATTCATTACCCAGTAAATACAGCCTGAGCCAGAGCTATTATTTAGTTGTGGGATAAAACCGTGAAAGCAGCTGGCGAATTTGGGGATTTACCAAACACTAGAGCGAATCAACAGAAAGGTAGTGTCCTCTATTTAGTATATGATTATAAAAAATACCAATTGAAATAACAAAAGCAATGGCATAGTGCTGTCAGTAAATATAATGTCGCCTTGTGATAAAATAAACAAACCCAGCTTCAGAAAGAATCTGTCTCTTCGAATGCATTTTTCAGTTTTACTTCTTGCATCTATTTTACATCTACTGCTCTAAGTCCTGCAATGCAAACGTTTTGTAAAAACTGTTTTTGGAATTACAGCCATTTTCATACAGAGTCCCCTATTTTCACATGTTCAAAAGTAATTGGATGAGCTAGCATCATTTCAAATAAAAGGACTGTTTTTAATACTTGGATGAAAATCCTTTGCCGTCCGATGGCCTGAACCCATGAACCAAATGCTGTGTTTTCTCCCTCGAGATGCTCTGCAAGCACTTTGCACAGCTGCTGCTTGTTTGTGGGTCTCTCTGCCTTCAGTGTTGCATTTAATAACTGTAAAGCTGCTCTGTTGGGTTGAGATCAGGTGACTGACCTGGCCACTGAAGAATATCTCATATCCCACTTTGCCTTGAGAAACAGCATTTGGTGGAATCCGAGCAGAGAATATAGCCCATCATCAATAAACAATAAACACTGGTGACTCGGTTCTACTGGTGGCCGTGCATGGTGGAGACATGCTACATCATCATAAACATACCACGTCATCGAGACAGATGACGGGGTGTGTTTTGGATCCTGAGCTGTTTCTCTCCTTGTCTATACTTTCCTCTTCCACTCATTCTGTCTAGAGATTTTTCTTCTTTAGAAGTGGGCAGGCTTTTAGAAGTTTTCAGGGATTCCTCCTGTTCCTCAGTGTAACTAGTGATTTGCAGCTTGTTGTAAATCCTCTGTGTTTCACTTCATGAAGGCATTTCTTGACTGTAGGCCTTGCCATCGGCCAACTCGAGAGTGCTCTTGACTTGGTTATTTGCTGTGATGGAGTTTTTTTTTTCTAACAAAGGAAATAATTCTGTCATCATCTACTTTAGTTTGTCTTCTGCGGTCTTTCAGGCCTGTTGGTGCTCCTGAACTGGTCAGTGCATTCATTCTTTTTAAGAACACACCAGACTGTTGAGGTGGCCACTCTCTGCTGTCTCTTTGATGGGCTTATTTTGGTTTCTCAGTGTGATGACTGTCGCGTTCACTTGCTCCAAAATCTTGTTGAACCTCATAATGAGAGTTCCAGTCAACAGCTGCCAAATACAAATTTAAAAATCGCAATGAACTGCAGATCTTTCATCTGTTTAAATTTGTCATGAAATAATGAGGGAACAGGCCCTCATCTCCCCATGAAGCTGCCTGTCAGCCTCTGAAAATGAGGGACTTTGTACAAAAATGGCTGGAATTTTGAAACAGTTAATGCAATACTTTCGTTAAACCCTTTGAGTTAAAGCTGAAAGTCTGTACTTCACTCATATCTTGATTGTTTGATTTGAAATCATGTATTTTTCAAGAACTCAAGCGCCCTGACTTTATAGTCTAGCTGCAGCTGGTAATCTCAATGTTATTATTGTTTGCTCTGCTCCGGTCACAGCTAGAGATGATGTATCAGTTCATCCGTACAAACCTTTTAGAAATATTTGTCCTCAGACCTCACTTGGAGGAGATGAGCGAGCGCTCGATATTATTTGAATTTAAACACGAGTTGGTCTCTCGACTAATAAAACTGCACGGGAATGCTCATGGATTTTAATTTCTCACACTTGCACCTACCGCAGGCATTAATCTTGTTAATTGAATAATTGTCAAAGAGAAACAGAAAACAGTCAAAAACATCCTCCGTTTCTAATTCTGAGATAAGAAGAATTGTTTTGTCGGTCACTAGATTGAATTTCTTTGGGCTGGAAACGAAAAGCAATTTGAAATTCTGGTTTTGTTTGGTGTCATTTTAAAGACTAAATCAGTTGGCTCAGCAGGGAAAATGTAATGTTTATACAATGTTTATTTGGACTTCAGTGATAAATGTATATATTTCTATTTATTTAAATTTGGTTGTGTGGATAAACAAAAAAAACTTTGAAAGAAAGTAGTTGGTCAAATTAATTAGCCAGCGAATGAATGTTTCTCAGTAACCATCCTGATTATTATTGTTAACTAATGCAGAAATATTTGTTATTTTTCCAGTCATGAGCAGGCTGAGCAAAGATATTTATGAAAAATTAGCTTATGATAATGTAATAAGGATATACCATGATTATAATAAATCAAATTTTTGTTAAATCTTTACAGGGTTTTTATTGTGGAGATTTTGAATCCTGCTATTAATTACCTCACAATGTAAAGACACAACTGATGGCAGAATGAATCCGATGAAATGATCCTCAGTCTTTTCTGTAATCTATTAATTCTAATATTATATAAGAAAAGGGTTAAACGTCCTGATGAGTACTGACTGTTCTGACTGTCTTGTTTTATTGTGGTTCATCCTGCACAAGCCGGCACGCCAAAGAGAAGCACTGCAGTGTGAGGGGGTATTTGCCAGCTTTCCTTTGGGCTAAACAGAGGTTAAGCAAGGTCTTAGCACTGAATTGCTTGTGTTGATGTACTGTATGGATGGATGGCTAGATGGATATTGGCAAACAAGTGGTAGTTTCAGCATTCAACTTCATGGTTTCACTGAAACAAAGTTGGCTCTTTAGATCCCTTTACTGTTTTACTCTGGAACTGGAAATAAACTCATCTATTGAGCAGGTTTCACGCACCAGACTGCCATTGTCTCTTTTGGTTTCTCTGCCGTGCTCTGATGGCCGTCTCTGAGGAGCACTGAATGAGCTGTTGATTAGATTAATAAGGCAACAGACTAAATGTGGTGATGTGTTTGGTTTACAGGTCATTCCCAGAGCCCCTCTCACTCTGTGGTCGCTCTACAGGACCATCCAGTGAAGCCATTTGTTCTTGCAGCAGATGCTGATAGGTCCCACGGGAGCCAGTGCGGTTGTCTTACTGCTACCACAGGCGGGCGGTCATGTTGCAGTGAGATTTCTCCTGTTTTCACCCATTTCACATGTGCACGTCTTGACAGTGGCATCTTATAAAGTCTGCACAGAGCACATTAAACTATGTGGGACAATGTTGAATCTGCTGCTAGCTCTGCCTGAACGCTGGTTTACTTTGATATTGCATCACAAGAACTGAAGTGTGAAAACTTTAAACATGGATTTCTAATATCCTGGTGTTGTTATTGCCTCGCCTTTATCGAGGTCCACTGAGGCTCTGCAAAACATTATTCTATGAGATAATGGAATAATGTCCCACAGTAGCCTCCATTCTTCATTTCTTTTCCTGTATAATCACTGATATGACATGATATAACATGACAAATGAAAAATATCACATTTCAAAGTGAGCAGCATCTCGCATTTATCATTGTTTTAGGTAATGCCCATAGGGTGGGCCACGGTGCTTACCTGAGACCGTAGCCTATTGATCTCAGCTGGCAATGCTAACTGTGCTCTATTCATCCTGTTCTGGCTGAGCTCTCGCACAAACAGAGCCGTCAGTCACCGTCCCAAAGTAGCATCGGCAACACCCTTGACATACAGTGAAGATAACAATGCCATTTGTCTCTTAAGTCAATTTGCTGCATACTTATAGGGCCATTCGTGGGACAATCCGCTTTCATTTTGCTTCTAAAGATGCAGAATTAAATTTAAAGTTTAATTAAGCCGTAATGAAACTTGAACTGGAAGCTGCATAACCCTTGTTAAGCCGTAGTTCTGCTCACAGCAGTCATTTAAAGGATTCAGACCTGAATTATCATATTGAAACCACACTGCCTGCATTTAAAATAAAAAAAAAAAAATGATGATACACTGGCAGCTGCTAATTTATGCTAAACAATGGCACAGTCTGCAGCTGAGTGCACTGTGTAACCGCGGCTTCCTGGTGGTATGTGCCAGGTGTAATGGTTTTAAGGATTTGGCTCGAGGGCAGAGCAACAATGTCACTGTGTCAGGAATCGGGATCAGATGCTTCTTTCCGCTAAAGCAAAATCAGGAAATAATATTGACACCTTAAACAACTGATGAATTCATTCTGAGCTCAAGAAAAATCCATCTCAAATGATTTACCCATCAGTAAAAACCAGAATGTGGGCATTAATAATTCATCCAGATTCAGAGGGAATTGATCCACAGAGTTGGCAGAGTCTTCACAGACAGGAGGGTTGGAAAATCTCTCCTCATCATACGTGGAATAGATGTGCGCCCATACCTTTTGCTTTAGATCTACACATGTACGCAGCCAACCAAGACAAACACGCACAAAAAGCAGAACTGTATGGGCTTCCTAACAAGATGTATATGTCTCCGTACATTAATGTCAGCATAACTTGCATTATTAAATGAATAACGACGGCTGGTGAACTCTACAGTTCACTAGAGGTATCAGGTAAGCATTCGCATTTCCATCCTGAATATATTCAGCAGTGCCCCATTTCTGCAGCTGTTAAATGGTGCCTCACTGTCTTGGTTTCCATGAGCTTTCGCTTTGAATTGAGTTTATCCAATTATCTTGCAGGTGTGACATCACTGAAGCTGAAGAAAGCCTAGGAGGCAGAGAGAGCGCTGCCGGTTGAATGAGAGATAAGCAAATGAAAAAGATGCAAATGGAGAAAAGTTATTTTGAAAAAAAAATTTTTTTTCTGAATGTCTAAGCTAATTGGTCGCTAGAGAGAAGATGCTGATGCAGAGGTTTCGAGGCGTGCTGCAAAGCCACCCACTCTACAGCTCGCACAAAAGCTCCAAGGCGAGCTTGCGCGCATACAATACACACAAACACATAAATGCATCTGCCACATCTCCCGTAACACCCCGCTTTGCTTCCCTGACAATACTCTATTCTGCCTGAGCTCACTATGGGTTGCATTAGACATCACTTTGTTTTGTCTTCTGCATCATTTCCCTTGGTCTCAGCCTTCTTTTGTTCAGTGTATGTTAAAAGCTAACATTAGCATACCAGAATGTCCTGCTTTTGTCCTTTTCGTGAAGCATTTCCATCTCTCACCTGCCATTAGGCAACATGATCTGTCTGCCTGAGCCACATTTTACACAGGGGAGTCTGTTCTCTACACACCCCATTAGAGACTAGGAAATAGCCCCCAATAAGTCTAGGACACTCTGTGCAGAGCATATGCACCCTCACTTACACACACACACACACACACACACACACACACACACACAGACACACACACACACATTACACAGTTACTCAGGAAGCCTGCTGTTCCTTCAAAATAGTCACTGTTCAGTTGATAAAGATGCAATAAAATAAAGCAAAACAAAATGAGCAGAGGCATAATGAGCTGCAGAGGGAGTGGAGGACACCTGTTTGTTTATATAATCTTTCACAAATACAGTGCAGCTAATCACCTGAGTTGCTGCTGGGGTGACGCATATCTGCATCACAATGGAGGGGTCGGCCCGCATTAAACACAGAGGACAGATGCCGTTCCATTTTGCTTTGGCTTTTCGGTTTTAATGCCTGTTTTTTTTTTGTTTTTTTTCTCTTCCACCGAGACGCAGATGCAGATGTTCTACATTGTGCTGCACCTGCAGTTCCACCCCGGCTCCTGCTTGCCAACCATCAAAAAGCAGCCAGACCGAATGTACTCACAATGATCCAAGTAAAACAAAACCTCCCCCCATCAAAGAAGGGAAAGTAAGACATCAAAAACACTTTCAATCTCACCTCAATTTTCTCTCAATCGTTGTCTGTAAAGCAGTTTTCCCTCTATCAGAAATAAAGAGAGTCCTATTACATATTTCTTACTTTTACTAGCCCTGTTGCCTCTGATGGCCTCTCAACAGCTGTAGTTACCACTTTATTTGCTGCCTCCATAAAGGTGACTTATAAGCTATTATCACAAGGCTGGCAAGAAACATCAATACAAGATTAAAAGGTGTGAGCCGAGAATGGAACAGACTTCATTAAAGTTGATACAAAGCTGCAAACACCCATTGATATGTGAAAGACACGCGTGATATTTGAGAGGCTCAGTTGAGTTTTGGCCCCTCATTGACACCTATTGGCTGTGATTGACTCCTCATATGTACTTCAACATCCATTTTCAGACAGTGGAAACTGCAATGATGCGTTTAAAGAGCTGTGTAGAATGAAAAAGACTTATTCTTTATCTGTAATTGAGTTTGTACAGTGAGTGCGAATAAGTATCTGTGTCCAGTACTATATCCAGTATCTGTTTATAAATTATAAATTTTGCCCATTAAAAAAAAAACAAAAACAAAATCATACCATTGCCTCTAGTGCTGCTGCTATTTTTTGAGTGCTTTCTCGAAGTCCCCGTATGACCACTCGTGTCTTCATCTGAGATGAGCAATCTAATCCAGTGTGTCAAAACAGCAACCCTTCAACTTGAATTTCATTTTGGGAAGGAGGACTACGTCGCAGGGAGCCAACTGTGGTGAGCAGGGCTGGTGGTGAGTGATGATTGTCTATGTGTGGCCAAAGCTCTCAAGCCCTGACATACTGTTTGGTCTCTGGGTCACAGCCAGAGAGCCAGCTTCTCATTACCAGTGAAGATCCTCTACAAGAAAGCTGGGTCAGTTTGACACAGGAGTTGATATGCTCTCTGCCCAAGTTTGAAGTCCATGTTGAAATCACATGTATGGGGGGAATGAGACTTCCAAGGAGTGCTCTTAATTATCAGACACAGTGAAAGAGGTCTAAAGGTACATAAGGAGATGACTTTGAAGGGGCCATCAGCTAAAATGAAGTCAGGTGTTTTTGACTTTTCTGCATCTTATAATGCTCAACAGCTCCTTAAAACCATGTGACAAAACTGCTTATTTTCTTACTTAAAAGGCAGAGATTTTTATTTCATTTCTTGTAGGCACTGGTGTCCATTTAGTCCCATAAAACTTAAAAATCAAAAAGCAGACTTGGAAAAGAGTTTTACCATCGCCCACTGATGTTGTGTTCTTGACAGAAATGTGTCTTTTAGCCTGGGTAAAAAATAATAACACAAATAAAATGTTTATATAAATAAAACACAATTACACAAGCTCACAAAAATCAATTTAGTGACACATCACTCGCCATCATCATCGTCATCATCAGTGTTGTCTCTCACCTGTTCATGTCTATACGGCATGTCCAATTCACACTATTGATATCTCGGTGTTTTAGCTGTTGGCACATTTTCATAATAGATCACCTTTGTGGCAGTGGCGGAGTGGGTAGGTGCTCGCCTTGCAGCCGGAAGGTTGCAGGTTCGAGCCCCTGCGTGACTGGCTGCATGACCGCAGATGCTCGTTTCTGCATGAGTGATCTGGAACGAACATTTTGTTGTGTGCCTTGTGCACACAATGACAATGAGTTGAATCTAACATTTACCTCAACCAAGGTCATTATTTATTTAACGCTTCCTATAAAGATCATAGTGCAAGTATGTGTGTCTGTTATCTAACACCTCCGAGACACGTTAATCAGTGTGGATGAATCTTACTGTATTGCCTGCGCAGGGTACCAGGATTATCAATTATCAGATTTCAAAATGAATGTGACATCACATCTACACTATGTGTACCCTGTTGTTTGTAAATACATATTGCTAAGCAATTTTTAGTGCAGTGGCACTTTGGGGAATGTGTCCATATCTGTAAATAAGTCTTCATCAAACACTAATAATGCCTGTAACTGATTACTTTGTTTTATACAATGAATATGTAGCTTGCAAAGAAGAACAGGAACACACACAGTACCAGTTCACAGCACCAGTCAAAAGCTTGGACACAACTTTTGACTGGTACTGTGAACTGTTACTGGCCTGTGAACCAGCGCCGCAGGCCAGGCAGAAACTGCCTGTGGGTAGGGTTTTTGCTACTTTATAAAAAAATAATACAAATGTAACTTTAGAAGAAAAAAAAACAGTGTTTATACAGTAAAAATAAACATAGAGTAAAAAGTCTTTAATTTCAGTGCAGTCAAATTTGACAGCACAGCCAACCTGAGGAGGCTTTGATGCATCTTTTTATTAAGACTTGTGACGTCTTCCTGTTCAGAAAGGTCATAAATTTTATACCCAAAAGATTGAACTAAGACTAAGACCATTGCGCTACATGACTGGTTTGGTTCAGTTAATTCCACATACTGGTACAATGTGCAATGCTATAAATATTCTACAGTACACTGTGGCTAACTGTAAGTAGGGGCAAAAGAGCCATTGGCCTCCCTACTTAAAGCTCCTTGTCCTACATTCTTTTTAGGTCAGGTATCACATTGTCCCTTTATCAACCATCATAATCCTATGAAAGGCCCTGTGTTAAATAAAAGCAAGTAATCATAAGATGGGAAATTATTTTTCAGTTGCAAATCTATAGTGCTTCGTACACTCTGCAGCTACGGAATCACTATTTTAAGTATAGATACATCAAACATGTCTAAACCATAAAAAAAATAAATAAATAAAATTAAACAAAACATGGCAGCAGAAGCAATAACAAAAGTGTTACCTTTTACAGTCCTGTCGTGGCCAAAGCACCTTCCTCTGATCACTACAATATGTTACCTGAACCTTTTTGTTTTTCAATCATCTACTTAATGAGGCAGGCCAGCTGACCAGCCAACACACCCCTGCATTTAAATGATCAGAATTGTCTAATGATCTAATGCATTTTATGCTTCACACATCATCTCATCTCACACTAGTCTGCTCATACTGGATGTCTGAATACATGCTTTTCAGCCATCAGTTCAGCTCTTAGACTGCTGGTCCAGACCTGTGTGGATAGAGACCCTGTGCCCCAGAGAAAAGTAAGAAAGAAAACACAGACAGCTTTTTATAAGTAGACCAGAACAGAATTTTAGGAAAGTAAAATGGCTCTGCTAGAGAAAAATCATGGTCACAGTTAAAGTTACTAAAGATAAAAAGAAACCATTGTTGACTTTTGGTAAGAAGCAGGATGTGAACACATTTTTTCCTGTGGGGTGAAGCCACACACTTTGTGCCCCTCTAAAAAAAAAAAAAAAAAGCATGACCTCCTGAAAAGCTGTTGTACTTTTAAAACAATATCACACAATGTCTGCCTTTGCTATGAGAGGACAATCTTATTCACAAAACAGCAAGGGGCCGCTTGTCTCTGAAAAACATAAACAGATTTTTTTTTTCAAAGGTTTGAAGAAGCAATTTTATTGTTTTTCTGGTGTGGACAGAGCCTGTAGAAAAAAAAATAACATATCTCTGTTCTGTGGTTTACAACACGCGACAAAAATACTTCAAAGAAAAATAGTCCTCCTGCTGCCGCCTCTGTAGCTGATTACTGGCTTAATGCAGTTTCATACCACATCATGCTGTTCTAGTCTAGTTTGGCCCTCAGCTTCTGACAACGGAGCGAAGGCTGTAGCAGGTGAAAGAGTTCATTAGAGCAGCAAGCTGGGGTCCACAACAAGCAGCCTCTTCACGTGGAATAGCAGAGCTTAGCCTCCAGCTGTGACCTCTCCCATCCAACATGCAGAGATAATACGGCAGCACAGAAACTCAAGGCAAAAAGTCTTCACACAGAGACGCACACTTAAGGCAGAGAGTTTAACAAATGTAGTGCAGCACAACCTTGCCTTTCAGTGCGCTGCCCCCCCAAACTCACCACCAACCCAACCTTCCTGTTAACGCTCGCTGCAGTTCAGATATATATTTTTTTCTCTTTTTTTTTATGAATATTTACAAAGGTCAAAACTTCAGAAGTTTGGAAATTGTTAAAACAAATATAGAGAGTTAAGGTCAAGGTTAGCAGTGTAATGAAGGCAGAAAGCAAATTTTTTGGCACCCGTATCTTCCACTGTGCATGCTGATGATGTTTGCCCTCCAGTAACCCTTCAAGCAGAGCCGATCGTGTACGCTCTCTTTTTCGTGAGCGCACACAACGCGTGTGTGTAACAGGTGCAGAGCAGAACGCAGCAGCACCATCAGCACAATCTGATTCGATGAAGTATTTATTCTAGAAATGGAATGAGCACATATATATAGCAGTCTATTAAAAATTAACCTAAATTGATAAGTTTCCTGACGCAACCTAGAAACAGCCTCCTGGCTGCCATCTGCTCTGCATGGGCATAACTTAGATCATTTATGTATTGTGTGCTATTTTGCCAAAAGAATGATTTGCATCAGATAAAAACATTACTCTTTCATAAACTAGAAAAAAAAAAGAGGAAATTACACTCAAAGAAACTGTGTTTCATGCTTCTCAGTGAGGTCAAAAAAAAAAATTACCAGTATGAATTTAATCTTTAACCACCAACAGATGGTTGTTATAAGTATATTCTCGATTTAAAAAAAAAAAGAAAACACAGTACTGCCAAGCTTCTAATGAACCGTGCAAATTATTTTGCGAGTGAAAGGCGTGTGTCACTTTTAGAGTGCTTTTTTTTTTTCCTAAAATGTTCTGATGGCATATTCAGTTGAACAAATCAACAAACCCTTTAGAGCTTCTTCTCAAAGCTGGGAGGTCAACTTGTACTCACTAAGTTCAGGACGCAGCTTCTGGTTTTGTATAGTTCAGTGAGAATGCAAAGGGTTTCTGTCCCACTGGGACCGGCATGCTATAAATGCTCGCATTCCTGTTGAATTTTGGGATAAGTGTCCATTAGATGAAATGTGTGTTAGTACTTCTGTCAGATTATGCGTGTTGCCACAAACAGCTGAGTGTGTTTTAACTAGGCAAATGCCTTGGGTATCTACTTGAGTGACTCACTCATGCTTCCCTCCTGCTCTTGTTCTACTTGTCTGCCTCTACCACATGGGTAATGGATTTTGAACAAAATACTTGCCAGAACCAGTCAACCAGTCACAATTTAAGTACATCCACTATCTGCACTGACAACAGCTGAAGCAGTGAGTGAAGTATGAAAAGATCAAGCTGGACAACATTTCTTGCTAACGCTTTACAGTACAGACCGCGACTAAGGGTGTCATTCCCCTGGAATTAGATGGAATTTCAATGTATTTTAATTGAAATGTTTAAAGTATTTGTAGGTAAATATAATTGCATTATAATTTCAAGTGAAACACATTGAAATTCCATTTAATCACACGAGAATTATGCCCTTATAAGTGTTACCCGTTTCTTTTAACTTGTACATGTAGGGAATAAACTGTAAGTTAAAGTCAATTCAAATACTTACATTTATATGTTAATTTTAACAGTATTTATTTTGATCAAATCTGACTGTACTTTTACTCATGAAACCTGTCCTGATTAGGTAAAAGTTCAAGAGAACAAATATGTACTCTATAAGTGAGGCCCTCCATTGGGACATCTACCTTATATGGACTATAGAACCTCATGCCATGAAGCTCCCAGTGCACAGTTTTGTTGAATCAGCACAGCATCTTCAACTTTTACGCAGTATGTGCCTCAGCCCTCGGGAACGCCACTCTGTAACTTTACACGCTCTGCCAGTGGTGGTTGAGTTGCTCTGGTTCCTAAACATTTCCACTTGCAGTAATATAATTTACAATCACGGAATATTTAGGAGGGAAGACAAACTGACTTGTTTCAGGAGTGGCATCCTATTACAGTACCATCCTCAAATTCAGAATGACCCATTCTTTCACAAGCGTTTGTAAAGGCAGACTGCATGGTTGGGTGGTACTGAGAACACCTCAAGTCAGTGGATAGGAGGTGTGGCTCAATGCTTTTCTCCTACTATGTTTCTAGATGAATTGTGACTAAAAAAAAAAAAGACCAGCATTGCCACTGGGGGGGTCATGCATGTGTTTGTCTTATTCTATTGTGGAACCTCAAGTTCAGCTTTTTGTTCATTACCAACTGAACAAACAAAGAGCCAGTATGACACTGTATTTGAGCACATTGCATATTCAAAAGGGAGTGACCAGTCGATCATAATGAAGTCAGGCTTATTGTGTTATAACTATACATTCAGACTTTTGGGGGGTTTTTTTGCAACCACCCAGGTCTGACACAGGGCTATCACAGAGAGACAGACAACCACTCACGTTCACATTCATACCTATGGCCAATTTAGAATCACCAATTAACCTAATCCCAGTAACTGCGTGTCTTTGGACTGTGTGAGGAAACCAGAGCACCCCACAAAAACCCCACACCAACACAGGGAGAACATGCAAGCTCCACACAGAAAGGCCAAGGTACCAAGGTGAATTTGAACCTAGACCTTCTTGCTGTGAGGCAACAGTGCTAACCACTGCACCACTGTGCTGCACAATTGTCAATCAAAAATGTCAAAATTTTAAACTGTAACAGCATTTCAGCCGTCCTCTTACATACAGACAATGGTGAGGAAAGAAACTGAAGTGACCCAAAGAGGTGGTGTTTTGGACTATGGACAGTTTTGCAGTGGAGAAAGTAAACTCTCATTGGACTGTTAATGTTCTTGTTTAAGTTAATAGTCTTATTGTTATTGTAGTCATGCTGTGTTTGGTCCTTGATTGTTGTGCAGGTGCAGTGTGTTTCTGGCTGATTAGGTTTAGCTAGCAATGGGCCACCAACATTTGCTCATGTTTTATTGATATGTAAATGTTAAATGCGGTGATGCTCCTTTATCTGCAGAATGTTTGATGTCCCTATGAAGAACTGATATATCTGTTTTATCACTGATGAGCTCAGGAAACCTTCCATTGTATTTAATCCAAAATTTTCCTTTGTAAAATAAAAAGTCAATCCAAATACTTTACCAAATAGCTTTCAATTACAGGAGCACGGATATCTTGTGTCTTCCTAATAATGTGGAACAAGTCATTTTTATAGAAAGGGACTGGAGGGTTCGGTGGTCTCAGGATCTTATCTCTGCTTTTAGCAGATAATATAAATATAAAGTGTAAAGCATCTTTGAGTACCTTGAAAAGCGCTATGTAAGTCTAATGCATTATTATTATTATTATTATTAATATGACTCTGTCGGCTTCATTATGTAATGACCTCCAGCTTGCCCTGGATCAGTTTTCAGCCAAGTAAAAAGTGTGAAATGCCCACTTTGGGTTGGAAAGTTGGGACCCCCAAGTTCAAGTATCTCATGATGTTGTTTATGTGTCAGAGAAGAAGAGAGTGGGAGACGGACACGCAGATTGGAACAACACAGTAATAAGGAGGCTGTGCTGGGCAGGTATAGGGAAGAGACAGCTGAGTGTGAAAGCAAATCTGTATATTTAACGGTTGACCTATGTTTCCACCCTCACCTGCAGGCAAGATCTGTGAACAGTAACTGAAAAGTAAGATCTCTGCAAGTGGTGGAAATCAACTTCCTTGTCACCTTGAGGCGACTGTTTCTTGTGATTTGGCACTATATATAAATAAAATGGAACTGAATTGAATCTCTGGGCTCAGCCTTAGAGATAGAGTTGGAAGCTCAGTCATTTAGGAGGGACTTTGAGTAGAGCTGCTACTCTGTCATACTGAAAGAGCCAGTTGTGGTGGTCAGCATCTGACCAGGATGTCTGCTTGATGAGATGTTTCAGGCATCTCCAACTGGTGAAAGACCTTGGGGCAGACCCAGGACATTCTAGAGAGATTATGGCTGTCACCTCCTCCACTTCTTCTGGGAAGTGGAGGAGGTGGCTGAAGAGAAGGTTTGGCCATCGCCACTTAGACTGCTGCCCTGCAACCTGGACCTGAAGAAGAAAATGGATGGACGGATGGCTGGATGGATGTCCTATTTCTGCCCTTAAAGTCTATCATTATTTCTCACAAACCTTTTCTCAAAAGTAGAAGTAGAAAGTAGGACACTGCACCATAACTGAATGTGTTGTTCTTTTGACCATACTTGACCAGGTTTCATGAAATGTGGCTGGGTATTTTGTGCGTATCCTTGATAACAGGGAAAAAAAAACAACCAACACTGAAAACATATCTCCACCATGACTCTCAGCAGGGATTTTATGTGAAAACATAAGTAGTGAAAAACTACTCAATGTTATTGTGACATGGTGTAAGGAAAATAATGGGAATAACTTTTCACATAAATGTAAAGATCTCACTGCTACTGCTTGCCTAGCTGTATTTTTTTCTTTTACTTTGGCAGACAGCCAGGATGTTATTTAATGTTCAGTTCGAGAGGGTTAACCATTTTAAACTGCCTGAGTAATCTGGCTCTTAGATGATCTGTTGGATTTCTAGAAGGTCGGTATTTTGGTCGGTGCAGTTTTTGACATGGCTGCTGTTGAAAGAAATATAGTGGTCTTGTAAAGTATTACTCAGATAATATTAAAACCTATTGTGGCTATAACTGAAGTTTTGATTGTGTTGGCATATAAAGGTGAACTTCACTGAAGGACAGAATTGCCATCTTCAAGCCATCTGGGGCTCCACATTTTTCTTTTAAAAGCCATAGCTTTTTTTCCCTCTTAGTTTATATTCACAGTGGAATTCCACAGAAGAGCGGCAAGGAAATCTCTCTTTTTCTCTTTTAGTCAATTTTGAGGACACTGCTATCTTGTTAGAATAACCTCTATTTGAATAAACCAGCACTGGATTTGGTGTTTATATCGGCATGAGCAGCCACATTGATCTGTATGTTATACGCATACAAGTCATGCAGTCTAGCCAAGCAGAAAGGAGTATACAAGCATTAAAATCATTTATAAGAAGAAAAAAAAAAAACATAAATCCATAGCACACATCTATACACCCACACGGGCAGAGAAAAGAAAAGCAAACCCTGGACAGAATTGCCCCAGGACAGTGAATTTTAAAAATCCAGATTGTTCCTTCTGTAAGACCACAGATCTATCTACTTCACTGCCTCACCGTTTTGCTATGATAGCATAATCTGTAGATTTTAAAATATATGAGATGGTTCTCACGCAGCCACCTTGAAAATATCCAGACAAGCTTTTGACAGCGTTGCACGAAACTGAAAGAAACAGTCTGCCCTTGATGAGAAGGTGAGTGCTCATGAAGGCGGTGCAAGGCCTTTGGAGAGAACTACACAAACAGCAGCCATGAGACGTGCTTTGTAATCACACAACAGAAATCTTTATATTACCGCAGCTTTTATTCAAGTTTATTATTAATCTGTGGTTTCCAGGGTGAAGAGGTGATGGCCTTTACTTTCTCTCCAGCATGGACAGAAGCTTATATTTTTGTCAGCAGAGCACAGATCCTTTTTATTTGCTATCATGGGAGGGGCACATGTCAGTACTTCTGCTATGGTGCAGTCACAAAACGAACCCACAAGGTCACATATGAATTGACTCTGTGAAAGTCACGTTGCCTAAAGAACTAAGATTTTCCAGCAGAAGCTTCATGACAAGCAAGGTCAAGCCAGCTATTGTGCACTAAAGGTAAAACTAACTTCTCAAGGTACAGAGTGCAGAAAAATTTGATTTTCTAGTTAAGGACTACTGCTCAGTTTTCATCCAAGTTTTAAAAGTTTGATAAATCTTTGAAAATGAATCCAAAGCCATGCTAACTGCTCAGTGAGGCTGCGGCTGCAGAAATGCTTTGAGCCAAATGCTAATGTCATCATGCTTATGCACAGACTGTAAAAAAAAAAAAAAAAGATGGGGGTAGCCACGGTGACATCGCCCATTTGTTTACAGCTTCCATTTGGAAGCTTCAACTTTAGCTTTATGGTTCTTGCCAGGACTGTTTCTTGAAGCCAGAAGAATTTAAATTTGAATGAGGGTTAAGTAATCAGCTAACACTAGCAAGCTTGGCTAGCAACGTGCATCCAAAGAATGTATGTGCAATGTAATTACTAGTTGGTGCTAAGTGCCATACAAATAAAGGACTAGCATTTCACTGATTAAAAGTGGAGCACAGATGGTCTATTAACACATAGCAAGCTATATTATTTATCAGGTAATGGTATTTAAAATTACTAGCATCACAAACAAATCTTCTTACTGTAAAACCTCAAGTTTTAGAACTTGCATATGATTATACTGATGTTAAGCTAATATACTGATACTATCATCATCTTTTGATAATATTTGAGCGTCCTAATTTTGGCATCAATAATAGGGAAAGCTGCTGGAAATTCCGTTTTGAGGGCATATAATTAAAAAAAACAAAGTTGAAATCATGCAGATGAAGTTACTTGAGGAAATATCAAATAAATATCACCTAGCTTTTGTGCACTATAGATTTCTATACTAAACCTCATGGTACTCCATCAAGCAATGACAGTATAGTTTAAACTCTACCTTAAATCAACTTTAGCACATACACTCACCAGCCATGTTATTAGGTACACTGCTTCAACTGCTTGTTAATGCAAATATCTAATCAGCCAATCACATGGTAGAAACTCAGTACATTTAGGCATGTAGACAAAGTCAAGATGACCTGCTAAAGTCCAAATTGAGCATAAGAGATGGGAAAAAAAGTGTGATTTAAGTTACTTTGAATGTGACATGGTTGTTGGTACCAGACAGGCTGGTCTGAGTATTTCAGAAACTGCTGATCTACTGGGATTATCCCACACAACCATCTCTAGGGTCTACAGAGAATGCTTTGAAAATGAGAAAATAACCAGTGAGCAGCAGTTCTCTGGGTGAAAATCCCTTGTTAATGTCAGAGGAGAATGGTCAGATTGCTTCAAGCTGATAGGAAGGCAACAGTCACTCAAATAATCACTCACTGCAAGCAAAGTGTGCAGAAGAGCATCTCTGAATACACAGCACACCAGATGACCACACCAGGTGTCAGCGAAAAACATGAAACTGAGACTACAGTTTGCACCGACTCACCAAAATTGGACAAAAGAAGATTGGAAAATTGTTGCCTGGTCTGATGAGTCTCAATTTCTGCTGTGACATTTGCTGGTGGGGGTATAATGGTGTTTTCTTGGCACACTTTGGGCCCCTTAGTACCAACTAAGCATCACTGAAATGCCACAGCCCCAAGATTATCCCTGACCATGTTCATCCCTTTGTCCAGTGTACCCATCTTCTGATGGCTGCTTCCAGCAGGACATCAAGCCATGTCACAAAGCTCAAATCATCTCAAACTGATCTCTTGAATATGACAGTGAGTTCATTGCAATCACATGGACTCCACAGTCACCAGATCTCAATGCAACTGAGCACATTTGGGATGTGGTGGAACTGGAGCCGACAAATCTGCAGCAATTGTGTGACGCAATTGTGTCAATATGGACCAAAATCTCTGAGGAATGTTTCCAGCACTTTGTTGAATCTGTGCCATAAAGAATTAAGGCAGTTCTGAAGGCAAACTATAGTTATAGGTGTACCTAGTAACGTGTCTGGTGAGTTTATATTAGTTTATATTAGTGCACTGCTGAAGGTCTTCCGGACAAATGTAACCATCTAACGAATCAATTAATGAGCATTTTAGTGGGTTATTTTATGGGGCCAGTGCTTAAAAATAACAGCACTGCATTACATTTGTAATGCAAAGTGTATGCTATATATAGCAGCCATTTAACATTACGCAAGTGTAGCCTGCCCAAGCTGTTGACAGGAAAATACAGCTATTTAAGATTTAAGGGCACACATTTGTTATCGCTGTTAAGGAGGAGCATTTTCACTCACGATACTTCCCTGAAACTGTGACAAGACTGCCCTTCACAACTAATATTCCTCGCTTCTGGAAACGTTATTCCTGTGTGATGATAGCCTCACAGGTTGTCATTAAAAGCAGTAAAGGTAGTGGTGTGTTACATTAGCACTGGAACAGTTGTAGGTCTTGCTCAACAGCCCTTCTCTTCATTAAAAGTTGGTTAATTGACGGTGAACTCTATCTACTTGTGAGGGAGTAATGAGCTAGGAGGGAAGGTCAGGTTCAGTGAATCAGCACTGATTTCACTAATTAATATAAAAGAAAATCCAAGTCGACTATAAAGAATGAGAAAAAATAGGCTCATAATGTGGCTATCGCTGAGGAATATTCTCAAGTATATTCCACTGTATTAGTTGCAGCTGTAATCATAGAATCGTACAAAAGGGGGAAACCTGTTGAGTGACAGTGAGTTTCGTATTAGCACCAACTCTGTCTCTTCCTTTTTCCTCTCGTCTTCTGTCCATTTGACTGATCGTGTGCATACATGTGACTGCCTGTCCCTCCACCCTGCAGTGAACGCGTTAGCCTGTTTAAGTGAACACTTTATCATCCTCTTCTCTGTCAGGCTCTGCTCTTCCACTCCCTTTGTTTCTCTGCATCTATGCTCTGCCTTTTTCATCTTCTTCTTCTTCTTTTTTTTTAATGCTGGCCAGTCTCCATGCTTCTGTTCTGCATCTCTCCCCCTCTTTCCTCTCTCTGCATTATCTTCTCCATCTCTCCAGCTGTCCCCTCCAGTTCCCTTCTCCCTGCCCTCCCATCTGCTGATCATGCCCTGATTATTCTGCAGAGGGAGGCTCTTCCCCATCAAACCGTCTTTCTCCCCGGATGTTCTCCACTCTGTCCCCTATCCATCAGACTTTCTCCCGACACAATCGCTCCATCTGCCCCCCCCCCCCCCCCCCCCCCCCCCCCAATATTTTCATTCCTTCAACCTTACTTCCCATCTTTCATTCATGTCCTTCTTCCTCCATCAATATATTCATAAAACTATTTCTTCATCATTCATATCCATCCTTCCATTCACACATCCGCTCCTTCTAACCAGTCCACACCCTGCAGCACTCGTACCAAAATGTAGGAGAGACAGAGCATGAGCCAAGATAAGCTCTCCCTGCAGGTCACTGTCTATGTACCAGCTGATAGGAATCAATCTGCACTCCAGGATACTACTCCTTTTGTTGTGTTTCTTCTCTCTGTTACAGGCCCCGTAGTTTTATTTTTCTTTCTCTTTAATCCTCCCGTTTTTCTGAAGCGGTGCCAAAAATCATTATAGTGCAATACCTTGATCCTTTCTTCCTCCTCACTGTCATTACAGAATTTGAATTGTATTTTGTTCTGCTTTTTGATTTAGTTTATACCAGTGGGTGTTCGCCACATAGCTTCTATAATGCAGCGCAATCTGTCATTTAGGCTTTCTTTCATCTGCCACTTCAGAGGTATCCCTGCGGTTTATTGTACAAGATAAATGACTATAGGTTCTTTAGTTTGGTAGATTGAGGGGTCAGGACTGATATCTAGTAAAGCTAATACTTACTATTAGCCACAGATGTAACACATCTAGGAGACTGAAAGACTGCATATCAGTCGGGAACTGTCTGCCATTCATTAGGCAAAGCCAGAGCAGGCTTATACCATCTGGAATAAGCACTGTTAAAATCAGCCTAACAAGCCACTGCACTACATGGACCAGAGTCAGATTGGCAGAAGGGAACTCATACTTTCACTGCTTATAGAATATAAAATAATGGTTAAAAAAAATATGACATTTTTGTTAGCATTTGAGTTTATTATTTGTTTATTTAGTTCAAATTAAGTTTAACAAGTTAGGGACACACTCAGTGTAAAATCTGAAATTCATAATTATTCTGAAATAAACAGTTCCAAAGACAAATTCATTAAGCCTTAAAAATGTAAAATTTCCAACATTTTGATTTAAAAAAATCCTGTTTCAACAATTGTAACAAGTTAAATTTGTTGCAATAAACATTTGTACAAGACAGAAACCAGGTTGTTACTTTTCCCTCATTCATTTTTTTTTAGGATGTATAGTCTGATAATAAGTTTAGATTTTGCATTATTATGGATAAGCTAAACAAAAAAATGCCCATTTCAATTTGCATAAATATAAATTCTTTAATATTTTGGTATCTAAACCCCAAACATGTCACTGTAAGAGGAGACTGTGATACTGATAATGATAATAAATTCAAAATAAAACAGTGGCATGATTTTCTTTTTTTATTATGCTTCATATATTTATATAAAAAAAATCTAAATGTATAAATAATCAATAGTTTTATAGATGTTGAGATCATTGAAAGAAGCCAGCATTTTGTCCAGAAATTGATGTTGACATGAGACTTTAATTGTGAAGTAAATCACCATCCAGCAGACCCCCATGGGGGGTTTTATGGCTGGTTGAAAAGTTTTGCCACTTAAATATGGATATCTTAAATATGTCAATCAGTGGACTGGTGTACTGTCCATGTCAGGTGGTATAACCAGTGTAAAAGTAGGAAATTACCTTATCATAAAAATTTCATTGAAAATTTATATGTTTGGTCTTTGGTGCCAAACATAAAGCTAATACAGGTGTCCATGAAAAAAGTCTGTTTAAAATAGGAAATAGTTGTAAAATTCAGGTGGTACAGCTGCATGAAATGTCACTTCATGAAATTAATAATGTTATTAAAAGCTCTAGGAATATACATTAAATTTCTAAAATGGTTATTACTGGTTATTATGATGGTTGTTTTTATTTAATGGACATTAGAGACTTTACAGGATTGTAATTTTCTTAAATAGGGTGAATTAAGGATGAATGGGACATGAGGTGGAAGCAGGGGCATTTCAGCTAATTAATGTAAATGAAAACCAAATTAACTAAATAAATAAAATTAATTAACTCAATGAAATAAAACAATATTATACATATAATTATGACTAATCGAAAGGAGTAAATTGACAAAATGGAATAATAAAAAAAATTGGACAAAATTTCATTCAATTCCTTTTTAATAATTAAATTAATAATAAAAAAAAAGATACAAATTGAATAGATCTTCAAAAAAAGATCATACCCTTTCTTTATTATCACCTTCTTAAACCACATGTGCAGCATAAAGTCAGGGGCCTTTCTGCTCTTATTCATAGAGATGAGAATGTCCCGTAACAGAGGGAGCATTTGGCACGTCACGTGGAGAATTTGGACAAAATTGTTATAGCATGAGATCCTGAGCCCCAGTACATGTTTCTAATAGTTTAACACGCCCTCTTTCAGATGAAGTGATAAAATCCTTCATACAATGTTACAGTGGCCACCAAATAGTAGGCATGACCCGCATCTACAGCAGCCAGACGTCAGTGCTGTGGTGTAGTGGAGGCTCTCTCAGTTTTCATACTGTGTCTTGCAGTGTGCAGTACTCTGTAGCCAGGGAGGCGTGTGGATTTAAACTTGTGACACAGTTGGAATAAATGCTTTGTGTTATTTCAGCTGCAATGCAGACTTCTGTGAATGAGTTCAACAACACAAGGGACACATATAAGGCCTGACTACCAGCTAGGGCGTTCTGCTGTAACAGCATTTTCCTGTATTATTAACATTGTATAATTTGACTTGATTGGTATTTGAAGCCTATTTTGTTTCATTTTCTGAATTTCAAAGCCAGTTGTTTGCATTTCCCAAAGTACATACTTTTTTTCTTTTTAAAGAAAAAATAATCATTGTTTTTTTTTTTTTTTCCTTTTTCCAAAATGAAAAAAATATTGTAGCTTTTATGCATCTTTTCATACACATGTCTTAGATGAGTGTGCTTGGATCTAATTTGACTGCAAGCATGAAAGCAAAAATCAAGTCTTGAAAGTTTTAAACCGTCAATGCTGCACTACATACAGAGAGGAATACAAACTCTCCAAGAACTGTGATGAAAAAAGAAAACTATAATATTCTGACTAAGAATAAGTTAACTGAAGTTAATTAAAAGCTTGCCGTTTTATCATGTTTGTCACCTTGATCTGTTGCTATGGCCTTCACCAACTCCTGAGAGAAATATCCAGCTCTTTAGGAGCTAAAAGTTTAATCCACAACATGTCAGAATTAGTTGCTTTGTGTACCTGCTGTTTGAGGTAATTTACCTGAACCTTTTGCCTGGAAAAAGCTGCCTGCTGCAGCTTAAATGAGCTTGCTCAGTGTGGACTAGATCAAACATTAAAGTTATGGGACATAAAACTAAATCCATGATCTTTAAAGGTGCTGCTCTATGTACCAGCACTCAAATTATTCATAATTTATCACTATGAACAACAACTTTAACACAGTCATCCAAAATCTATTATACGGTTGGACAAAAAGTTGGATTAGATTGTGTTACTTTAAAAACATGAATGGCCCTAGAGAAATAGATTTTAGACCCTGGAAAGTTGTATGATTTTATGTCCCGTGCCCCACAATCTTCTGTGGAGATGTTGTTTGGATTAACTGTGACTAACCTCAGTGGCGGATCCCCGCACTAGAGGAAGGTCACTGTAGAGGTGGATGGGAGTGGACCACACACGCCTCCTGCCACAGAGAGATTTATCAAGCCAGCTTTGCTCCCCGAAACACATGGTTAATTTAGCAGCCATTACAGGTGACATTTTGATGAATAGAGAAGGCTGTTCACGCATACATAGGCAAAAGGCATAAACACACACAAACACGCGCGCGCACGCAGACACGCTCATAGAAAGAATAATGGTCATTTTACTGCAGTCTGCAGGAGGACAGGAGATAAAAGTTAGTGTTGGGAGAATGATGTGTCAGGATGGTTTCATTAACTCAGAGATAGAAGACTCCTGTCTGTGCCATCAGTGATCATTCGAAGGGAAGAAATTATTCTTCGCTGCTGGAGATGGACATGTGCACTAACATAGTGACAAACTGTTCAGTTACTCACAGTTAATCCCAACTGCTTATAGACCCAAATAATCCTGTCTCTGTAATTAGTACCCCTGCTAATCAGGATTTAGCTGAAATGTTAAAAGGTACATGTGCACCTGTGTGCGCAGCCCCAGAGAAAATCCCATGCAGCCAGGAGACAAGAGGCCATTGCTCATTGATCCCCCCCCCTAACCCATTTATCATCATTTTCATCCCTTTAAACTGATATCTATTGATTTGTCGGAGCTGCCCTTCACCGCTTTGAGTGGGAGGTTCCACACATACCACAAACATTTGATCACTGTCAAACATGTGTTGGCTGGGGCTGTGACAAACACACACTAAGCTGCTCCACAAAGAGCTGTCTATTCAAACCAACAGATGATATAGAGTTGTTCTACCCACACATGCAGGATGCAGTCTGCCTACGGTTGAACAGCAGCCCAGAGCCAGGAGCGGATAGAAAATGTCCTTTATGAAGCAGCAACTCTGCTCAGGCTCCTGTGTCTTGTTGGTGATTTGGCAGCGAGCAGAACAGACGCACAGGCAGACAATAGAGAAGTCTCTATGGAGATCAGCCTGCACTGCTACACGGCCACTATTCTTTTTTTTTTTTTTTTTTTCTTCCCCCCAAGTCCTGGTGCCTGCAGGGACTCTGTAACCCTTTAATATACAGTTTCAAAACATGGACGAATCAATTTCCCTTTGCTGTGTTGAATATCAAACCTCTCCCAAGGACCAACGTCAGATACTGAAAAGATTATTTGGGGAAAATGAAATGAGAGATTCAAGAGCATGCAGCACTGCAGCATAAGTCTTAGTAATAACAGAAAGAAAAAAGCCAATACTTTGTCCATCTGGATCATCACAGTAACAGTCATATCAGATTAAACAATCACATCAGATGCAAACTTGATTTGATTATGGTCTTTCACCACTGTGGGTATTTTTTTCACCACTGTCGGGGAGTAGAGTGGTGTCATTACTTTCAGTGCTGATCACGATGCATCCTGAAGGTCAGACCTGATGAATTGGAGAGACAGCACTGTTATAGAGAACAGCCATTATCCATGATAGTGAAAGAGATTATTCACTCTCCTGAGAGAGGAGAGGAAAGGAAATACTGAGGAAAGTAGATAAAGATTAACGCAGGTGAAATCAAAAGGAAAGGAAAGGAAAGGAAAGGAAAGGAAAGGAAAGGAAAGGAAAGGAAAGGAAAGGAAAGGGGCTCCACATTCAGAGGGCTCAGACAAACACCTCAGTGAGGAGTCACTGTGAAATGCTGATAGCTGATGGGTGACAAAACTCCCCTACCCACTTAAAGCTGACACCTCAGTGCAACTGTTTCTCTCCACAGCACGCAGTCAGGGATGATATCAGTGTACCTGAGAGAAGCTAGAATACTCCCAGCCCAGTTAGAGCTGACACCAGGAAACAGTCTCCCTCCTCCGCTCCCCTCTGTTTCAACTCAACATTTTCTCTCAGCGGAGATGTCCTCTGACAGAATTCAGCACTGTAACCACTACACAAGGCTGTTAGCTGAAGATATCCCCTCAGGCTGGAGTTTAAGGGCAGAAACGCCTGCTGGTTTGACAGAATTAAAATAGCGTTGCTTTCTAACCTCATCACCAAATAATTTGCAAATAATCTAAAAACATGAGGACATCCTTTGCACCCCATCATCCCTTAAACTATGCTTAATATTGAGGCAGGAAACATGCAGCTTGTAATCTATGGGATATCCCATCCTAATAGGGGTCTTCTTGAACCCTAAGCCCATCTCCTAGTCTGTCTCTGCTTCTCTCTGCAGGCTGTGGTGATGAAGTGCTCTGTGCCTGCAGTAGTCCAGCAGTGTGCCGTGCATGATAAAAAGCAAGTGATGGTAGCGGGGGTGGGGGGTGAGGGGGGAAGCCTGGGGAAGGCTGTGCAGCCAACAAAGCTGCAGGCCACAAGCCACGCTGTAGGCTGGAAGTTGAATAAATGATTTGAATGGCAGTAAAATGCAGATGCAAATTGGCTTGGTCTGGTACATAAACATACAGCCACATGCATGAAATGACACACATAAACAAAGCCGTGCGTCTGGTTTTATCTACAGATACAAAAGTAATGGTAATGCATGAGCACAACCGCAGATGCATGCATTCACTCACACAATCACCACTGCCAGTCTGCATATTGTACATCAGCCAGCCCCATTATCATCTACAAGAGATGAATACTGACGTGAGCAAGATGCTAAGAGAAAATAACCTGTTTTTCTTCTCCTGTGACACGTCGTATATGTTCACATCTTAATTCATATCTGCAATGATTTTTAGAAGGCACAGAAAGGTCTTTTCGAAATCGCAAGGGTTTTGACAAGCTCAGGTTAAGTCTGTGTCTCGTCAACAACCTGGGATTCAGTGTCTCAACCAGAAACCCTGTGGTTAATAGATGACTTTAAAAACACATCAGATTTCAATGGGGGGGGGGGGGGGGGGATCATGCTGGATATCTATACTGATATGGACTGGGTACTGTGTTAGGAATGAAAGGATGTGCTCAGGGTGACCCTGTGAAAAGCACGGGGTGCCAGTGGTTGAGATGCCAATTCTGGTATTCTATGGCAATTGCCAGTTGGGATCCATGGTGCCGAGCAGAGAGCACAGAGGACAGGGCACCCTCGTGAAGTCTGTGTCTGATTGTTTGGTCAGAGACTTTCACACCAGCGACCTGCTGGTGGTCATTCTGTAGCTCTGCAGTGCTCATCCTGTTCCTCCTTGCACAAAGGAGCAGATACTGGTCCTGCTGATGGGTTAAGGACCTTCTACGGCCCTGTCCAGCTCTCCTAGAGTAACTGCGAGCCTCCTGGAATGTCCTCTGTGCTCTTGAGACTGTGCTGGGAGACACAGCAAACCTTCTGGCAATGGCACATATTGATGTGCCATCCTGGAGGAGTTGAACTACCTGTGCAACCTTTGTAGGGTCCAAGTATCACCTCATGTTAACAGTAGTGACACTGACTCTAGCTAAATGCAAAACTAGTGAAAAAAACAGTCAGAAAAGATGAGGAGGGAAAAAATGTCAGTGGCCTCCACCTGTAAAAGCATTCCTGTTTTGGGGGTTGTCTCTTTGTTGCCCCTCTAGTGCACCTGTTGTTAATTTCATCAACACCAAAGTAACTGAAACTGATTAACAACCCTCTCTGCTACTTAACTGACCACATCAATATCCCAGGAGTTTAATCAACTTAATGCTCTAAAGTGTTCCTTTAATTATTTTTTTAAAGGTGTATAAGACATGATTGTAAAAACATCTACTGAGATCTTTTGGGAAATAAAGGGAACTTTAAAAAAACAGCAAAATTATCTTAAATCTAAATTACAGATATTTTCAAAGAAAATAGTTCACATAATGCCTCCAAAAGATTTGAAATAAAAAGCACCTGCTGCACACATGCGCACATGTGTGTGTGTTTCTGTCTGTATACGCCTGAATCTCAAAGCTCAGAGGATTAAATTAGAGAAGGAGTAGGTGCACTGTTTCTGAAGAGAGGAAGGCTGGACCACTTCATGGGTCACACCTCTAGACTCCATCTGCACTCCAGGCCTCATTGAGAAGAAGATCTCAGGGGTACCGGGCGGGCAGGATGACCTGAAGTTGGCCTGGGGAAGTCATGCTCAGAGAGGCAGACATCACTGTACAGGTCAACTGTGCTTCTCGAGGGGGTGATTAAAAAGTTAGAGGTGTGATTTTTCTGCTGTTGCTGCAAAATACAGCGCAGTACCCGAGGCGAAATGTATTCAGTGTTTCTCCGGTGAGTATTTTACATTTTGGCATTTAAATGACTGTAATATTAACATAAAATTAATCATAATAGGAAATTATCTGAAGTTGACTTGACTTCCGCCTACCTTAAATTCGCTGCAGAATACCAAGACAATACATTTACATTTTCTCCACATGGTCTGCCTTCTCTTTATCCCTGGGATATTAAAAGTTTAAGGCAGTAAGACTAAACCTCAAGTCTCAGTTTGTGACTCATCATCAGCAGCTGTACAATGCCGAATAAATTCTGCTTAGATGAAGAATAATGTTTTCCCCATAGCTTTTCTATAACAAATGAGTTATGTCAGCAGGAGTCAGGGAAAGTGGATTTACTTAACACCTGACTAAAGTACAGGTTTTTTCTGTCTTATGTTGCTAACCTATGTCATGAGCTGGCTCAAAGTAGGTGGCAAGGATGGAGTCCACACAAGAGGTTGAATTAATTAAATATAATTTATTGCAAAAAACTAATAAAATCAAGGAGGGCTGACGTCAGTTGGGGTGGAAGGGAGAGACTGAGCAGTCTAATGTCACATGGCCTAAAGCTACACATGGCTTTGCAAAAGTTCCATCAACCAAACACAAAACTGGAATTAAAGTCTGAGCACTATCCAAGGTAGCATACCCAATGATCCCTCCAAACAAAGGCTTGCTAACAAAAAAAAACTTCCCAAGATGCCAACAGGCAGTTAATCAAGCTCCAACAAAGCTCGATTAGTGGTGCCTACACCAAAGCTACCAGGCCAAACTTCCAGGTTAGACATATCACAGCACCATTTAACATCTCAATCTTCATAGACTTATCAGTTATACCACATTCAGTGATGTTAACCAAATATCACAAAGTACTTTGGAGAGAGTCCGAGCTCTCTAGTCCCAGCCATTGCATCAAAACTAATCTCAACCCTAGTCTTTGGACAGATACATGTGGTGGGTACTTATGCGCTGATTCCACTGGCACACAAAACACACCAGAAATTGGCAACCTTCTGGAGACCAGGGAAATGCTCCCAAGATATTGTCTTCAACCATATTCTCTGCCACACAGAAGTAAAAAAAAAAAAAAAACAAGTCATCCAACAGCAATCAACCACTTAAGGTCTACTAAAGGGATGCATGGCTTATGAAAACTGAAATGTGGCTATATTTACCCCAAAACAGCATGTAAAAACTTAAAGGGTTTGAAGGCCGAACAAAATGGTTTTCAATGCTGCTCTCTTCCAACATCAACAGAAACCAGCTCAACAAAAGTCATTAAAGTAACTGGTAAAAACAAAAAGCCAAACGTTTTGGCCACAATCCTGAATTTCAAAAGCTGCACTCAAAGATTTCAGGAAATGACAAGATGAGTTTGCCATCAAAGCTGAAGCTCTACCCTTACCAATTTGTTTGAAAATCCTGGATGAGCCCCAATGTGTCATGAGCTGGCTCAAAGCAGGTGACAAGCAGGGCGTTACAAACAGACTAACAAAATGCAAACATCAAAAAAGGGTTAAAGCCAGGTAGAGTGGAAGAGAGAGAGAGACTGAGCAGTGTCAGGTGAGCTGCATCAGCCCATATCAGCCAGTTAAGAATAGATGAGGACTCATTGGAGACAGTAGGAAGGGCGTCACATTGTAGAAAAACTATTCTTTATTATTTATTACTATTTATTATTATTTATTACTATTCTTTAAAACTGACGAGCAGCTGCAGAAAAAGTTCCTAAACTCTTTGAAATGTTTCGATATGTCTGCATAAATAAGTCATACTTTAAAACATCATGATATTCCTCAGACTTTGTCCCCTCACATATATGTAAATATGCATTATGTCCCTTGATAAATAAATCTGACATTATCTTTATTTCTTGTGTTTAATGTAGTTCTCTTTTTCTATAGGGCCTCTGTGAAAATATGATCATGTTTTAACCCAATGTAAAACATTTCAACAGGTCACTGTGAGCTGATTATGCACCAGTTAATCCTGTTAATCCTGGTTACATTATAAGTTAACCACCCCTGCTTCACGCTTAAAATTGGAATAATAAATCACTGGAAAGTCCCTTCAAATTATTTTCGGTGCAATGGATAAATACTAATCCAGTAATACAGTATACCACTCTAAAATATTTATATATGTCGATTATAACCAGATACTGCTTACCCTGGTTAAAATGCACTGCCAGTGATTACTGCACACTCTTGCCTGTCTCGGTGTTGGCGCTGGAGCGGCTGCTGCTCTGCTGACATGCTGGACTTGCTACACAAAAGCGTTTCAGGCATGTTTTTTAAGTAGTCCGTCTCAGATATTCAATCCAGCTGTCGCAGAGGCTTGCTTTTTACCTGTGATATATGCATGAGTGGAAGTGTAGCCTTTGAATTTCAAGTCTATTTTCCTGCATTTTACACAGTGCACAGTAATTGTGTACCGGGCTCTGAGTGCTTCCAAAACACAGGTGACCTAAAACTCAATGCACTGCCTGAGCGCCTCTTGTGTAGACCCACATAGAGCACCAAAGCTGCTGCTGTTTTTCTGCTAAGCCCTGAGGGTTAGATTTGGGCATTTATATTTATTTTTAACCACAAGCATATCTAGTCTTAGAATTGACTCTGCCTTGAATATAATCATCTTGACAGTAGTGGCAGGATCACCTTTTGGCTAAGGAACACCATAAATATTTTTAGAGAATGGGTAGAGACTGCAAGGCAGAGAATGTGGGGTGTACATGTCAAGGTATCCACACCTCCTGCAGAGATTCTGCATAAGCTGTCTGGCTGCCCCAACCAGAAGGTGACACAAGTAGAGGTGAAGAGCACTTGTATGCAACCCTGAATACTTTCATGGAAGTTAGCAAATATTACGAGCAATACAGAGAAGTACACAATTTGCACAGAGAAATGCACTGATTGAGAGCGGCCAGGATCTAATATTACACTTAGTTATCATGTTCTTAAGGCAGATTTAATCCTTAAGAGAACATCTGCTGTGGTATAAAAGAGCCTTGGGCAGCTGTTGATAAACTATAAGCTGTCAGTCATGTCTTATGTGCCCCCCTCTTTACGTCCCTGAGGGGCACAGAGAAAGGGGGAGAAAGACAGAGAGTTAATCAAAGGAGTAGTTTTCCAATTAAGTGACAGCGAAAGTTACAGGATTGTATCTTGAATCCATTTGGCTTACTTCATGCCTGAGATGGGGGTTCTAAATAGACTCTGTTGATTCTCAGGTTTAATGATTAAGCCGGTCATGGCATATAGAGGACTGTTTTTAACACCGCATTGTGTTGTTCTTGTGCATCTTTGTGCTCTCCCGGGGAAAGCTTTTACAAGCACAATCACTCTTGTGTTTGAAAAATGTCACCCTGCGTCATGCGTGTTGAGATTAAATTCAAATGTTTTCTGATGCTCATCAGCTTACCCTGTGAAATATTCCAAGAAGCTCCTTTCCAGCTAAAGCAATTTGTTCTGATGGGACTGAAGGTTATCCACGTGGATCCGGAGTGGGGCCTTAGTGTATGATTACATGTTTAGCTCCAACATTGATGTAATCCACAAAGGGCATTACCCCCCCTAGCTGATATGTATCGTGGGGTGGGGTGGAGGGCTTTAAATCGGCACCCAATCTCTCCCCATCTCGCCCCTGCAGCTTTTCCCATCAAACAGCTGCGATTTTGCGCACTTCTCCTGATGGGGTGCTCCTCGATTCTCCTGCGGCAGTCGGACGGCTGACCCTTCATCCAAGGTGCCTCTTCTAACACGTCTGAATGTTTTATTCATGACACCTGTAGAACACAGTAAGCTGCTAAACCGCAACCAAAACAAAACGCCTCAGTCACCTCAGGAGAACCACTTTCCCTGTTGAAATAAGACACCTCACATGTCTGTCGCAGGGCTGTTTAGACGCTCATACTATGAAACAACCACACTGGGACAACCGAATCTATTTCACCAGGTTGAGAAAAGATGTGCTGATGCACATCAAACCTCCATGTTTGATTAAAAATATATTCCTGTGTCTTGGAAGTTGTCAAGGAAGGATAATTACACCGTTGACACGTCCCCAGAATAGACATGCTGGTCTGTTGTTTCTAAGCAACTCATTGTATTTAAATCTGTTTCTTTTTTTTTTTCTTTTTTTTTGGGCTCATTTGCTGTCTCACCAAGAAATAGATATAAATAATCACACCACTCATATAGCTGCACCCACCCAGTGCCATTTAGCTCAGCTTAGCATAAAATTAAAAACAGGAGACACCAGGCCAAGAAATTGTCTGCTACAAACCACTTCCTGTTATTACAAGGATTTTTTTTTTACACTTTGGGTTTTTAAAGGGGATCTATTATGCTTTTTCTTATTTTCTCTTAATCCCCGTGATTCAAAGCTCATCTGACTGCTCAAAACACGTTATATCATTTTTTTTCTTTTTACTTTTGGTAGAGGGATATGTGACTGTGAGCCAATCCCCGCTCACCTTAAATATTTTGTTTGCAAGGGGCAAATAAGAAAAGGACAAATAAGGGTTATTTGAAAGCTGAAAGCATGCAAAGCTACTCTAAAGAGAATGCAAGTATTGAGTTGGAAATGAGCATAATAGGTCTCTTTTAATAACTGATGCCCACACTAAGCATAAAACATTAAACTTATTTAATCAGTCAGCGCAGTTGGTTCTGATGGCCAAGCAGCTACGTATCTATGAAATAATGTTACTTTTGCAAAATGCTACACACCAAAAACTCTCAATTGTCTTTCAGTGCTAAACCCACAAAAAATAAGCACGTGAAGCATAAACTACACTTTATTAATATGAATGAAAAACTCGGGCAGTTTTCAATTAAGTTTTGTCATACATAGTACACATAGGGTACACCATGCTGGAACATACCATCAGTATAAAAATGACTGCACAAAAGTGAATCCATACAAAATAGCAAACTCTAGCGGCTCATCAGAACTAACAGCTACACCTACAGTACATACAGGAGGCAAGCAACTGGACATTAATTGCATGAATCATGAGTGAAAGAAGACTTTCAGCATATCAGGAATCAGCAAGACTGCGTTTTGCTGCCATCATACAGTCCGTGTAAGTGACTATTGCTCTGTTAATAACTGTTAGTTGAGCCGATGCCCTTGTTTTGCCTATGAATATAATGATCCTTGTCATAATAGTGAGTGCAGAGCTGTAAAATAAAATTTGCTGGAAAATAACAGTATTTGAGGGACTTGTGCTAAAGAGTGAGCTGGAAGCATGGTGTTGTCTTTGCTGTTGGCTTTGATAGTAAATTAGTGTCAATAGTCATGGTTTTATCAGCATATTATATACAGCGGGCTCTCCTTTGATTATCCAGTCACTGGAATTGTGCCTAGCTTTTATTTATTTCTTTCTTTTTGTATATTTTTGTACATGATTATGCTTTTAGAGACCAATATTATTTGTAGAATTTGACTTCTTTTTAAAAGCCACAGTTATAAAGGAAAACATGCACAACCAATATACATTTGACAGCATGTATCATTTATACGGCTCTTATTTATATGGGTGCTAAGTGTGCTATCCAACTCATGTTGGGTCATCCTCACGGCACCCCTGAAACATGTTCCCACAGTTACAAAAAACACATGAAATTGGCAACATACACACACACACACACACACACACACACACACACACACACACACACACAGTGACAGTGATTGAACTTAAGTCAGTTTGTGCTACCACAAATTGATCTCAGATAGGTTATGAGAGCTTTGCAAGCAAGAAGGAAGCAACAGAGCAACAGATGGATTGGGACAGGAACTAATATCAGACCTCATCCAGACACCTGCAATGCAACAGGCATGTGGAGACACTGAGGTAGGGTCAAGGATGATATTGTGTGGACAGATGCTAAGAGAAGGCAATAGCCACAAACACGTCCCCTGGATCCCTTCGATGGCTTTCATTTTTTTGTTGTTTGTTTGTTTTGTTTTCCATGGCATTGCCTTCCTATTTTTTATCTAATCAAAATGTGAGTAAATGTACAGCACAAAATCATTTTTAAATGAAACTCATATGAGAAACTTGAAGCCTAGAAAACCTTATTGTGTTGTTGTTATTGGTTTGAAAGCATTATTCAAAGGGTTTGTCTGTGTATCATTATGAGGAATCTTTGCAAAATAATTGTTTAGTTTCATTTCTTTTTATTATGAAAGTCAGATTTTTTTTTTTTATCTCCTGGTGTGCTATCTTATGTATGTGCCTTCTGAGATATGTGTCTGAAGCTCTAACTAATGAGCTTTAGAAAAGCTAAATGTAGCCTGATAGATAAAATATATGCCAGTCCATTTGTGGTATCATCTAACTTTGAGCAAAAAGAAAGAAATAAAGCAAATTATTGTTTAAAACCAGCGTGGCTGAAGTTGCTGCAAGTGGGCAGATGAGCGTGCCTCTTTCACTTCTCAAACCCTAATCTTCCTGGCAATCAGTGGATTTGAGCCAGTGGCATTTTTGATCACAAAATTTCTTCTCCCTCATGAAAAATGCAAGCATTTCCCTTATGATCAATAAAAGCCTGCACCACTGGATCCCAGGTGATCAGACACAGTGCATAATACACCCTGTGTGTGACAGCCACGTATTGTGGAATGATTGAAATTGATGCAATGTCAATGTTCGGTAATCACAGAGCTCCCTGTCTCTTCTCCTTGATCATTCAGAGTGAATCAGACCCAGTCTTTGATCAGTCTCTGGCGCTTTACCCAGGGACTGAGAAAAAGAGACAGCCAGTACAGAGGAGAGGACAGACACAGCCATGTATTTACCCCTGCATTTCAATTTCACTAATGATTATTCACGTCCAGTCACTGTATAACAGCTTGGAGGAAGCCAAGTGCTGAGCCAAAGCCTTTATTATAGAAGATCTGAGTGAACATTATTGCTTTTGCTGCATGAAACAAACGCTTCAAGCAATTATAATGATTATCATTATCTGCTGAGAGACATGCTCGACGCAAATTGGCTCTATGTTAGTAATTAAGTGATGCACCCCTTTTTTGAGGGAGGTGAGTGAAGTTTTCACAGTGCTTTTAAAATAAAAAGCCTCAGTAATGCTGTGCAGAATTTTAATATCCACCCTATGGGGGATAATTTGACCCATTCTCTCAAAAGGTTCTGCATTTGAATGTTATCACCTTTCAGAATGGCTAATTACATGTAAGAAAAAGCAAGAGGAAAAAATTTTGTGGGCTTATTTGAATATTTATAATCTAAGTGGCCAACCAACATAATAAATGTAGTGTCCAAGTCAGGTCTGAGTTCTGTAATTGTACTTAGCAAAGTTCTGTTTTTTTTTTTTTTCCTAATTTCCTAATTCTTTCACTGGAACTTGGCCAAAATTGTGTGTGGCAGTGTGTAACAGTCTAATTTCCTCTCCATGTCGGGGAAAGAGAAAGTGGCCACATTAAAGTAACCTGCAGTTGGGGGACAATTTAAAAGAAAAACCAACATAAAGTCTCTTAGTGACGTGTTGATCTACCGTGTTCCACCTGAATGGCTTCAGCGCAATTTGGCATTGAGCTGCCAAATCTCCAGTGTCTTCATTTGGTGTGACTGTGGATGAGCCATAGCGTATGATTCACATGATTTTCATACTAATTAAACAATTCAGGATAACAGGGTAAAGATATTTTATCATTAGGTAAGAGCTGAATTGATTTGAAGTCACTCCTCCCTGTGAGGGCAAATGGACCCAGATCCATCCATTTTCTTTCACTTATCTAATTCAGGGTTGCAGGAGGTACTGGAGCCTATCCCGGCTTAATTTGGGATCGCAATCACGCCTATGGGCAATTTAGAATCACCAACTGATTAACTTCATGTTTTTGGACTGTGGGAGGAAGCTGGAATACCCAGAGAACCCACGCAGACACGGGGAGAACACCAGCCAGATGGTGGATATGAACCCAGGACCTTCTTGCTGTGAGGCAACCACCACGCCACTGTGCTGCCGAGATCATGGAACCAGATTATGGCAGTAAAATATCCCCCACAGCACTGGACCCCCCCCCGCCCTCACTCTGTAGGGTCCAAGGATTCAGGTGTTTCCTTTAATCCCTCACCCATTTAGTCCACAGTTCTAGCAGCAGCCTTCCAGTTACAGTAACACTACCAGCCAGTCCAGGTGTGAGTTTATGTATACAATAAATCGCATATTAATTTTGATTTTTATCACCTTCCTGTGCTTCCACTAGGGTGCTGTTGTGACAGAATGAGGTTAGGCGAAACATGACCAATAGGGTGACTACAGTAAAATGCCAGCGACTAAAGAGCCAAACACCAGATGCTGTCACGGAAGAGTATTATCTGTTTACATCTGACAGCCATTCTTTCCACACAAAAACAATCCTCTCCAAAGTTTTCCTCACTTCACACGTAATGAAAACTTTGGAGAGGATTGTTTCATTTTAGAGTATTTTAGAGTTTTTGGCAGGCAGATGCGTGAACCAAGTGCAATTTGCTTACAAGGGCAGAATTAGTTTTGAGGATGCCATTCTTTTTATGCTTCAAGTATGAACACTTAAAAAATGCAGATAGCTCTGTCAGGGTGTTGATTTGATTTTTCAAGTGCTTTTAACACAGTCCAGCACGAGCTTCTCTTCTTCGACCTCAAAGACATGCTGTTTCCATCTCCCGTAATAAGCTGTGATTATCAGCCAGCCAAAATTGTATATGCAGTACTATACTACACACCCCAGCATGATTACTGTTTCAATTTCCTTTTTGCAACACTAACTTCCAATGCAGCGCCATGCCTCTCATGAGTATCTAAAAATCAGTTCCTCGTTATATTTACAGTACTAAATGCCACGTTTGACATGTGTTATGACACACAGAAAGCAACAGTGAGACATTATGGTTTGCAAAGCAGCCAGCCTGCAGCTTTGTGAATATAGCCTGCTACACTCAGCATAAAAAAATAGTCATATCATTCGTTTTAAAGCATTTATTGTCCCCAGAGTAGCACCTTAAAATGGGGTGTGACTGTATTTGGACACAAAAGTAGATTCAGACCTTTATTAGCAAGCACTAACTAGATAGCTTTGAAAAGTCCTTGTCATTCACGGTGATATTAAAAAATAAATAAATAAAATTGCTGAATCCTTAGAGTTCCTTTTTATGCAACCTGAACAAGCCCAAACAGAACCCACCCCTCACTCAAAGTGACCACAGCCTTTATACATTTGGACGTTTAAGCCTCAAAGTAATTTAAATGTGAGTTTTTGTTTGTTTTTAAATCCCCTCAATACAGTAGTCATGAAGAGACAAATTAGCAACAGAAACTAAAGGGGCATCTACACAGGAAGCAATTTGCTCATCATGCATCACTATCGGACATTCCAAGCTCTGGTTGCCTGAATAACCCTCTAATGCAGTAGCGTTCCATCAGAGCAAGTACTGCATACTCGATGAAATCAAAAAATAAACATCAATTAAAGAAAGCGTTCTCCCTCCTTGCAACCAAAACGTGTTCTGTCATAAAGCTTCTCGTCTGTTTATATCATCCTTTAAATTACTGCCATCTTGTGGCCACAACTGGCTGTTGTCTCTGGAAGCAGGCTTAACTCTGCTTGACTAAGAGCCATTGGAATCTGTCTGTCAAATTTGTGGGTGTTTCCATGTTCCTTTAACAAAGGCTTGAGCTTGTCAAGCTGTGAGACCAGCAGCTTTTTCAGGCTGTTTGTGCTCGCACATAACCTGTGGTCACCATCTCTGCTTGCCTTTCTGTAAAAGTCATTGCCTGCTACCACATGTAATCTCGTCCTGATGTGTTTACACAGTAAACATGTTTATACAGTAAGTCAATCAGTGCTATCCTTTGCTCTTTGCTCTCATCGGTAGTTGCATCAATCGCTCATCTAAGAGCTCAGAGAAATTGAACTCAGGACCTGCCCACTTCGCACCTCCTTTTAGTTGCTAAATGTCACTGTCTTTCTATGGTTGCTGGTCACCTCTTCGCTGCTAGCCAGTTCTTGTGTGGGCATCCCTTAAATCCCTTTCTGCACCAAAGTTGGACATTTAACAATTACCTTGAGGTTAGTATGACACAAAGTATAGGGTGTTGCAAGCTTCATGTTGCAGCTTTTAAAATGCAGAAAGTTACAGGTTGGTGCATTAGTCCACCTTTGGTAGCTAGTCAAGTGCCTGTGCCAAGTTAACATGTAATGGACCTACAAACCTGATATTAACCCTACATCAGATTTCCTGCACTGACCCTCAAGATTTCTAATTGTGGTTAGTAATAATGATGCTATTAACAAATTTCAGATTTGAATCCGTCGCGCAATAATATATAAAAAGAGTCACAATACTGTAACACAGATGTATTGTGTGCTTCATAGAAGTATTATATATATATATATATATATATATATATATATATATATATATATATATATATATATATATATATATATATTTTTTTTTTTTTTTTTTTTTTTTTTTTTTGAAGCAAAAGCTTTAGATGTGACAGAAAGTAATGGAAAACAAAGCTCTTCTGATTATTCAAAGTGGAGGTCACAAATGGAAGTGGGTGGGAGAATCATTATGTGATCCTCTGCCAGCAGGTAAGTATTCCTCGTGCGTTTAGAGGAGAAAAGGGAGCAACGATGTAGACGATGCAAAAGGGCACAAAAAGAAATACACGACAAACATTTCACAGCAGACAGAGAGAGAGGGTAAAAAAGGTGAAAGGATAGAGTATTCTAAGACTGATGTGAGGCTGGAGGAGAGGAAAGAATGAGTGGAGGAGTGGGTGGGTTGTTGGGTAAGTTTCTCAAGCGCGGGCAACTGGGGAGGGAGCAAAAGCGTGAATCCGTGGGATATTGGATGTCCTGACCTGGCCAGTGGAGGGCGTGAGGATGGATTGGCCACCATGGACCATCTGAGAAAGCATGAAGGGAGAGAGAGAGAGAAAGATGGGGTGATGGAGATGTGGAGAAAAAGAAGGGAGTAAGGAGAATATCAATGGCCAGACGGAGACGCGTATGGATTTCTCTTTCGTCTCTTCAGAGCCTAACTTTACAGCAGCACAGGAGTGGATCGAATTGGGAAAGAGAGAAAAAGTGCCTGCTGATTCTCCCCAGAGAAATCAACACTTATGCATGAAAAGCTTCTTTGACTGTTAACTTTGTTTCCCTGCTTGCTGTTCAATAGGATGCACTTGTTTTGTTTTGTTTTTTCCTCATGTCTTTCTGTTTACAAGTCAACACAATAAAAGCAACAAAAGGTGGCGACAGGAAATAATGAATGCCACATAAATGATAAAAAGTCCATGCCTCAGAGTGAACTAATAATAAAAAAGGAAATTTCTGAATAAGTGTGGTTATTACAAAGTCCTGCCTTGCAACTATTTGCATAATTCCAATTACAGCACAATGACACAGTTCCTTCCTGATGTGATTTGTGCTGACTGTTAATACCATCAGCATAAACAAAGGAATATCATGTTGATTCTGAAGCTTTGTCTGTCAGCGTGTGCATCAACATTCATATAATGTAGAATGTGAAAAGACAGCCAGAGTGCCAGAGTTTATCTGCTTAAAAAATGAGAATAGGAATCTATCATTGACTCATAACAGTGCCTTGTGTAACACACACAGTAGTTCAGTCAACAGTGAGGAGAGAAGTGCGTTTTCAGATGGTTAATTATCATCATTTTACGTCAACACCACCAGCTGTCCAGTCCCAAACAGCCAGTTTGGCATCGGTAAAATTCGGCACATCACAATGTGGGATTGTTGACAAAAAGTACATACTGTGGACACGGCATTTTTCTATCCATTGTAGAATTTTTAAATGCACTTTTTAGTGGATAACAGCACATACTCAGTGTCTGGACACTCAAAAGGATTCCAGGGAACAATTTCCAGCCAAGTCAATGTCACCTCATGGTCCATTAACTGCCTTTCCTGTGCATTCTCAAAGATCTGAGAAATGTCATTAGGCAGCTTGGTCTTTCAGGCTCATCTGAATAATCGACAAAGCTCACTGTCAGCTCTTTCTGCTGAGAAAATTTCACTGGTAAAAAGTGGTTCTCATTGTTGAATCTCACGTCTTCTGGAGTAAAACCAAAATAACCTGCATCCCACCAAGGGTCGGAATATTCATACTGTTGGTGCACTGACCATTTAAGCTTTATCTGTTCAGGGAGTGTCATGATATCGCATCCCATTTGCAGTACAATAGAGCTGAACAGAAGAGAATAGAGTGCTGGCCTTTGATCCCCTGCAGGGGGATCGCCTGTGAAGAAGATAATGAGTAAATCAATAAGGCTAGTTGTAAAACTCAGGCTAAGTCATGCCTGCTCAGTTGGGGGTAAGCTGTGTCTCACCGTCAGCCTTCCAGCATTAGCTGAAACATAATTGTGTTGCATGTGCACGTGTTGGAGTCGGCGTCTCAGCTGGTGTCCAAATATATACGCATGTGTTTCCAGATAACATGTGGATGGCACTAAGACGATAGGAATGGAGCTGTGCAGTTTCACTTGCCACATCTCTGCTTAAATTCATAGCATCTCATCTGACAGGAGCCAAACTAGAGAGAGGGCTTCGAAAATAGCCACAGTGCTGCAATGTAGTAGTCTGGCATGCTAAAGCAAGCATCCTTTCTCAATGTGGGGAAGTGTGAGTGCAGAGGCAACGGTGAATTGTGATTCCAGCAATATTTCGACATTCCGGAAAATACACGTGTTCCCTTGAAAAGGTCAATACCACTCAGATATACTTGGTGGTAAATATGAAGCTACAGCCAAAAGTCAACTAACTCAGCACAAACACTGGAAACAGAGGGAAACACCAAGCCTGCTTGTCTCTATCCAAAGGTGAAAAAAAGATCAGTAAAAGCAAACCAGCTAGAGTTTCTGTTAATGGCTACTGTTATAGAAAAAGCCCCAGAGGTGCTGCTGGGAATATTTTTGAACTGAGTCAAGCTAGATTTCTACCCCTATCTCCAGCCTTCACGCTAAGCTAAGCTAAAACAACTGCCGGTTATTCTGTAAATTCCTTCACGGACAAATATTAGCGTGGCATCAATCTTTTCACCTGGCCTCGGCACTCTCTCTACAAAATACTGGTTCAAGTGATATATGTGAAATCCACATTATGTTTAGGGAAAGGTTTTTAATTAGCAGTCTGAGTTACACGATAAGAAACCAAGAATACCCCCACCCCCGCAGGGCGGTCCAGAAATACATTTTTTCTGCGACCAGTAACTTTCGTCATCAAGCCTAAATCATTTCTAAGCAGCATACCGCACGCTGTAAATTGAGCACAATCATTTCCTCACAGTTATCAGCAAGAGGTTAGAGGGAGGGAACATGCTGAACCTTTTCATATTGCAAAAACAATGCATTCATTATAGCTGCTGGACATTGGACAAATTTACAAAAGAAGAATTGGACATGACTGGCCATGTTCCTTATTACTCATGCCATCTGCGTGCTCTGCACAGGCAACACATAGATTTACTGTATTTAGCTCTTAATTGCCATCAAACGGGAGGACCATGCAGACTGAAACACATGGCACAGAAATACTTCAGGTGTTTAAGAGACCGATGCTGCCGCAGGGAGACGGTGTAAATTTTAAGAAACAAATTCACACTATGACGCATAACAATAGAACCTAACCTCAGCTGGGGGAGCAATGTAGCTACATGAATGATTGCTTGTGCATTTAATATTTTTTTTTTTTTGGCTCTTTGATCAGTCAGTCTGTTTGATATTTCACTCGTGTAAAGTTCAGTTTAGCGAAACACCGTTCCAGTGTTCCAGAGGGAAATGTCCTTTATTGTAGTTTCGTACAAAAAAAAAAAAATAGTAAAGGATTTTTGTTTTCAAGTTATGGTGCACATTTACTGTAGCTTATTTTCTACATTTTTATTTGGAACATTTTATATCTTGTATCAAAATATGTCTTGACATATACTGCTTTTCCCCATCCGTGCTTATAAGCAACCCATAAAAAATGCATTCCCTTACCATGATTTCTACTTTTGACCCATTTTACATCAGGGAAGAGACGTGAGCGAACTGCGTAAGCTTGCGTACTTGTCATGTGTTATTCTTATTATCTAGCTGACATCAAAAAGATGTCCAGTAAGAATTTTTTTTTTTTTTTAAAGATATTTTACATATATTTTACAATCGCACACAAATCCTGTAATGGCCATTGAACGGGAGGAGAGGAGAGCAGAGCAGAGGAGACCTTGGGGTGGTTATATATTCAAGAAGGAGCCTCACTCTAATCCAGATACACTCCTGCTCTGTCCCCCATGTGTGCCCTGCCCTTAAGAAGACAAATAATGGATATCCTTCACTCTTCTCCAAATCACCTCTTTCAACACATTATCCTTCATCTACTCATTCTTGATCCTTTTCATGTACACCTGCATCTGTATATTTGCGTGTACGGCAGACCCCAAAAGAGCACACACAAAAAAAGAATTTATGCAAAAAGAAAAAAAAATGGAGGGAAAGGGCCTGGCTCACTTTCTGTTTGTGTAAGAGGGATTTTTAGTTAAGCCCAATTTAACAGTCAGTGAGTTTAAGCAAAGGTGCTCCACACTTTCTATTCTGCAGCATAAACACTCAATATATGCTAAGCCTCATTCTCTTGGTGTGCATAATGCTGCCTGGATCTCACCGAGCTCCTGTGGACCTGCACACACGGCCCCATCCTCCTCACTCCTTCTGCCAATAGCTGCCAAGGAAAATCAATATGTCAATACACATTGCAAATGTTGGGTCTTGACTTTGCAAGGTAATGTCCGCTTGTCTCTTCAATTTTGCTCTGTGCGCAAAAGCAAAAAAAAAAAAAAACCAAACTGTTCCTTCACTCTCCCACAGACATCCATCTGGTGATGAAAAACACAAACACCGAAAGCATTCACTGTTCCTTTTCGGCCTCAACTATGACAGCGACCTTCTTTCTGTTCATACTCCGCATACTCAGATGCACTCAGATGCACGAAAACTTGAGTTTTACTTTGCTTTTTTCAAAGCCTGACACCCACAGAGCTGGTGATCAGAAAGAGAGGGGAGCACATATTATCTATGCTTCTAGCTATCCATTAGCAGATTCCTCTCCCCTTCACTGCTCTTAGGAAAAAAAAAAAAAGAGGATTCAGGCTGATTTCAAATGGAAACCATAACCTTGAGCCTACAGTACTGTATCCAGGTTTCATCCCAAGGCCCGACAGTGTTTAAGCATGGTGCTGAAAGGAGTGGGAGGGAAATGCCGAGGAGGAGAACTGGGGCTCAGCACTGAGAGCCCAGAGACCCCCGTGTCTCAGAGAGATCGGTTCTACTCTGAAAACTCTATCTACACTTAATCCTGTCTCAGAGGGACACACACCCACACGATGCCCATACAAATGTAAGCACAGAAACACACGTGCAGCTGAATAATTCATACACACGCACACACACACATACACACACACACACACACACACACACACACACACACACACACACACACACACACACACACACACACACACACACACAATGAGTGCATATTGCACATTATCACAGCAGCTGCACAAACACCCTATCCTCAGTGGCAGAACTTGCACTGATGAGTTTAGAACAGCTAAATGAGAAATGATATTTTTCGACTACTTTCTTATTATGCACTAGTTTGAACACGCATATCACAGCCGAGCTGGTTAGGGGGCTGATGGCTTGCCAAAAGCACATGTTGAAAGGAGTCTTTTGCTAAACATATGAACCTTCTCCCAGTAGAGTTTTGCACAGTACAAAGTGTGTGACAGATAAGTAAAGCTGGAACACTTTGAAACATCTTCAAGTGTCAGGCTGCCCTACCTTAACATCTGAATATGCATGAGATTTCAAATTAGCAAACACTATCCCCCCCCTCTCCATTTCAAATAACATCCATGCTGGCTCTTCAGCTGTCACGTACTGTGCATGTATCTGACAATAACCAGCTTGCAAAACTTTAACACACATGTTTTCTTTTCTTCCTTTCTTTTTTTTAATTTTCTATTATCAAGCACACGGAGCGCTAGTTTGATTTGGTTTTTTTGGAAGGAAGTTTCATGAATAAGGGCACCAGGGAGAAACCAAACAACCCTGTCAGACACAAGCAGTTTCTGAAACCCATCAAGGTTGTATTCTCTCCAGGGACTGTAAATCGCACTCACTCTCACTGTCTCGTTGTGTTTTGATCCAGGCTTAGCTTTTTGGACGATCAGTAATTTTTGCTGTTAAAGGTGACTCATGAATAATAATATGTTTTCAAGTGAGGTACATTAATTCTTTGGCATAATGTCAATACCAACACTCTGAATAAATACAGCATTGACACGTCTCCAGGTTTTTTTTTTTTCTTTTCATCAAATTGCCAGAAAGGAAACAGCTGTTGCTTTTTAAATGATTTCCAGCCACTCTGGAATGCACACAGCAAATTCTAATCACAGAAAGTATTCGCATAGTGCAAAGTGACAGCAGTTGCAGTCGTATATTGTTAGCCACGGGATAGCAGAAATGTAGAAAATGATGACATAGACATGCAGCCATAATACAGTGCTGTGCAAAAGTCTCAAACCATCCTTCATGTCTTTGTATTTTGTTTCCAGAGAGCCAGGCTTTTTTTTCTTTTTTTTTTTTTTTTGCATGCTTTTTCACTCATTTTCAGTCCAGTCATTGTACCAGACCACTTTTTAAGGAATGATTTTTTGTTTTTTAATGTCATAGTTTATTTTTTGTTTTGTTTTTCTGTTGTTTAAGCCACTGAATGAATCATTCCAGCATTAAAAAAAAAAAAGGCACCTAACTCAAAGGATGTACCAGTGTTGCGTCTACACAAAACAGACAACTTAGCAAAGAACCAAATTTTAAATGGCATCTTTAAGCACTTTGTTACTAACAGCCTGTCACAAAAACACATTTGCTCCCATTTCTTAAGTTGAACCTCTGAGAAATGCCAAAGATAACACAGTGTGACAGGCATAAAATGGTATTTTTGCACCAACAAGATGATTCCCAAAGAGCTATTAACTGAAAACTTGGCATATATCTCAGCAAGGTGTGCAGTGTGTCCTTAAAAGACCTGAGGAAACTGGACAAGTGGAGAACAAAAGAAGAAGTGGCAGGCCTAAAAAAACTCTTCATCAGATGAACAATATCTGAATCTTTCACATCCTTAAGAAATAGGAAAAAAAAAAATCCAGTAAAGGGCTGACACAGGACCAACATCTGAGTTTTACTGTTTGCTGAAGCCACATCAGAAATGGTCTCAGTGGAAGGGTGTCTGTCAAAAAGCCATTCTTAAGGAAGTAAAACAAGTCAAAAAAGGCTGAGGTATGCCAAATTACCCAAGAACTGGACTGAAAATCATTGGCAACAGGTCTGATGGAGTGATGAATCCAAATTTGAAAGTTCTGGTTCAAATCAGTGTCAATATGTCCAGAGATGGTCAGGACAGAGAGGTACCACAGGGACTGTCTACAGTAGGGATCCTCACATCCAGGCCTTGAGAGCCGGTGTCCTGCAGGTTTTAGATGTGTCTGTGCTTCAACACACCTGAGTCAAATATAGAAGTCATTAGGAGGACTCTGGAAAACTTGACTGCATACTGAGGAGGTAATTCAGCCATTTGATTCAGGTGTGTTGGATCAGGGACACATCTAAAACCTGCAGGACACCAGCTCTTGAGGCCTGGATGATAGGATCCCTGGTCTACAGCCATTTGTAAAACATGGTGGAGGCTCTATCATGGTTTGGAGTTGCATTTCAGCCTGTGGTGTTGGAGATCAAAATTGATGGAATCATGAACACAGAAAAGTACCATCAGATTTTGAAAATAACACTTTGAAAACACATCAAGTTTTAATGAAAAAAGTCATGCTGGATATCTGTACTGATGTGGACTGGGTAATGTGTTAGGAATGAAAGGATGCCACATTGTTTGATGGAAATGAAAATTATCAACCTACAGACGGCTGAATTCAAAGACACTCCAAAAATCATAGTCAAAAAAAGATAAAGCAGGCTAGCCCATTTTGATGAAGTTTCATTGCTACAACTCAAAATGTTACTCAGTACTGTAGTTTGTATGGCCCCACATGCTTGTGTGCATGCCTGACAATGTCATGGCATGCTCCTAATGAGACGATGGATGATGTCCTTGGGGGTCTCCTCCCAGATCTGGACCAGGGCATCATTGAGCTCCTCGACAGTCCAAGGTGCAACCTGGCGGCATTGAATGGACCGAAATATAATGTCCCAGAAGTGTTATATTGGATCTACGTCAGGCAAGTGTGGGGGTCAGTCAGTGATATCAAACCCTTCATCCTCCAGGAACTGCCTGCATACTCTTGCCACATGAGGCCAGGCATTGCCGTGTACCAGGAGGAACCAGTGACCCACTGCACCAAGGTAAGGTCTGACAGTTGGTCCGAGCATTTCATCTTGACGCCTAATGGCAGTCAGGGTGCCGTTGTCTAGCCTGTAGAGGTCTGTGCATCCCTCTATGGATATACCTCCCCAGACCATCACTGACCCACAACCAAACCAGTCATGCTGAACAATGTTACAGGCAGTATAATGTTCTCCATGGCTTCTCCAGATGCTTTCATGCCTGTCACATGTGCTCAGGGTGAACCTGCTCTCATCATGAAAAGTACAGGACTCCAGTGGTGGACCTGCCAATTCAGGTATTCTATGGTAAATGGCAATTGGGTTCCACCGTCCCAGGCAGTGAGCACAAGACTCCTTGGGCCCTCAGGCCACCCTCATGAAGTCTGTTTCTGATTGTTTGGTCAGAGACATTCACACCAGTGACTTGCTGGAGGTCATTTTGTAGATCCATCCTGTTCCTCCTTGCACAAAGGAGCAGATACTGGTCCTGCTGATGGGTTAAGGACCTTCTACGGCCCTGTCCAGCTCTCCTAGAGTAAATGCTTGTCTCCTGGAATCTCCTCTATGCATCTAAGACTGTGCTGAGAAACACAGCAAACCTTCTGGCAATGGCATGTATTGATGTGCCATCCTGGAGGAGTTGGACTTCCTGTGCAACCTCTATAGAGTCCAGGTATCACCTCCACCTACCAGTAGTGACACTGACCCTAGCCAAACGCAAAACTAGTGAAAAAACAGTCCGAAAAGATGAGGAGGGAAAAAATGTCAGTGGCCTCCACCTGTAAAACCATTCCTGTTTTGGGGGTTGTCTCATTGTTGACCCTCTAGTGCACCTGTTGTTAATTTTATCTACACCAAAGCAGCTGAAACTGATTAACAACCCCCTCTGCTACTTAACCAACCACATCAATATCCCAGAAGTTTAATTGACTCAATGCTCTACTCTGATTAAAAAGTGTTCCTTTATTTATTTATTTATTTATTTTTGAGCAGTGAATAAAAGTTTGATGAAAAACTGACTGACAAGATTTGTGGGAGATGCTGAAGAATATCACAATGTGTGTTCATACCAGAACAATAAGCTATAGAGGCTAAAAACCACTGACTGAAAATTGAATGAATGCACTGTGGGTTGGGAGTTTGATGACATTTCATAAATTCCGAATTCAGTATCAGATCCACTCATCACATCCAAATTGAATCTCCCAGTTCATCGTTTTTAAATAACTATATAAATATAATATAGGTTCCACTCCCCAACGTAAACAATATTTATAATGTACATTTGTCAGAAATATCAAAACAGTTACATTGTAGCATCCCCGGGGGTTGTTCTGTCTGAGGACATTTTGCCTGCTGGTTTTATGTGCTGAGTAAGAGTTCAGAAAGTATAGTGTATGGGATTTGTGAAGTCAAAAGAGACAAACGTTCATAGCTTTCCTGGGTTTTTTAAAATGGCTTATCTCTTCCTATAAAGCGATCGATTTGTCAATGACTAAATGCCTAGTATTGTGCAGAGGTACAGATACTACTACTCATAGTACACCACACTGAAAGAAACCTTGAGAAACCTTTACATGGCTTCATTCTTGTGACTGCAGCTGCAACCAGGCAGCAGGAAGACCACATCCAACCACAATGAAGGGGTTCTTGTTATGTATGTTGCACATTTTCTCACATTCATGTATTTTGTCACCAGGGCTTTCTGCCCAGAAGGGTCTAAATCACACTAAAAGTTGTTTAAAAGTGTGTTTTAATCCACAGCGTGATTTTTCCTGGTCTAAATCTAACCATTTCAAATTCAAATTAAACCTGAATTTGTAGTATAGCCTGTAAATAATAAGTCAGAAAGTCTAAAAACAAACCACTTTTGAATTAGAATCCCTCTCCTGGGTGTAAATCCTCTGTTTAACCCAGTCATCCTGTACAACCTTCTGCCTCCGGTGCACTCTTTCTACTGTCTCACCTGACTTCCTGAAAGCTTTCTGGCAAAAAGCCCTGAAGACAAACTTCTCCCACTAGTGGCATGTATTGGAAGAAAAGTTTGTCAGCACAAGTGGTATTTTCCTCTCATTTAAAGTCTAATTCATGTTATTAATTCACATTACACAGAAATTGCTTTTCAAGTCTGACTTTATGATGCACCCCAGTAAGTAAAAATCCACAATTTCCTCTTGGCTCACATTTCTAAAAAGTAATTTTACACTATTTAATCAGAGATGTGTAAAATTGGTCTTTTCTTCACTGGATTCCACTCACTGCTCTCAGGTAAAGACAAACTAATTAATCTGTAATCCATGACAGGCTGTATTTTATTGAGATGAAGTCACACACAATGATTCCTCTCCTCTGTGCCAATATCCACAGCCTGAGTAAAGTGTAATCTAGAGGGAAATACTGCTACAACAACGATGCAGATGCTGGAGAAACCAGCAAATACAAATACAGTCGGCTTCCTGCCCTCTTCAGTTAAATGTGCTCGGTAATTCATCTTACTGAATGTTGCTCATCTTTTATGTATATAGCTCTGCTGTGTTATATTTTTTGCTTTTTCTTCAGTGGCTCTGGGGATATCAGAGTTGCCTCACAATAACAACGCCCTTGTTTTGATTCACATGGTGATTTTTTTTGTTGTTGTTGTCGCGTTCTCACACAACTGTTTGATGGATTGCTACAAAATTTGCTACAGATGAATTAGCAAATGTCAGCATGCTACCATGCTAAACTAAAGCTTTGCCCGCTGCTGTCTAGATAGTAGTGGGAAAACAAAAATGGATGACCAAGATTTTGATCATCCATTTTTCTTTCAGGTAATTTAACAAACAAAAAAAGTCTGAAATATTGAGGGTCCACATAACCAGGCTCCCCGCCTTTGCCCGTTGCCCAGCTTGCACTGCACTAATGCTAATGCCTGTCCCTGTGGGTGGTAACCCCGCAGGGCGTGGATCCATCTGCCACCCCTCATGAACACAGGTCTGGCGACCAAACGCTCGGTTTCCCATTTTCGGGCTCTGGAATTTCCACTTCATTGGGGATTTCTGAAAAAATAAAAATGCCCAAAATTTTTTTTTTTTTTTTTTTTCCCAGAATCTCCTCGGGCAGATAGTTGGGTGGACTAAACAAGACGTTAAAAGACAAGTGTGGATTCAGTAGAAACATGTGATGGACATTTTTTGAAAACTGCATGACCTTTGAGACTAGCAGAATTTCTCTCAATAATCAGTCAATTAAAAAGTGTTTTACCAGTTAGGTGAATTTGGGATGATAGTTTGGTATTTTAGTTGATAGATGGATGGATGGATGGACGGACGGATGGACGGACAGACGGATGGATGGTAGGTATTCGGTGGCTCACAAAAAACTAAGAGCGTTAATGCTGCACCAACATACAGTGCAGATGGGAAATACATTAGATTGTGCTCATGTATATCCAATGGAAACATAAAAGAAACAACTGAGTGCCCTTCATGACAATAGACAGTTTACAATGGCCCAGGGGGATGGTGACACAACAGGGGAGAGGAGACACAAGTGTCTTGATTAGTAATACTAATTATCATCAGACCGTTAGCAAAGAAGAGAGAGCATTAAGTTAAATGGCCTGCTCCAAATTCTCTTTGTTTCAGCAACATAAATAGCTAGACGACAAATCAGATCTTCATCTCTTTCTCATTCTATCTCCCTCTGACTCCCCACTTTCACTCCCTTTGAGGAGAACAAAATGAGTCGAAATCTTGTTCATTACAATAAAATCAGACAACATTAAATTGTTCGCCTATTAAATCAGCCCTTTGTCAGACAAGATATTTTCAGTACATAGCACAAAATGACAACTGAGTTCACACACAGGCAGGTCTCTGCAGACCAATGAATGGACTCCAGCTCTGCTGCCACACTTAGATGATAATTATAGTATATATTGTCACAGTGGATGCATCCTGACAAAACACAAACACACCATATGCAGATTGGCCAGTTTAACAGGCTGAGGATAAATCAACATTTAGTGTGCAGCAACGTAGGGGAAATATTTATCCTGGAGGACAAATGATGTGTGTGACAAAGCAGCCATATTGGGAGAAGTAAATAAGGCAGATTAACCGTTCTGTTGTTCTGGTGATGTTGTGTTCCCAGACATGTTCTAGTAGGACAGATGGAGGCAGTGAGACATACAACCCTCATTGTTATCACAGACTGGGCAAAGCTGCATTAGAATTAATTAAACAAAAATAAACTCAGCATGAGGAGTACTTCATTACATATCATGCAAGGACCCAGATCAAAGTTATTACAGTTAAAATGTAGAGACAGTAGAGCTTTTTACAAAGATACAGGAAATACCTACCTGATGTGTCAACACAAGATAGCCTGCACATATTCATTTATTAGCATTTTGGGCAATCTTCACCATCTTGGTATTTTGAAGCCAGAATAAGGGACCGTTTTTGAATGAGAGGGTGAACCCAGCCACGGAGAAGGCTGCAAACCCAGCCATGGGGGCCACAAGCCAGTGTGCTACCAGTGCCCAAGCCACCAGATAAAGGGGAAGGATGCATTCAGAGGAGCATCCGGCATAAAATCTTTGCCAAATTAAACATGCCGATCATCAAAAATGAGATTTCCATATCAGATCGGTCAGGGCCCGGGTTAACGACTGCCTCTGGTGCTGTTGTCCAAAAGTGTGCCAGTGGAAACTGTGCTACTGGTGGCCAAAGACAAAGAAAGAGGAAAGGGGGAAGACATGGAAGCAAGAGACAATGAATGGCAGGAGTGTGGAGGTAAGCGTAGGGACTTGAAATGTAGGGATTATGACTTGTAAAAGGAGAGAGCTGGCTGATATGATGGAGATAAAGTGACCAGGTGGAAGGGATGCAAGGCCTGGAGCATTGGAGGTGATTTCAAACTGTTCTACCATGGTGTAGATAGGAATAGTAATGGAGTAGGGGTAATCTTGAAGGAAGAGTATGTGAATAGTGTTGTGGAGATGAAGATTGTGAGACAGGATCAAGAGTTTGAAGCTGGAAATCAAAGAAGTGAATGTTGAATGTTGTCAGTACATATGCCCCACAGGTTGGATATCAGTTAGAAGAGAAAAGGGAATTCTGTAGTAAGTTGGATGAAGTGATAGAGAGTGTTGCCAGGAGGGAGAGGTTGGTAATTATAGTGGACTTCAATGGACATGAAGGGAGCAGAGGTGTTGGGTAGGTATGGTGTTTAGGAGGGAAATGGCTGTGGTGAACACATATTTCTAGAAGAGGGAGGAACACAGAGGGATGTATTAGAGTGGAGGAAGGGGCACACAGGTGGACTACATCTTATGTAGAGGGTGCAATCTTCTTATTAATATTTTTTGAAAAATGTGCTTTAAAAAAAAAGCATAGTTGGGGGCTTTTAGTTGCTATTGTGTTAGGACAGTGGAGAGGAGACAGGAAAGCTGGGGAGAGAGAACAGGGGAAGGCATTCAGTAAATGGCCTCAGGGCAGATTTGAACCCAGGTCTTTGCAATTGCCTCACACCATATGGGTTGGCTGCTCAACCCAGTAAGCTAAACTAACACTTCTAGAAAGCACAATCTGAAAAAGAGAGGAGGCTGCAAGGTGGTGGCAGGGGAGACTGGCGCTAGGCAGCATCAGATGTTAGCATGTAAGATGGCTTTTGGAAATTAAGAAGAAGGAATAAATGAAGGCTGAGGCGAGGATTAAATGGTGGAAGCTGAAGAAGGAAGAATGTTGCCCAGAGTTCAGGGAGGAGTTGAAACAGGCTCTGTCGCTGATTCCCAGATGACTGGAAAAGTACAGCTAAAGTGTTAAGGGGAAACTGCTAAGAGGGTATTTGGTGTATCCTCTGGACAGAGGACAAGAAAATTTGGTGATGAATTGAGAAAGTACAGGAAAGTTTTCAGAGGAAGAGGCTGGCAAAGAAAAAGTGGGATATTCAGGAAGATGAAGAAAGTAGACAGGAGTACTTTGAGTCTACATGTGCGAACAGCAAAGAGAGAAGTATCAGAGTCAAAGGAAAAGGCTTATAGTGAGCTGTATGTGAGGCTGGACCCTAAGGAAGGAGAAAAGGACTTGTATTGATTGGCTAGACAGAGAGATCAAGCTGGAAAGGATGGGCAGCAGGTTAGGGAGATTAAGGATAAAGATGGAAATGTGCTAATGGGTGAAGAGAGTGTACTGAGAAGGTGGAAGGAGTACCCTAAGGTGCCAATGAATGTAGAAAATGACAGAGAGGCAGGAGAGCAGATGGAAGAAAGTTCATGAATCAGGAAGTGAAGAGCATTAGTAAGGAGAAAGGGAGGACAGCAATAAAGAGGATAAAGAGTGGAAAGGCAGCTGGTCCAGATGACACACCTGTGGTGGTATGGAGCTGTCTAAGAAAGAGGGCAGTGACTTTTTGACCAGATTGTTTAACACAATCCTAGAGAGTGAGAGGATGTCTGAAGACAGCAAGACAGTGGTGAGGTGTGCAGTAGGAGTGACTGATGGGTGGTTGGATTGCATCAGTGATCGACTCTCAGCCCCTTCTTGTTTGCAGTGATGGACAGGCTGACAGATAAAATCAGGCAGGAGTCTCAGTGGACTGTGATGTTTGCAGGCAACATTATGATCTGTAGTGAGAGTAGGGAGCAGGTGGAAGAGAGCCTGGAGAGGTGGAGGTATGCAGACGAGAGAGGAGGAATTCAAATAAGCAGAAGCAAGACAGAATACATGTGTGTGAATGAGGTGTAACAGTGAAGCTGCAGGGAGCAGAGGTACTGAAGATGGATGAGTTTAAATAGGGGTGATTTGTGACAGAATGATAGCAGCAAGAACAAAAAGGGAATGTTTACAAGATGGTAGTGAGACCTGCTATGATGTATGGTTTGGAGACAGTGGTACTGATAAAAAAGACAGGAGGCAGAGCCAGAGGTGGCAAAGTTGAAGATCCTAATTTTTGTTTTTTTTTTTGTTTTTTTGAGGGGGTGGGGTGGACAGAATTAGAAATGAGTACATCAGAGGGAAAGCTCAGGTTGAGCAGTTTGGAGACAAAGTTAGAGAGGCAAAGTTGAGATACTTTGGACAGGGTTAGGGTGCAGAGGAGGGGTAGTGGTTATATTGGACAAAGGATGTTGAAGAAGGAGCTGCCAGGCAGGAAAAAAAACAGGAAGACCACAGAGAAGATTTATGGATGTAGTGAAGGAGGACATGCACTACATGGGTTGGTGTGACAGAGGAGGATGCAAGAGATAGGCTGAGATGGAGGCAGATGAGCCACTGTGGAGACCCCTAAAGGGAGCAGCTGAAAGAAGAAGAAGATTTGGATGAGAGGGTGAAATCCAAAGTTGCAGTTAAAGCTAGCAAGCTTTGTTAGCACGACACATTCACAGACTGAAAGGATGTATCACACAGCAAGACATCTTCTAATTAGTGCTAAACATTATATTAATGAAATCCTAGAATTTAACTCATAAACGGTGGAGTAGGCTTATTAAACAGGGTGTTAATTAACCAAACGAAACATGTTGCCTGATTATCGCCTTAAAAACGATGCATCATTACTGGTAACACAAACATGGTGAAGAGGTCCATTTCAGTGAGTTCAATGAGATTAGATGAAGCCTAGAAGACTGCTAGTGTGTACAGCCTGTGCTGGCATCCACTTATTATTTGTCAATGCATGCCCTAATGATGACTTTAAGCCTCCACAAGTTTTAGCAGGTGGAACAGGTGGGTTGTAAAAACATTCATCCCCATGCAACTGTTGTGAAAGAAAAAATTTAAAAGATTATATAATATGCCCTCGATTATTTTATACAAATATTATAAATTAAATTACTGATGACTAATTACTGGATCTTTCTTTATTTCTTCTGTGTTTTTTAGCACTCTGCCGCTGTCTGCTTTAATTCCACAGTCCCGCTCTGTCACCAAAAGGGTGCGAGTTGTTTTTTTTTCTTCTCCCTTTTATTTCTGTCAGACAAGTCAGTCTCATATTGATGTCAATCCATTGGTGAGGTCTAGCCAGTCGAATGAAAGGTCAGAAGACAGACTCTGTATTCCTTTTCAGTAGCAACCAAAGCCACCCACATGTAATACTGTGCGCTGCATTATCAATTGTGATGAAAAGACACGAGGCAATCTTTCATCTCACCTGGGAAATGTCATCTCTTTCAGTAGGACCCTGCCTGTACTGAAGTTTGTTTGTCGTTTCTGTGTACTGATCGTCCACCAAAAAGATACGCGCTCCTTGAGGGATTATCCAAATTAAAGGAGTTGAATATGATCAAGTGGCATTTGCTTTTTTAAAATTCATGCTACGTGCCTTTGATTGGCATGGGCTGATTAGACTTCGAGAAAGACTGATTAAAGCGTAATGCTTTTTCTAAGTGAATATCATATATTTCCCATAAGAACTAATGCACATGCAAGCTTTAACAGCATTTACCTTCTAGCAAAGATCAGGCAGAGACACTTAGACACAGATCAGTGGAGGAGTCTTCCTCCTGCTCCCAATGATGATAACAAATGCATGGTTACAAAGTTGAGAATGCACTTTCTTGCTTCTTTCAGGGTCTCTTATACATACGAGTGCGTGCACACTCACACGCGCACACACACACACACACACACACACACACACACACACACACACACACACACACAGGCACACCTCTCTATATGTACAGAAACATTGCAATTACATTCATTATTACCATAAAAACAATCTTTGTGTATATTCACACACCAGAGGGACCTATCTAATCGAATCTATTTCCTTTGCAGATGATGGATTCACCTTCTGTCATGGTGGATATTGTCAGATTTCCATGCTGGTGGAAATATGGTTTTATTTCCCGGCTTATCTCGATTGCCTCTACCTCATCTGCTCCTGGTTCTCTCAGCATCTCACACCTGTCTCCCTCTCTCTCCCTTTTTCCATTTCTCTCTCTCTCTCTCTCTCTGAATCTCGCTAACATTACCACCAGCAGCAAAAAATTATGGTAATTGGCCATTTTGGACTTGGACAGCTGCTAACATGAAAGCAAAAGTGGCTTCAGCTTGGAGTGCTGGGCTCTATAACCTCTTCAACGGTTTTCCCCCTAATAACCAGAATATCTCTTTCCTCTCGCATACTCTCAATACGAACGCATGAAAATATGAATGTGCACCCAGGTAAAATGGATAAACACATACAGGACACACAAACACACACACGAGCGCCGTCTCTGCTGCTTCCGCCCTTTCTTGGCTGATTGGAACTGAGAGCTGAAACAGAGGTATGTCTCCCCATATACAGATTAAAAAGCCTCTTATCTTGCCTCTTAAAGCCTTTAAGCAAGGACGATGTGCTTCACTGAATTATAAATGAGAAAGTTCCACTTGACTTGTAGTTTTTAATTTAAACCAAGCCATTACCTAACTTGCATCAATTAGGCATCCTTGGATTCTATGGAACCGGCCAGAAAAGTAGTAGATCCTGGGTTTTTTTTTGGGAGGGGGGGGGGGGGGGGGGGGGGTAACTGAACCTCTTTGTAAATGTGCAAAGCAAATTAAATCATTTTGCAGTGTTCCATGTGAAAATCATGAAATTGAATGGAGGGGCTTCCACTATTCTGCCGAACATCCCGAGGCTTGGTACCTTGTAACAGAGATCCAATCGATGCCTGTGGCTTTAATCACATCTAAGTTTAATGCTAGCCACATCTCCGAGGTCTAATTCTTTACTTTCACACCAAATTACTTTTTAGCCCAGGGCACATTTTCTGAAAAAAAAAAAAAAAAAGTATCTGTGGTCACAGCTTCAGCAGTACGGCCATGATCCATTGATTGACACATGGCTAAAGGCAGAATCCCACTGCAGAGGATTCCTGGTAAAAGCACATATGCTAGCAGGAATCCTGCCTGTTTCTGTGGAATTACTGTACGTGTAACTAGACCTTCATTACAGAGTAAGGAGCCCAAAGCTTTAGGTCAACTTTTTCATTTATGGGAAGCCCAGATTCAGGTGCAGACTAGTGCAGAACACAATCACAAACCTTTATCAGGTTTAGTAGCAGTTTCTTATTGAGCCTCTAACAACTGCCAATAATCCAATGAGAGAGTGAAATAAACCTTGGAACTCTGGTAGTTAATTAAAATTCTCATTGGAAATTTGGTTCATTTCATTTCATCATTTTAGATCCATTTCTCCAGTTTCACTTTATCATTTTGATTCCCCTGAAAACTGGATTTGCCTGTGTGGTATTACTCCTGAAATAGACAATATTCTCAAATGCATTGTATATCTGATTTTTAATAATAAAGGATTGTCTTGTAATCCAATGCAAGTTGCAAGATGAAGCCGCATCCTTTGGAAGAACCAGAGTGCCATCATGTGGAAGACATGCGTAACTGCAGGCTTCTGTGTGGACTGCGTTATTACAGCATGCGTAGAAAACTGCAGATATTTACAGGAGTGACAGCATGTTTCGGTGACATAAATTAATATCTTCTGAAACTTATTGTGTATTTGATATCCAGAGACATGCATTAGGTTTGATTAGTGAAAAAACACAAACACACACACACACACACACACACAAAGCCATCCCTCATGTCTCTGGTATAAAAAGAGAACAGTTTCAGGTGGTTCCTCCAGATGTCTCTCTTTACCCAAGTGTATTTCTGTATTTGCATATTTGGCAAATCATACAACCTCAAACAGTGAGGATCTAGAGGGACAGTTGTTCAGATGGCACTGAGTGTACACGAGTACATGCAAAGTCCAAAATATACAATGTCTGTCCATTTTACATATATTGTATATACTGGTATCTTGCCATTTGGGCATTTAGACACATACTTCACTGCCAAAAGCTGAACCATATTCTGCTATTGTGATCTAAAGGTCTGTTATGGTCATAGAAATAGCACACAGAGCCAGTTCTGGATAGGTCCATAGATATACGAACTGAAACTGAAATGAATAAAAATGCATTTTTTATTTTAAAGAAATGAGGCAGATGCAAACTTCTTGACAACACTTAGCAAATAACTACCAGATAAGAAGCAGATGTTTTGAATGAATTTTATGGGATTATATATTAAAAGAAAAAATGTTATGCTACTTGTAGAGACAGCCTTTCACCACCTTCCTTTACACAGATCATGTGATTGTTGGAAGAGGACTCCCATGCATTTCCCCTTTGCTGGGAGACAGTTCCCAAAAAAGCTGAGAGGACACAGGGAGAAGAAAGGGATGTAGAGATAATTGATAGACCTCATAATGTGGCTATTGCTCCATAGCTATTAAAAACTGAGTTGGTTAACCTTGATTTCAACAGCTAAACCAGCACAGCGAACACTGACCAGAAACAATGATGTGGTCAGAGGTCAACATTCATCACGGAGATTAAACAGACAACTCTAACAGAACTTTTCCAGTGACGACTCAGTGAGAGGAATGCCTGTCTACTATCAATCATGCTACTAATCGTGTAGTATCTCGCCTTGGATCTCAGCCCTCTACTTAGCTCGGCTGTACTGACACATTGTGCTGAGAAGACACAGAATGATCTGCAGCATTTTTGTTCTCCTCATCCCTCCTCTGCCAACTATAATCCCACCCTTCATTGCAAAGTCCCCTGGGTGTTCCTGGTCAGAAGCACTGCTCTCTGTAGAATCTGGAAGCACCCAGATGAGTGGAAATGGTGCCAGGTTGCTTTTCTATCACTGCTACTGACCCACAAACATGGCCAAGTTCAGTCCACCCCAGGGCCTGCATAGAAAGATACAGATAAACAATCCGACTGATAAAGAACTGGGATAAATATCTGCCTCATCGCAGTTTAGATTTTTGACAGCCACAAAACACAAACCTACTAAACCACATACGAAACTGGGCCAGACACAAACTGAATGCTAAAAATGTCAAAACAAGAACATTTAATGTTTTATGAAGATAGTCCATCCCTTCTGAATTGAATTCCTAAAAAATCTGCTGTTTCCTCCCTTGCTCTAAAACAGGAAGTAGAACTGTGCTTGTCTTCCGCTCGTCTTGTTTATTGGAACCCGCCTTCCTGTTTTCAGATTCATCCCGATAATGGCTGAAAGTCCCCAGCTGAAAACTACACACACACACACACACACACAAACTGTCCAATCCCCCTCATTCCTTTTTTTTTTTTCCCCTCGCTGTGCCTCTCTCTCCCTCTCGCCATCTCTCAGATGAATGCTAGATAAGTCATTTTGTGAGACCTTCCAATCACCACCAACATTCAGACCTTTCAGCACATTCCAGCTGTCCATATGTGTGTCAGCTGAGGTGTTATTTATGTGTGTGTAATATGATTTTTTTTAAAAAGGCCCCAAAGTGATTGATTGACCCAAACCGATTGGAGTTGGGATCAAAGAGTCAAATGTCAAAGTGTTAACTGGTAGGATGAGCTCAGATGTGTGCGCTCTTGTGTGTGCGTGTGATTCCGGGGATAGTGCCATGCACAACCAACCCAGGGAAATATGCAGGTCAGTGCAGGGAATGTCAGGAATGTCAGTGTAATTCAAACTCTCATCTACCACCGGAGGCAAGTGCTACCTGGAAATACTTTTTACACCAAAAGTGGGTGAAAATGTGTAAATGTGTGCGCAGCTTTATACCAAAACGTGCCCCATGCATAAGGAGTCTCAATGCACACACGGTCATGGCGGCTCCCGCCAGCAATCACCGCCATCTAAGGACATGTGCTCAAGTTCCACAGCCACGCAGTGTTTCCAAACACCTGCACCGAAAACAGAATTCGACTGACCTCCCAGCTGTTCTCACATGACTTACACCTCCTGAATCCAGTTCCCAGGCTTTTAGTAAGCCTTTCATTTGATATCACAACATATCAGCCAGCCCCTCCCTCCCTCCCTCCCCTGTCTGTCTGGCTTTTTCACGGCAGCCTGTTTTCACTCAGCGGCTTTGACAAAGACTGGCGAAATAATTACAGCTGGGCCTAAACTCAGCAAGTGTTTGTCTCCAGTAATCTCCACCAAACCAATGAGTGCGGACCGTGTCATAGGAAGAGGAGGAAGAGGTCGATTGTTCTGAAATGACATCATTTCAAAGAGCTCTGCTCAGAGTGTTCAACACTCAGAGTAAACTCACTGTAATGTACACGCCTTGCCAGTCACCAACAGAACTTATCATTTCAGGCAGAAGCCCATCTCGCTGACAGTCTCCATTCATCGCTCATTTCCTCGCTTTCTTTCACTCATACAAAATGCTGCTTTAATGATGTTGCTTTTCTGAAGATCAGAGGCTACTTATCTGTCTGTATAAGCCCTGAGCTAAAACGTTCGTCCTGTGTGAGCCAGGATGTCTTTTGTGATGGCCCGGGGACAGCAGGAAGACTGCTTGGGGTTCTGAGGAAGTGTGAGTAAGGAAAGGGAGGAAAGAAGTGAGGGAATGGAGAGCAAAGGAGAGAAACAAAGACATAAATTAACTTTATGAGGAAACCTGAACAGAACACATAAGAAATGACCAAAAAAAAATAAGATGTAGCTTTCTGTGTGTATATATATTAAAAAAACAAAACAAAAGACAAACCATTGGCTTGGCAAATGAAGACATGACCTAAGATGCTCCATCACAGGAAGGGTCATGTGAAGATGAGGTGACTTTAATTCACAGTGACAGTTGCTTATGAGTTATCTGGGGAAGTGTAGCATGTAAATCACCATCTTGCTACTACTACATCTACTGCACCCTCCAGCAAGAGAGAGGGCCAGGGAGAGGAGAGCGGCTCCACGGGGCAAAGCAAGGGAAGCGTGGACACACAGAGATATTTACATACAGTCAGACAGACTTCCTGGCATTGTCAGCCTGAGAGCGTTGATGTCAGATCCACTCCTTCCTGTGCAGAAGGGAGAACGCCATGCGATGACAATAGGCCCAAAACAGGACAAAGAGGAAATGTTTAAATTTAGGCCCCTTCTTCCACCATCTCCTCTTTCACGGCTATGGAGCTCCGGGGCTGTTTAGTTTTGTGAATTCCTTCAGTCGCCCCCCCCTCTCCCAGCTCCCTCTCCCCATTGTGTCCTTTCAATAGAAGGATTTTCACATTCAGAGCAAATCCCAAAGGAGGATCAGCTAGTGAGACCAGAGTTCAGTCAATCACTTGTTTTCACTGATGTTCCTTTAGAAATTATAAGTGCTTTCTCATAAATCCATCCAGCAAATAGGATACAGAAAGGGGGAAAAAAGCGTGAACAACATACACATTTGCTGCAAAAGGAAATGGGAAGTAGATGAGGGGTTTTAATGAACTGGAGAATTAAAATGGGATTAAAAATGTGATATAGTCTTTATAAAACGCAATGTTTCCAGCATAACTTAGCTCTAAACGTGCTGTTATTAGCCTGTTTAACTGAAATAAATACAGCTGTTCTGTTGGTGTATGTGTGTTGGGGGTGTCGGTGTGTGTTTCTCTGCGTGAGAGCTTTATCACAAATCAGTGTCGGCGTCTGCAGAAGCTTACAGGGCAAGAGTTCACCGGTCTGTCCAACTCGGGGAGTTTCTCGGAGTGTGATGATAGCTGACGGAGTTTAGAGAGGAAAACACACACATAGACACACACACACACATGTGATCGGCAAAGGAGTCGCTGCCGTCCACGACTTAGCTCATGGACAGAAGTTGAGCCCGCAGAGTACGGCGGTAAGTTTAGCTGGCGTTAATAGAGAGCGTTGTTATTGACGTTGAGGACAGCGGCGGCGATGCGCTTTTAAACCCGGGGGGGAAGCTTTCTGCTGCGGGTAAGTTAAGAGCTCTAACTGCTAACTTCACTTTAAGGACGACATGGAAATTGTGAGGGAGAGGAAGACAGTTCATTTTTCGCGGGTGTTGTTTGACGAGCGAGTTTCTGAAGTTACTGAATTTCACGGCGTAGCCCACATAGCCGACTTTTGCGCCCTTTCAAGTGCTTATTTTCACTTTTGAAGAAGCGTTTAACCCAAATAAACAGTTTGAAGCGTGTTTTGACACTTCAACCCAGCGTCAGGCAAATGTTAATTTTATTGACGCCATATTTTTTTTTTTTAATAACTTAAACGGTCCATCCGTCGTTCACTGACGGCAGGGGCGGCGAGCTGCTGGTGCCTGAAGTTGTGTGACACAGTAAACACGGAAAACCAAACTTAGTAACCTGTGTGTAGTTATTACAGTATAACTTCCAAGCAGGATGTGTAACAAACGGAGCAAACTCATAATTCTCTGTTATCAGAGAATGACTGTCTTTTACAGTCATTAAAAAAAAAAAAGAAAAAAACATCAAAATTTCCGTTTTAAATGCTAAAATAAGTGCTAGCTAATTTGTGATTAGAGGCTATGCTTGTAAAACTGCCATTTCTCTTCATTTTTGAACGGCTTGAGCAGCTACTGTTTATTTAAATAGTCCTCCGAAAGGCTTATCAGTAAATTGAATTGTAAAATTGTGCTGAGAGGCCCAGCTTAATTGAATCGCATCTTTAGTTTTGATCTCCTGGAACAACAAAGATGTATGCTGGAGGCCTCCAATTACACAAGATGCTTCCATACATTAAAGGGATTACAAAACAGGGGGGGTATTAACATGTGGTGGGTTCGCTGTGTCACTGAGCATCTTCTTCCTCAGAGGGAGCTTATCTGAGCTCTGGTGATGTCACAGCTGGAGCAGGCCTGAAATAACCACTCATCTCTGTGGTGGGTGTTTCCATGACAACACATCCTCCTGGTTTAAATGGTGGATGGCAACTGTGTCTGAAATAATTACTTTGAATAATATGGACAAAGATATTGGGAAAGTGGGGCGCGCTGGGTGTTGACTTGTTGTACAGACGTCTGCCTCTGACAATCACAGAATGAGGCTTCGAATGGTGTCATGGTGTTTGTACTATTTAAATAGCGCAATTTATTTGTTATTCTTGAACGTTTGACCTCTGAATAAAATACTGCCTATTAAATATCCTCCACTGATATTCTCCACATTCGTGGCCTGCATGTACAGGCAGGCACTCTGAGCAAGTTACACCAGAATAAGGATGATATAAAATGACAAGGCAGTCAGTTTAATGTCAAACTTCTGAATAAAAATGTGGTTTTGTTCCTTCAGGTGATTGAGAAAGAGAAGGGCCTGAAACATGATGTCTATTGGAAGTGATAGCTGACACTGTAGAATGAGAGAGGATGGAGCAGACAGGCAACCCTGCCCTTGAGAGCAACAACCCTAATGGGTTTGTCAACCGAGTGTTTAATGTTTCTCTGGATGTGGAGAATGAGACCAGCAGTGTTTATATTCAGGAGACTGGAACAGGGCCTGCAGAGGGGCAGGGAGAGACCCAGGCTGCCTCTTCTCAGACCCCTGTCAAGGACAGACAGGAGGTCAACCGGAGGCCTCGTGCCACAGGGGGTATCTGGAAGATCTTGAACCGAAAGCGAGCCGTGTCAGAGCTGGACAGGAGACCCCACTCCATGATCTTGCCGGGGGAGGCTTCCATCCCTAAACTCTCATTTGCTGACAAAGTTCGATCCTTCAAGAAGCTTAAATCTCCGGCTGTATTTAGAGGGAAGACAGGGAAATTGTCCACTGCAAAGTTTACCAGTTCTATGGTGGATGAGGAGTCTTTCTGCCGCGATATTGGCGCACCTCAGCAGTCCACTGGTGGCACGCTTAGAAACCGTGGTCAGAGGCATTCATATGCTGGCTATACAGCAGAATTTGACTGTTCGTTTGAAGACATTGACCTCTCAGCTTCGGTGGATGGCCATCAGCCCACTGTAATGGGTGAGGCTGTGACTCAGAATGGCTGTAAACCATCTGAAAAAGTTTCCTATACTAAAAGAAGCCACAACAATTCAGCCAACTGCAACAAAACCGCTGCAGCTTATGAAGAACCCGGCACTAAGGATAGCCCGAGGACCCACCGGAGTGGAGGAAGGAGGCACAAAGACGTGTGGAGTTACCTGAGGAGGATCTCCCTTTTGGGGAAGAATAATCCTGTGTACTCAGAGAGGAGCTTTGACTCTGAGCTTCACTCACTGGACAAAACCATAGACTCAGACTATGGCTCTGTGGACTTTGAGAGTGTCAGAGACTTCCATCCACCTCCCCCGAAACAGTCGGACACCAAGGGGCACTTTGGTGGTCTGTTCAAATTTTTCAACAGTGTTGCAGAGACTGCTAGAAAATGGCGAACAACATCACGCTCCTTTTCTCCTCCAGAGGGAGAGAAGACTCCGATGAGCTCCCCACGGGCCCCACAGCGCACAGTGGACAATGTTCACAGGGTGTCTCTGACACTTCACAATGAAGGACTTCCACAGTCACAGCCTACTCCTTCATCACCGGTGACTACTAAATTCTCACACTCCAGTAGCTTTGACAGTGAGGCTCCAGCACCTGTGACAGGTGGAGGATCACCTACAGTGGTCCTAAAAGCCTTTAGGGCCTGCCCAGGTTCTCAAGCTGTCAATGGCCTTCAGAGTTTTGAGGTTACAGACAAACCCACTGACAGAGAGACAAACCACAGGTCCAAAGCCATAGTAGAAAATCATATCCCTCATTCAGGTCTAAACACAGAGACTAAACATGAAGTAGAGGTTGAAAGGGACCAAATGAACTGTCTCTGTCCAGAGGAAAAGGTAGAGGGACAGACAGGAAATAAGCAGGATTCCCAGGATGCTCCACTTGATTCCCACCAGTTACAGGAAACGAATGTCCAATCACAACAAGGTGATAAAGAGAGCACAACCAATAGCGTACTGGCATCAGATTCCACAGAAGAAATATTTAAGGTACGTAACATTAAATAGCTAATAAGCTGCATTAATTATGAGCCACCGAATTGTAATAAATGCATTAAGTAAATAAGTGTGTACTTTGTGTTGTTAAGCTACTGTTGTGTCTCTTTTATTTTCTAGAAAAAAAGGCATTTTCATTTATAAAGCGGCACGTTTTTATGACATAACTAAATTCCATTGCAGGCTTTTTTCACACTATTAACACTGCCAGAAGCATGCGTCATGTCATTACTTCATAAATGCTCAAAATATCATTTATGTAACTGCTTTAATCATGGTCATTCTTTTGCCTCTGAAAAATTGCAGCAAAAACCTAAAAACTAAAAGGGAACAGAGGAGATTTAGTTGTGGGTAGTGGATGTGTTAGAGAAAAACAAAAGCCATTCAGCGCGATAGGCTACGAGGACATCATTTGAGCACCTGCTTTGCTGTTGTCCTTTTGCCCCATCTGTTGGAGAAAAGAGGAAATAGTAATTACAAAGGTGCACAACAGCGCAGTGGAGGAGTTTGGCCTTTGTTGCTTAGCTGGCCTTTTGTAGCCTGCAAGGAAACCCCACATTTCCCACAGAGCTAGGCATATGTAACTGCAGCGGCCCAGAGTTGTGTGACATCCGTGCTTCATGACAGCACCCTTCCCTTCTCACTCCAGTGGCAGAATTAGTCATCTCCCTTCTAGTCACACCAACGAGTCAGGACATGCTGGCCCAAGCTCCTAATGACAAAATCAGATATGACATCTCAGTACTCAGCACACTTTCATAGGGGCTTATTATGCAAAAGCAAAGGCTTTGGGAGCATGTGTTTTGGGAAGGGTGCTAATGTTTGGTCCCACAGTAAATTAGCAGGGTTCTACGCTGATGCCGCTCTTAAATGAAAAAGATAATAGGGGCAGAGATATGACTTAGGAGGCAAAAGAAATAATGTTGCAAGAGGAGGGGGGAAAATTAATATTTAATGGTATTGCTAGCAGTATTACAGTATGTAATTTAATATGAAGCCTACTGAAAATTTCAAGGCACAACACACAAAATACTTTAAACCTTAAAAAGGGGGTCCTGTTAAAGTGCTTAGTAAACCTGTTTCTGTTACTAGTTTACCTTTTAGAAGTTTGCGCAATTCTAAACAACTAAAGCTTAAAAGAACTAGCTGAAATCTGTAGGACAAGAAGTGGCAGGCTAATTAATATCCGCAAGCCAAGTAGCTATGGTGCGGAAATGGAATAAAACAGAACTTCATTTACTGTGAAGAACTGTTTGTGCCAAATATGTAGTGACTTAACAGTAACCCCCTGACTTTGGCAGACCTTGCTTCCCTATAACAACTTGCTTCAAGTAATGTAGTACCTCATTAAGTAAAAGCTGATCTGTTGAATTCACCTGTGCACCTATGATTCTGAACTTGAAAATCTTTGCTGCTGTTAGGTTTGTATCACCTGCTGCCAAACCTGACAGCAGCAAAGGTTTGTTTTGGCCTCTGTCATCAATTTAAGTTATTAAATTAACATAAGTTTGGCAACAGTCGTGCTTGTCAACAGCAAATACTGTGGAGCAGCTACCTGAGTGGCTTTGTACACTCAGCTTTGCTTAAAAAGAGTGTTACAACTCAAGAGGTGTCTCCAAATAATTTGTCACATTTGCGCTGCAAAGCCTTGTTCAGGGGAAGCGATGCCACTGGGATAATCCTCTTCCATAATCACAAATTATTTAAAAATTAAATCCACCTGTCTTCTAATATTTCACTTGAAATGCCAACAGTCTTGGCATTCAGCTACCTACTGATGCACTGCAATTAAGCTCCCTGGTAGAATCTTTAAAAATCAAATATGAGGTATATTTTGTTGAATCTACAGAGATATTCTAATTCCCTACACAAGAAATGTATTGTTGCACCTTTATCTGGGCCAAACTGCTGAGTATCTGTGCCAATCACAGCTGTGTGAGCAGATTGCCAGCCAGACAGGCTGCAGTGTAAGACAGCCTGGCCCGGCCTTGCCCCACTCTAGCACAGAGAAGACCTCTGTACCTCAGAAGCGCTTGCGCCCCCGTCCTCGCCCGGCGTCAGCTGTACTGGACCTTCGGAGACTCAACCCGGACCGAGATCTCTACAGCCATTACAGTGAGGTCGGCTCACTGTCCCGCCGGAGACGCAGGCCTGCTACCACAATGCAACACACTCTGGGGCAGAGAGGGATGGCTGCTCGCTCCAGGCCTTGCTCTGTCATAGAAACCAGTGTTACTAGGGAGACACAGTCCACGGAACTGCATCACAGAGTAAGATGTGAACACGGGCATTCATGCAAAAATTCACTGAAAGCAAACATATAAATATGGACAGACATGACAAGCAGTCTCATAAATATACCCACACATGCAGCTATATAAAGTCAACGTAGGTATGTCTAGTACACATAAATATATCTCATTTTTACATTGAAAAAATGAAAAATAGGTGGGCCAAGACTCACTAGTAGTCTCCACCAACTCACTGATAAATATAGCACAAGCCCATAATGAATCAAACACACACCGCAGACTATGAAGGGCATCCCAGTACTAACCCAGTATTTATATACCACTCACTGTTAGCTGCAACAATGCCCTGCCTCTGCCCATACTTTTGGATGCAGTTTTTATCCTCAGCTCTCATACTCCCTTTCTGTCTTTCTCTTTCTTTCTTTCTCCCTCCCTTGTGGTTCCCTTTTCTCTCTCCCTCACTCTCAGTCTTTCTCTGTGGCCAATTTTCCGCCTCATCGCTTCCATAAGCTCTACCTCTCATTGCCCTAACTCAGAGTCAGTTCATTTTAACCTGAGAGACCGCCTGGTTGGCATGATGTATAGTCTCTCATGGTTTGCTGTAGGGCATGCACACTGACCAATGCACCAGAATAGACTTGCTGGATGTGAAATACTTTAAATCTCTGCAAAAAAAAAAAAAAAAGGGGGGGGGGGCAAGGCAGTAATGTGAAGGGCAGGAGAGAGTGTGCATTCAACCTTGTGTGTGAGTGTGTGAGTAAGAGTGTATGGAATTATTTGAGATGTCCTGACTACTCAGTGTTCTCTAGGCCTTGTCTCGCCCCCCGGGTGTGTCACCGTTAGAGCCCCCACACAGGGCATCTCTCCAGCGGTGTCGCTCCCTGCCTCTCCCCCCCAGCACTCTCACTGCACTGGCCCTGCTCCTGCCACAGTCAGGTATTGTTTCATATTTTTATTTGCATAAATATGGAGATTGTTGATTGATGTGCATTAAATCGATCAGTTTGTCTGTCTGCATGTGTCTATCCAGCAGACATGGGTCAGTCCTCATCCTCAGTGCGTCTGCGGTCTGGAGATTCTGGTAGTTGCAGGAGGAGGAGACTGCTAAGACCTGGGTCAGAACCGCTGCAGGTCAACATAGTGAGTATCATATACACACATGCAAATAATGGCATTGCATTTTCTTTTATTTCTGTGGGCTTATAAGGCTTTTGGAAAGATTTATTTAAAAAAAAAAGAAATGCGATTAATTTGAAAACAGCACTGCGTACAGTAGACGATATAAGTGATTGATAACTTCTCTCTGATACCGTTAATATGGAGTTTACAAGGCGTTGCTCGGTGTTTCATCAGATAATGAAGGGACTGATCCGTGAAGATGGTGGCCATTTGGATTAATGTCATGCAGTACTCTTAGGCCATTACTCATCCTGAGTTGCACACCCAGCATTTCGGATGTGTTGTTGAATGTGTTGAGTGCAGTTCACTCAGACCAAATGGTTAACTTTGTCAGCGGATAAAGAAATAACAGTAAATTCTAAATATACTCCCAGCATGCTGGATTCTCTAAAAACTGTCTACAGTGTCAGTTGTGTAAAATTAGCTGTAGAGTATGTTGGAATAATGCTACTCGGGAGGTGAAACCAGGCATTCCGGAATCGATGCTTTGTAGTGGAAGTGGCCTCTAGAGGATTCGAGTGAAAGGAGATACAGAGTCTTCTGATATATCCTGACAGGGTAGCAGCACACATTTCTGGTGCTGTGTCCAGCAGCTCTGCTTACAGAACCGTTGTTTTTTTTTTGACACAACAATCATTTTTATTAATCGTTCAAAAATATTAAGAGTAAAAAAGAAAACAATCAAATAAACAAACAACAGAAATAAGAGGACAGCTAACAGCAAACCGCTCCTCATGTTGATACATCATCCAGTATAGCAAACAATGTCCAAAAAGGGCTCCCCAGCCTTTTCAAATATCATTTGGTTGTCTTTCAGTATATATGTTTTTCTTTTTACTGGACGATTTGACATCATTTGTCTTCCAGTGTGTAACATTTGAGGGAGTTTTTTTTTCTCCCCCTAAAATGATGCTTTTAGCTTTTAGCCACTGAAAAACTGAGGTTCACTAATGTTTGTTCATTTTTAATAAAACTGTGTTTTTGTAGGTACAAACCAAGTAGAAACTGCTCACATTACTCTTCCCAAAATGTTTTTTGTCTGCACTCCCAAACACACTGTCCCTTTTCACCACTGTACACCAAGTGTGTGTGTCTGTTATTTACTGTAATGGATATATTGTGTTAATCGGAAGCTCCTCTGCATATGAGTTAGAACACAAGCTAAAATCTTTATTCCATGTGTTTAGCTTTTATTTTGAACGCTCTAATGAACAGAATATAAACTCTGATAGGATGTTTTTTTTCTTAAATGGTGTTTTGTCATTATTATTTCAACGAGTCTTTGTGGGGTCTAGTGATTATGTTTATGTGCTGTTAAAAAGCTTTAAATAAAAAAAGTCTTCTGTTCAGATAAAATGTATCCTTGAGGCCATCAAAAGGCGCGTTAACATCGGAGTTTGGATGAGACAGACACCGAGCCTCTTCATCGCTTTAGAGGCTCAAAGTTTAAATGTAGCATCTGCGTTTTCCTGCAGTGAAAAACCAGCTAGCCTGCATTGTGACGGCGTCTGTTTGTTTTAAAGATTTTCTTACATTATATCAGAATATAATCAGATTACCAGCTTGCTTTTGCAGTTTTTTTTTTTTTTCATGGGGTAAAAGGGGAAACGCCTTAGAATATTTTCTACTGAATTATTAATTTGCAGCATGAGTGTAATTTAATAGTGAATATTGAGTTATAAAGATATATGGCTATAGGTTGCATTTTCTGCATTAGTCTCAAATTTCAATTATTTACAACCAGTCAATGTGGAATGAGCACAATATATGAATTACATGAGTCTATTCTCATAACAGCAATACTGCCTGCTCAGTTGCTGAATTATGATCCCTGGGCTTTCGGTCCTGGCACGTCTTCCCGCTGAAACTTTATAAGCTGTGCCTTTGAAGAAGTGATACTACTGCATTTAGGCTTTGATTATAACTTTTTCTTGCTGATCTAAATAGTGTTTGTGAAACACTGCACACTGTTGCCATGACACTCCCTGGCTCCAGTTCATCTTCTTGCTTCTATCTTTAGGCAGCCTTTTTAAGCGTGAGCTAAATAGAGAAAGTGTGTGGGTGAGAGAGAGAGAGAAAAAAGGGGGTGGGAGAGAAAGGAAGAGAGATGCTCCCTTTGTCGTGGTCCTCCCCTGGGGTAGGGAACATGGACACATAACACTGGCGACGTCTTATGTGTGTGGTTGAATGGTGGGAAAAGTTTATTTGTTGCAGACTCAAATGCTGGGATACAAATACAATAAAGGTAATAAAGGTAGCTTTACTGTCATTATACTTACAGGTGAACAAAATTTGATATGACTCATTAAAAAGAGAAATGGGGTCATGGTGACCCTAACCCTAATATTGTGACTTAACCTGATAATATATTGTTGATTGATGTATGGATCTTGTGGGGTCTTCATGTTAAAGCTGTTGTTTGTGATGCAGAGTAGTGTATACTATAGTCTTGCTGTTAGCATGACTGGTAGAGCCTAGAGGCCGCAGGCAGAGAGAAAGCATTCTCACTGCAGTGGATTAACTGCTAATGCTGACGCCTCTCTTCTCCCTTTCATTTAAATGGATTTCTCCCCCAGTCAACCTCCTCTCCTCTCCTCTCCTCTCCTCTCCTCTCCTCTCCTCTCCTCTCCTCTCCTCTCCTCTCCTCTCCTCTCCTCTCCTCTCCTCTCCTCTCCTCTCCTCTCCTCTCCTCCAACAATCTATGGCAATACCCATCTTTAACTCCTATGCAGATGAGAGGACAGTTTCCTGTGTGTTACTAATGCTGCGCCTGAAGCTCTGCTGTCAGCTTGTCAGTGAAGGGGGACTGTCTTATTAACAGCTTCATGCAGATTAAGAGTTTCAACAGAAATCTTCTATGATTAAGTTTGGGCGAACCTAGGTCTGTCTGGACATAATCATATTATGCAATGGTATCTATTTATTATGAACGCATGAGTCAGCAGGCAGTGGTTAGCCGGGCAAGTAATGGAGCAATGATGAAAAAGGACAGCGTCCTTATGCACACGCTTATACACACGCGGGGAGAACCAGTGCTTAGAATTTTTGTTCGTTAATTTCATCGCACACGCACAGATTTTGCTTGTATTTGTATCCTGGATCTTTGGGCCCTGTGATACACCCTCTTCATAACCCTCTGATGCACACACACACTTCACATGCTCTTCTGATGTATTCAGAATTCATCTGTCAGGATGCATGAGTCATTGCATTGACAGCTTCATTATTTGGTGAAGAATGAATAGCACCAGCTAGTGATATTTCTGTCAACCACACTGTGAATGTGTAGCGTTTGTTTTACCCTGGGCTTCTTTTTTTTTTAGAGTCCTCTGAGGGAAACCATGGGAATAGCGCTCCCTCAAAATAACTGCACGTATGTACAGTTTGCACTCAGAGCCACTGGCCTAGAATCCTTTATCAGTGTTCATTCAACATTGTTCCTCTGTCAAGGTGCTGTGACTTACCGCAGCCACCAGCTAATGCTGTTTTGTAGGATGTTGTAGAAGCTGATAAATATTAGTGCTGCTGACTAAATCTGAGTAAATGGTTGTGTCAGAGCCTCCTTAGGCTGTTTCTTCTTAAGAATGATTGTCTGCCTGTCAGGTGGCTGCATGTGTGTGTTGTTGTTGTTGTTGTTGACTCTAAGCTTACATGTATGGGCATAGTTTCTGTGTGTTAGTGAGTGAAACAGAGAGGCTAAGGGTCTTCCTCTTATATAACTGAAAAGAATGTTGCCTTTGCTCCCTACAAAACCCATTTCCACTCCTCAGATGGCTGCACGTTCCCTGGGACTGGAATTCTCTGACTCACTGGTGTATCCTGTTTTACAGTACCTCCGCATTACACGCCGTATTTTGTCAGAGCGTGCATGCCTGTGCAAGTACTGATTTGTGTTCATACTTTCTTGAAGAACACTCTCATCAACGCCAGCATTTCTGCCGTTCCATTTCTCAAAAAACTATGATATGTTGGTGACATTGTAGGACAGAGGATTTACTGGTGGATGGTTGCAGTCTTTTCACCTATGAGACTATTTCAGACCTAAAGGATTTAGGTGCTTGTTATCCAGCACCAGTTGTAGTATCATTTACCCACAGCCATTTAGGTCTTAAGTCAACCCACTCACCATGTGATAGGGAATATAATGATCCCCATTATCTGATAGTAAGCAGAAAATATGTGCAAAAATTTGTTTCAGGTTTTTAAATGTATGTATTGTTTAATTTTTTTTGAAAGGGATGCATGAACTGTGGAATTCTGGGCCGATAGATCAGTAGGTATCTTCTTATTCAGCAATAGGCTGATAGTCAGCATATCAGCCAGTGCCAATGTTCAGCCAATGCACTGGTGCATCCCTAAACTTTTAACTGTTTATGCAGTTATAATAGCACAAGAATGTTTTGCATTACACCTGCCCTCCCTGCAGTACACTGAACCGAAGAAAGAAGGTTGCGTGGTTTCGGTCCTACTAGTTTAGCATATGGAATGTGCACTACATTGTCCTGGATAATATATGAATTCCATTAAACTAAATTTATAACAGAAACATGCAATGATTCTGTGTTTAGCAGAAAAAGCTGTAATTTTATGAAAAAAACATTACTGGTGTCAGGTTATAGGACACTTGAATTACTTAGTGGGAAATAGGTTCTAAAATATAAATGACAATAAATAAAAAGTAGCTAATTTTCAGTCTTACATATATCCAGGAGGAATATCCTCCAGTGCGTAATTTAGTCTATATTTGTGGTCAGCTCTTTGAAAGACGTTAGAGCAAAGACTCACAAGTTGTATATAAGTCTTTGCTCCATGCACATCTAGACAGCTGCTGTGATCTGAATTATTTTAACTAAGTACTCTATTGAGTGTTTGGAGTCTGAATAAATAAATAGCTCCAGCCCTGCTCACTTTATCCTGCATTAAAATAATGAGACAGAAGCTAACTGTCTGTACAGTGTTCTCCTAGTTAGAATGTATCCTGCAGGCCTCTGTGAAAGATGGGCTGGATTTTTTGTGGCAGCTGCCACTTCTTGTGTACATTATTTAGCTTAACATTCCGTCTTTGACCTCCCCGGCTCCCTGCTACACCACATGCGGCATCAGAGAAAACCCTCCATCACATCCACGTATTATGCAATCTCCTTGCTGCTTGTGATTCTTCTTCAATTCCCCCTCTCTCAATCCGCCTCTTCATGACCTCAGAGCTCGTCATCCATCCCTCCATCACTCCCCATCTCTGTTTTCTCCTCTCCTCACATCAAGTTTTCTGTCCCCCACTGTTTTTTTTTTTCTGTGCTCCCTCACCTTCTCTCCCCTCTTCATCCATTCTTCCCTCCAGGCATGTGAAAACACCTGCTTCCTGTGGCCTGTGTGTGTGTGTGTGTGTGTGTGTGTGTGTGTGTGTGTGTGTGTAAGGGTTTGCGTTGTGCATCCATGCATGCGTATAGTCGTATATTTTAGATAGCCTGCTTTTCAGTGAAAGACAGTTATCAGGTGGAGTCTATTAAGTCTTTGATGGCAAGAGCTGACCTAAAAAAAATAAATAAGATGCTCAGAAACACAGAAAGGACCAAACAAGCCTTCATCCGAATATGGTTTCACTGCAGAGTTTTGCATTTCAATCTGCTGTTCTGCTTTTGAACTCTTGTGGCGTGGAAGCAGTGAGAATGTAAAATCATTTTAGCTCAGAGGACAGGTGGAGGTTTTCTAACCGTCCCTGCAGTTTGTAACTAGTTGCACATCCATGGCACCCACTATGTGTCAGTGGATTAGAGTGAGTGAGTGGACTCATCATTGCTTACTGCTGCCCCGGAGATTATGTGAGAAATGTGTTGCAGTAAAAATCTAAACACGGACGGTTTTTACTCCTGAAGAGCCATATCAGAGCACAAACACCCCGCAAGCACTGCATGCAAATGCAGCAGTTAGGAAACTCAGGAAGAATAGGAAGGCACTTCTCTCGCCGCTTCATCGGGGTCTGGGCTGCAGGTGGCAGCCAGTGGTTCTGATGAATAGTGACAATAGCACATTCTCACTACACACACAGCCAGCACAGTTGAAGTGTAGTGAAGCAATGCTAGTTTACGCAACCAACCTAGCAAAGGCCACTTGATTTTATCCCTCATGCCATAGCTGTGGTCTCAATTGACCAGTCTGCAGGCTTTATTAAACTGCACACTGACTCTCATGCTGAACAGAAACATAAATAAGAGATTGAAGCTATAACAGTGCTTCCTGTTTATTGCAGTTTCTAAAAAGCTGCATTGCCATTGCACACTTTGTTACACTGTATTTCAGCAGAAACATAGTTCTCCCCTCTACTCGAAGACATTTTTAAGTGGTCATTTAATGCATCTTTTATTATTGAGATGATTCAGGGAGCCGACTTCACGAGTGACACGCATATCAAGATGATGATTTAATGGTATCTTTTAGAATTTAATGAAATATTCACTTGTGCTATCTTCTTTAATCTTCTTTAAAGAAATGTTTTTATATTTGGGAAATTGCACTTACTTGCTTTCTTGAAAGATGGGACCATTATTACCACTCACATGTCTGCAGGATAAATATGAAGCTACAGCCAGCAGCTGTTTAGCTTATAGCAAACAGTGACAGCTTGCACAAGTACTTCCAGTACCATTAGGATTTTTTAATAGGGGGGGGGGGGGGGGGGGGGGGGGGGGTGCATTTCTGTTTATTGTATGTTTTCACCCATTAATGCCACAATCAAATGACTTGCTGTTATATAGTCATGAAAGCGACATAGTAAGTTTCTGTCACAGAAGTGTGGAAAGCAGGTGATGTGTGCATTCAGCGAGTTTCTAATTTTATATATTTCTGAGCTAATCTTCAAAAACTTGTTTTCATTCCACAGGAGACTTGATGTGGTGTTCTCTAAGTTCAGACTGTGTTTATTCACAGACTTTCCGTCTTCAGCTCTGCTAGCGCTGCACAATGCTATTCAGTCTCACCAGGGACTGACCCAGAGACCACAGTCACTGGGCAGATTCAGTTTGTTCTCCAGTCTCAAGAACACACAGATACTGTATTGATTTATCATTAAATAACAATTCATTTTTGCTGCCCTCGCGACTACATCATCACGCATGAGCAGGACTATTTCTCTTAAAGCTATTAGGCCTGGGAGTGTTTTGTTTTCGCTTTTGATGTATGTATCCATGATTTCTCCGCCCTACTTGGCATCTGTCTTACTCTATTTCTCAAATCTCTCCGTGCTCTGACCCACTGACTCGACTTTACACTAAAAGCCAAACTGAGTTGAACGAATAAACAGCTGATGCCTGAACAATGGTGACAAAACTGTGTTCAGGAAAAGTCCAGCACTTTATTTTTAGGGCGCTTTGTGGCTGAAAGCCCTGGGAGGAAGCAGGAAGTCAGTGTGGTTGCCGTGGGGATGGGAGGAGAAGAAAAGAATTGGAGCAGACAGAAGGGAAATGGGTGTGGTGGGCTTTGCCTCCTATTAACTAAATACCTACTGACCACAAACAGATTCATTTGCTAGCACTGAAACTTGCAGCCTTATTCAGAGAGAGAGAGAGAGATCATAAGATATAGCTTTTAGCTAAAGGTAGCTTTTAACTAAGAAAATTTAAAGTAAGAATTAAAGACAGTCTCAAAAGAGCTGATCTCAGACCAACAAATGGCCAGTGCTCTTTATAATCCACTAATACTTAAGAGCGGTTATTGCCCTGAGGCATAAATTGCAGGTTAATGTTTTGTGGTTTGCATTTTTTGTCCACCTTGTGCCAGCCTTGTTCAAGGAAGTCTCTTTTTACTCAGCTTTATTCTAATATTGTTTAAGCCACACATAGATATATATACACATGCACTGTTAGCTGCTGTTCATTGGAACATTTAACACACATGCATTATCATATTGTTCAGTGGGATTGGCATCTTCTAATGCATTCAGGCCTGTCTGCCTATTTTAAGCAGTTTATCATAACAGTTTAAAATGAATAATAAAATCCTACTCAACCCGGATGTACTGTAACCCTGGAGTAAAGCACATTGCTAATTATATAAGTCACTAATGGTTTCCGTTTTAGTGTATTTTTAGTGTTACACTGAGTGAGCATTACACTTGTTAGCAGTTCACACTATGACAAAAGGAGAGCAGCAAAAGTGAAAGGGAAGGTTTACAAGATGGTAGTGAGACCTGCTATGATGGTTTGGAGACAGTGGCGCTAACAAAAAGACAGCAGGCAGAGCCAGAGGTGGCAGAGATGAAGATGTTAAGATTTTCATTGGGAGTGAATAGACCAGATTAGATGTGAGTACATCAGAGGGACAGCTCAGGTTTAGCAGCTTGGAGAGAATGCTAAAGAGACAAGGTTGAGATGGTTTTAACATGTGCAGAGGAGGAATCGTGGATATATTGGACAAAGGATGTTGAATTATGGAGGTGCCAGGTTGAAGGAAAATCAGAAGACCTCTGAGAGGATTCATGGATGTAGTGAAGGAGGATGTGCAGAGGTAGGATGACTGAATAGTCATTTAGCGCTGTTTTTCGCAGTGCTGCTGACCACTGACTTGTGGGAGCTTACACACTTAAGCAAGTCCAAAATATTTTACAGAAACACGTCACCTGTGAAATGTTTTTCCTTTGGCGCTTAGTTTTGGCATTTACGTGTGTGTGTTTTTTTATTAAAAAAATAATAAGCAGCAGAAGACTTCTGGCATTTTACAGTAATAACATCAAATTGTAATATGTTATGTGTTTCTGTTTATCTGAGGTTGTGTTTACCTCATTTTAAGACCTGCTAAGGACCAGATGATGTTTTATTTGTCCTTATGCATAAAAGCATAGAATTGAACAAGGTGTATTTTTTCACAGCTGTATATACATATGGCTCAGTACCAGGGTTATAATAGTTTTGGATTTTACATTATCATTTAGTTTCAGTTAGTTTTTACTTTTGTTTCTCTAATTCAGTTAGTTTTAATTAGTTTTCAGAGTGGTTTTGCTCATTTTTATTAGTTTTTATTTTAGGTTTAATGCTTAGTTTTAGTTTAGTTTTGTTAGTTTCAGTATTAGTTTTAGTATTTTCATACTTTGTCAGGTGCAAGATTCAATGCGCAAAAGTGACTATTGTGTAATAAAAACTCAACAAAAGATACCATAAAGAAATATATTCAACAACCAACAGTTCACAAGACAGAAGCACTACATGCTAAATGTAATTAGGACACACATGAACATCAACAGGGAGAAACAAAGAACATTATGAACTCCCAAACTCAATCAATTCTACAATAAACTCCAGTGTCAGTGCAGTAGATTAACAACACCTACATGTGGTGTTTGACAAAAACAAACTCTTTGAAGGAGTCAAAGGTCAAATCCAGCTGCATCCTGATGTTCTCCACCACCCGAAGCTTCTTCTGTTTTGGAGCTAGCTTGGTTAGATGCTCGCTGATTAGACTCGCAGGGTCTTTGCAGCCTCTGTACACAACCTACAGAAATGTCCGACCTCATGTCCGCATTTATGCTTGTGTAGCTGTGTGTGTTGTGTGTGTTAATTACCTTGCGGTCGTGTGCTGCGGTGCCAGCTGGGACTTTTTTTTGGTCCTCGCTCTTTGTGCTCAGTTTTTTGGCTGCCAACATATTTGTCCCTGTTTTTCCACTTCCTTCATTTCCTCACGTCCATTCCGACAGCAGTCTCCCTCCAGGAATTTGCTGACATTTGTGAGGCCTTATACTGATGCTTTGATTATTATTCCTGATTGTTATTCTCTCACTGATAAAGAACTGAACAGGTTAATCACAGCGTTGCGGCAGCGTGGTTCAGAGCGACTCTGCCGCTTTCTCGTGCACACGCACGCACACAGCTGCCCAATCCACAATAATTTCAGTTAGTTTTAGTTAGTTTTTTAAACTCACAATACAGTTTTAGTTAGTTATCGTTTTTTCCTTTTAATTGTAGTTTTTATTTATTTCAGTTAACGGCAATGTTTTTTCAATTTCAGTTTTCCTTATTTCGTTCGTTTTCGTTAACTATAATAACCCTGCTCAGTACCCATAGTCAGACCCACTGAGCCAGGAACTCAACCCATAACAACAACAAAAAAATTACCTTATTTAAATTTGGCTTATTTCCCCTTCAAAGTCATCTTCTGGTGGCCGTTTGGACTGCTTTCAGAACGGCTGCTATTTTTAGATCGCTCTGTGTATATCCTGCTCTGTCCCCTTGTACTCGTGCCGCTGATACACACAGTGGATCTTTAGTATGTCAAAACAGCAACCTTTCAACTTGAACTTGAACAGTGAAGATTGTGTTAGCTTGGCTAAAAAAAAAAAAAACAAAAAAAAAAAACTGTGTTTTCATTGCACAGAAAGACCAAAGTTTGGGTCGTTCATGCTGAATGTTTTCCCTCAGCTGTCTCAGGACATTACAGAACAACCCTGCCAGACAACTTTGACAGTCTGACCCTGGGGAATGAATGGCTGTGTGTGTGTCTGTACAACCCTGTGAGTACTTCATATAAACGATAAGCATGCTCCCGGGTTCACTTCTAAACTTCGATGCAAATTTGGAGTTGATTGTGAAATTGCAAAGCGCACAGTGCAGGTAGTGATAACAGGGTCTAAATATAGCAGCAGTCCTGGAAGCAGTCCAGAGGTGCACGAGAAGATCACCTTCGGAGAAGAATCGGATACATATTCATCGGGTATGGTTTTTGATATCTATGGATAGGTTCCCAGAAATTTCTTATCATTACTTGTGTGTCTTTGAAGTGCAATTTTGTGACAGTTATTTGTAAATGAGTAAAATAGACCATTGTGTGTGATTTGCACGTGAGTAGTTCTCTCCCGGGTAAAACATGTCCCAGTGAAGCGGGGAGTCAGCAGCTGTTTCTGTGGAAGGGTTTCAGGGTCATTTTCACATGAGAGATTGAAGAACGATGTCACTAAATTGACTGTAAGTTTGTTTTTTTAACGGTTGACAGTCCTGAAAATGGTGCAAGTCACATGATTGAGCTGCATCTGGGCTTATTCCATACGTAATGCACATTTCTAATTTCAGACTCATTTAACGTTTCTGCTGGGAGATATTCTGCCGTTTAAACCAACCCTCCTTTTCTTCTGGATATGTATGAGTATATTAGCATTGGTGTCTGTGCAGATTTAGACTTTCAGATGTGACCTTTGTTGTCTAAATGTCAGGGAGATTGGAGAGGGAGCCCACAGAGGTAGGGCAGGCTTATGTAATCTGCTCACTCTGTGTTACACACACACAAGCAGAGAGCAGGAGGGGGGAAAAAAAAGCTTGTTTGAGGACGGTTGTCATATCTCAGCTATGATGCCTTGTACTGCTCTCTGTTCTCTGAAAGCCAAGCTTTCAGGAGCCATTGCTTTTATCAGCATGTATGTGCAGAAAGTGCCCTGGAAATTATTTATGGCTTTAAAAATAGTGATATATTGCACTTCTTTGGTGTTATTCTCTTCAACTTATTCTGAGGTCTTTTGATCCATTCCAAAGCTCAAAGCTGAATGTGAAGTTAGAGTGTACTTTGGAGGGGGGGGGGTGTATCTGTGTGTATGATGGCTGACTAGGGAGTGTGGGACAGAATTGAAGTGAATCTCCTATGTTAATTTATTCACGATGGTGTTGTGCTCCGCTCATAATCTGCCAACAATGAGAGGGCCAAACACCAGGACGAATGCTGCAGGCTGGGATGTGCTCATGTTCATCTTAGGAATTACTGTGAACAGGCCAAAATGATGTGCACGCCAATGGCAAACACGTGCATCAGATTGGAACTGGGGCCATTTTGTCCTGTCACTTTCAATGCTCAACCTTAAAAGAACTCAACATTAAAAAAACAAACAAACAGTGGACTTCATATCAGAGACTTTTCCCCTTCAGGTTTGAAATATTTGTTCCTGTCTCCTTTTGAGAGGACTTCAGGTGTATTCTGCGCGGGCCAGCTGTTACAGGTGATTCCTGCGGCTGTTTGCGGTGGGAAAATGTCAAAACGTCCTTAGAAACTTCACACGATAACCCCAAAATGCAACCTGCTTTTCAACCATTCATCAATATGCTCCAGTCATACTTTTGCCAAAAGATATCAAACCACAGCTGCACTTGTTTATGTTGGCCATGAGTGTAAAAAGCTAACTAAGCTAGCAGTAGCAGCAGGCTGTTTATTGCATATTTTGGTGCAGTTTGGAATTCATTTCTGCTGACATGTAAATACTTCAGTCCTGCTGTGGGCTGCTGTTGAAATGAGCTCGATTTCATGGTGACCACAGAATCAATAAGTTGTTGTTGAGTTCTGTTTTGCTTAAGTGTGACCAAATCACAGCATCAATGATCTGAAGGTGCTTTAGACTGTGAGCTGCAAAATTACAGAAATTAAAAATGAGCAGGCGTTTGGCAATAGTGAAGAGAAATAACTCCTTTTTAGCAGGAAGAAGCCTCCAGCAGAACCAGGCTCAGGGCGGCCATCTGCCACGAGCGGTTGGAGGGGGGGGGGGGGGGGGGGGGGGGGCACAGAGACATCACAAGTAACAAACAGGGTGACGCACAAACAGCGGGAGAGAGAAAACACAAAGTTGATATCATGCAGTAGTGGCATATAAGCACATTTGGAGTCAAGGGGAGGGGGACGAAGGAGAAGTGCATTACAGGGAGCCACTGAGGAGAAGCTAGTGTGGGAGATGTGTGATCTCTCCTTCTAGTCCCTGCAACTTCAGTTATTACTACTACAGAAACATAATTTAAGACAATGCACATGGCTCATTTATGACCTTTACAAATACTTACTGGGGTGAGGTGACATTACTTTTTCTAAATATGTGTGATTTGGTTCTTTTGCAAATATTATCTTTTTATTGGGTAAACTTGTTTCAACTCATGCTGAGGGTTTGAAGTCATTGATGACACTTTATAAATCCATGTTTGTATAGATTATTGTCAAACAAGACACATTAAATACCTGATCATTTGATGCTATAAGATAATAAAATGTAAACATTTCTAATGGGGGATTTTTTTTAAATAGACAATTTTTTTTAAATAGATATCTGAAGAAGTCTTTCAAAAGTGGATACATGTGCTGAGTTTGTCCCTCTGGAGCCATCAATTTTAAAAATCCCATTAGCCACTTGAAACTTCAAGTGGCTAATGGGAGTGTTTAATACACAATGTCAACCATTGGATAAATTTCAGAGGTTTTTACTCTTGATTTATATGATTTGAACTATAAATAAGTCAAATTTGTAACTTAAAAATTTCTTCAGCGCTTCTCTGTTTCAAGTTAAACTAAATAATTGCAATGACACATACAGCAGGTTGCATGTTGCTTCTATGGTCTGAAACAACTGGGTGTGGACACTTAACATTAATCTAGTACCAACTTATTACTGTATGATTCAGTGAATTTCATGTATTTGATGCATGAATTCTCCTTCCTTCCTACCCGTGATTCAGCTCTCTTGCTACTCAGTTTGTTTTAATTATCATTATTTTTAATATGAATACTATTATTTTTAACAGGGACACAGATAATCATTGACTCTCACACCAACAGCCACTTCAGTTAACCTGACAAGCAGGTCTTTAGACAGGTTCAAACCTCAAACCTTCTTGCTGCGAGGCGACAAATCATGCTGCCAAGCAGTTTGTTATATTGGCTAACTCATGTACCTAATCTAACTACACTGTCAAGTTAGTTAATGTTCTGCCATCTCCTAATTTAGTCCGTGGTAAATGGACAATAATTTACATACATAGTGCTTTTCCCCATCTAGCACTCAAAGCACTTTTTCCATTGCAAACTGCATCCACAGACACATTTTCAGTGCTCAGGCTCACAGATGGATGCATCAGGGGATACGTGGGGTTCAGTATCTTGCCCACAGACACTTCAGCACATAGATGCAGGAGCTGGTGATCGAATCACTGATCTTCTGAATAGCATGCAACCTGTATCTGGAAGCCATAGGTAAGAATTGTGTAACCTGTGAGGAGTGTAAGGAGATGTGACAGATATTATAGAAATGGCATTACTTCTAAAATCGACTAATGCATGGTCAAAGGTGTATGATTTGGCATTAAGATCATTCAAAAAAGCAAGTGTAGTTTACTTTATTTGGAAAAAAAATTATACTTTATTGCTTTTGTCAACAGCCACAATAAAACTGGCCACCATATTGAGTTTTCAAATCATTAATGGGCTTTTTTTTTTTTTTTTTTAAGTCATAACAGAGTTTAGTACCAATTTGGTAACCCTCAATTACAACAGGTGCCTTAAAACTGTACAAAATTAAAAACATCTGCAACCCAAATGGGGCTCATATTTTTATCTGGGCCCTGTGTGTAGAGTAGTTTCAGTGTCCTGACATGAATAGCGCATGAAGCCTTTTATGTAAGGAACTTAGTCTCTTTCTTAATGAATACACTTCTTTTGTTATTCGAGCAATTTTATTAGACATTGGAGCATCAGGCAGATTAATGTAAGGATGTGGGTTGGATTTTCAACTGCATACTACTTTATTCTAAAAAAAAAAATGTTGAAAAAAATGAAAACAAAAAAATAAAAGAAATAACATTTAGGATTAACACCGTGGATTACATCTAGTCCAGGTTCGCCAGTTAAAGGCGCACCTGACCAGTGTTCTCAAATTAAAACCGAAGCATCTCTTGAGGTGTCTCCACTCCAGCAGGACGTACTTAGACACCTTTGATCTTAGAGAAATTGTTGAGAGATGGCACCTTTAAATGATCTTCTTGCGTCAGTGAGGTGTGCCTGGTGCCTCATTGGAAATACAGAAAGTGCATTTATTTGAATGTCAAACCAGCTCCTATCTGATTAATCTGTTGCCACTGATAAATTAGCAGGAAAGGCTGACATTATGCCAATAAAATTATAAGATGGTGATCACTTTGAGGAACATGCATCCATTACTCTGACATTTATTCTCCTTGATGGCGGGCTGTTAATGGTAAATGATAAATCACCACGACACCACCACGATATTTTTAGATGGGGTGGGAGATGAATGAGGTTATGATTCTGGTCTCAGTGGTCGATGTAGTCAGCGAGGGGCTGGCTGTGCCCCTCCCCCGACTGTAGGTGATGGCTGACGCCGGTAGTCTAGCGGCAGAGAGCTGATCAGTATTAACACAGGACCGCCTCTCAGGCTCACTGCCGTTCTCCCTGGTCCCCACTCACCGGAAGGCAGCTCAGCAGCTGCGAACAGCCTGCGCACAGCCTCTCTCTTGTGTGCTTTGAGAATCTATTGGCCTGAGAGTCGGGTTGAGGGAAGAGGCGAAACACCGGCAGGTGTTGACTAGCGGGGAGAAATCGCGGTGCAGACTGATGACGATGATGATGGTGAGGATGATGCATCTCTTCCCGTATCTTTATGAATTGCATCGCGCTGTGTGAGGAGAAATAGGGGCATCTTTTCTTCATTTCTTGCCTAACTGTAATGGAGGATTTCTGGTTGCTTTGAGGCTGCGTTTCTAAAACGTGGAGAGGTGAATACCGCCCCGTAACTGAGAGCGCATCTCAGCATCGGCCCGCAGCGCTGCGCCATGGCCTTGGATGTCCAGACTTGCGCGGTGTTTACGGTGATCGCGGTTCTGGTGCTTGTGAACGTGCTGTTGATGTTCATCCTCGGTACTCGTTAAATGGATCTGCGCTTGGGGCCCGGTTCGCAGCGCAGCGCACTTTCACACAGGAGAGGAGAGAACAGCAGTGCGCGTTGGTCGAGAGCGGGGACACCCGGCGCTCCATCTCGGCTACGCGTTGAAATGAATGACGTTGGTACAACATAATGTATTTCTGTTTCCCCCCGCACCCCCCCCCCCCCCTCCCTCCCTAATCCTTCGTTATGTTTTGTGTCCTCTCCCCGTTTGTGATAGCTAGTGTTGTCTGGTGGTGGTCGTAGTTGTGCGGATACAGATCTGTGATGCGCTTACCTTTTCTGTGGTGGCTGGAAATTCATTTTCCCCGCATAGTATAAACATGTCCACCCACCCCCACCCCCCCCTCCACGTCGATCTTCCCCTCTTTTTTATGTTGTATATTGTGGATTATGCGCATTGATGAATTTTATTATACAATAATTTGATTTTTAGATGGCAAATTATTGCGACGGTGGGTTTTTTTTTTTTAATTTTAACAACAGCCTACTGCTGCGTCAGGACTTGTTTTTTTTCTCTCTCTCTCTCTATTGTGATCCACTGTAGCCACATCCACAATATGGCAGCTAATAGCTGTGCAGTGATATCTCCCCCACAAGTCAGTGTGATATTTGTAGCAAATAGCGATGGAAGTGAGAGGTTTGTGCTGCTGATGTAGACTCTGGAGCATCATTGTAGACTCAGCTGAACACTAACCAACAGCAGGCAGGGCTAGGCCTAATAAAGGAGGGCCTCATCACTCCAGGTTTCCCCCATTTTAGATTCAGCTAAACTGAGCTCCCATTTCACAGCCCCCAATATTCACATTTCCCCCTCTTTTCTCTCTTTCACTGTAGCACCTGTTTCTGAAGCCCGCACATTATGTCACCCAGCCACTAAATAGTAACTAATAAAAAATGTATCATTATATATTTCTTTCAGATGAAATGCAGTCCAAGTGAAAAGGCTTGTCAGTTGGAGATGACAAAAAAAGCCTTTCCCTTTCCAAGTGCAGAGGCATAGTCTAATAAAGGATTGGAGGCAGGTGTCATGAATGTTGAATGAATGTCTGAAATAGATATTCTAAAAGCCGATCCCAGAGCTGCCCATGACAGTCCTATTAATAGGGAGGCTAGGCTCGCCAGGTTTTCTCAAGATATTGTATGTGCTTCCTCACACTCACTGCTAAGTGCAGTGTGTTTTCTGTGTGTGTAGCTAAGTGACAAATGTTGTACTGTAGGCACCATGAGATTATGTATTATGAACACAGGTGCCTCCATCACATGCTGTGGCATGAGGGCTGGTGTTTTTCTCACTGTGGCTGGTACAACACATAAACATCATTCCTTTCTGAGACCCCGCTGTAAACACGTAAATCCTCATAATGTCACAAAATTGTAAAGTACACCACAGTGGTTGTGGGTCGCATGACTAACAGTGGTAATTACAGATGTGTGCTCACATGTAAATATTCTGAGCATGGTAAGTGATGCTGGTGAGAAGTAGTCTTGAGTGGGTGTTATCTGTTGTGCCTTCTCAATCTGTGTCCTGCGCACATCCCAAGCGTTCACACATTTGTAATTCCTCCAGGGCAGGTGCCTTCTAATAGAGTTCTGTTAAATGCTGTGCAGTCAGAAGTGTCAATGTGCAGATGGTGTGCGCGAGTGGGACAACAGCGTGTGTGAGGATGTGTGTGCAATTCTCACCGGTTTTAAGCAGAGCATCTTTGATTGGCTCCCAGACTCAGGGTATAAGTGTATTACATAACAGGGTTGGCAGACACAGGGAGGACGGACTGCGAGACTCACTCGGTGCATTGGAAAGAGAAGCCTCTTTCTGGAATACGTTACCTTGTTACTTTACATCTCAGGCTCAGCTCTTGCGGAGGACCGTCACTTATTCCAAAAAAGGGATTCAATTATCATGATCATATGAACCGGACTTCTCCATGCATACACTCTCTGAACAGTTACATGCCACAAACATGGTAAGGTTGGCTAAGTGTGTGTGTGTGTAAGTGTGTGTGTGTGTGTGTGTGAGTGCTTGTTCAGGGATGCTATAGGTGCTTTGGTGCAGCTGTGCTATGGCTAGAGACAGAGGAGGATGTTGGAATGCAGTGGCTTTGCCAGTGCAGTGAATGCTGATGTGTTGCGCTGCAAAGATGATACAAGCAAGTGAATCTGCTTTCTGTTCTTACACATTTCCTTGTCAGGCTCCATGTCTGTGCTGTGACATGAAACAGAAAGCATTGTCACATATGTCTGTGTAAAGGGAAAGATTCCTCTGCATTCATTTGCATTGACCCAAATACAGGTTTTGCGGTTTAAAGATATCTCTTTAGCCCTCTGATCTTTGATGTTGTAACTGCAGTGCACCCACAGTGAGGACATAGGTCAATACAGCTGATAGACACACATGTAAAGATGAGTATGATGAGCAAGCCCTCTCTGTGTTTGGATCTGTGTGTTTACTGTATGATCAAGCTAGGTATGGGGCTGTGCTAAGGCGGGAACGGGGGAAGATTGATTATGTAATGCTTTTAATTTATTCAGACATGTCGAGGGAAAAAGGATGTAATATATTGGAGAGGGCAGTACTGATCTCATTAGAGAGATGGAGGGATGAACAGAAAGAGCTGTGAAGGGAGGAACACTAGCTGTGAATGGATTTCTATCTCTCTTTCCTTTGCTCTTTCTGTCTGTTGTCTGTATTACAGCAGATTGATGGGGACAAGAGAGATTGTGCTTGTAGTGAATGGGGCTGAAAATGGAGTGGTGCTGGAGGGAGACGATGAGGGGGTGGGAAGGCAAGAAGCAAGGCTGACCTCAGTGCCAAGGCTCATCTCTTCTGTGGGCTTCTTTTACGGTGTAAGTCAAGTAGAGCTGATTTAGCTGCCACTAGTTATTCCTTCAGGTGTTTTTCTAATAGATCATTTAAATTCCTTTTCCTGAACCAACAGTGATTTTTTTAATGTTTCTGAGCACTACTTATTGGTCCTGTTTCCATGGCAGCGTGACACATGTTTTTGCGGTAACCCTCCTCTCTTCCTGAAGTGGAGCGCTTTGTGATATAGGCTACAGCTATTGTTACCCCAGCTACCTGTCCAAAGTGATGCCTGACTGTGCAGACCTGCTCGATGACATCTTTGATCTCAGACCTGTCTGCAGAGGCCCTTTTCTGTGCACCATTGCATTTCGCATTTAAATTGAAATGACCAACTGCAGTTTGTGATTGATTTTAATATTTAATAACTGAGTGATACTGCAGTTATTCGGTGGTCACTCTTTGTGTATTACTAGTATCTCTCTCACACACACACATACACCTAAATGTGGAAATATTCTGGTGCACCCTGAAATGTCCTTGTCTCATCCCATCATCTTGTCAATATCAGTGAAGCATCCTCATCTGTCACCATGACGACGGCTGTTCTTTCACTTCCAGGCATGGAAGTCCGTCCCTCTCTGTATTCACTCCTCTGCCCTGATTGGCTTATATCCCCTGTAGCAGTAAGCCATCGGGGAGGTGGTCTAGTCTACAGGTTGGAGGACCCATGTAGCTGCTGAGTCTGACCCACACACACACACACACACACACACACACACAGTGCTTTTTCTCATGGACATTTGCAGAAACACTGCATCAGCAGGAAGGCAGAATAGCACTTTTGTGCTAGAATGATGAGGTGGGAGGCTCATTTTTGTCTTTCACGAAAGACAAAATAATCTTAGATAATTAAAGAAAGAAAAACGCTATTAGCTAAATGTATAAAAAGAAAGTAACTCAATAGGATTTTGCAAAGGCCTTAAGAGAAGTAAAGAACTAATTTTGTATCCATCCACGTGACAACTGTTTCTCCAGGCCTTTGATAACTCCTTACCTAGAGCCTCAGCATCCCTTGTCAGGGTTGGTTAGCGCTTGCTGCTCTGCCCACAGCCCCAGGGACTGGATGCATGGTTAAGCTCTGGATGGGAGAATGCTGATGAACACTACTGTGGAGAGAACAATTGGGACATACAGTTGGATTTGTTCCACAGATGCACACACAGGTTTCATGCATACAAAGTGAAAAGTGTGGCTGCACGCACACATGGTTTTGCACTTCACGAGGCATCCGAGCTAAGTGATCGGTGTGATGGATGGTGATGCTTTAGGCTGATGATTTCAGACTCGCCTTTCTTTTAATGAGAACAACCTTTAGCCTCACCAATTCCCCTAAAGATTACTAATCAGCTGATAACTTTGCTCGTGTACATTGTACAATTTCAATCTTTATTTTCAGTGTCGCATAATGTCCACATTATTTATTCATGATTTTAAAGTCAATAGAAGAGATTTGATGAGTCATCCTTTCATGTTTGGTAGAAGACTGCCGCAGATAAAATAACAAGCCCCAGTGACAGCATGAAGGAAAGATTATCCCTTCACATTTGTTTGCTCCTTAGCATTTATATTACATTAACACATGTAATTATTCTAATGTCATAATGGGCCAATTACCTCCCTGTGTGGAGACTGGTACTGTGCAACTGAATGCTGTGTTGTTCCCCCACTAATGGCTCTGCCTTTTTTGTTTCGTTGTTTTTTTTGTTGTGTTGTACTATGGTCTGTGTTGGCTATTGTGTTGTTCTATTTGCAATGCATTCCCTGAGCTGCTAGCAGGCCCTGGTTCTGAGGGCGTATGTTTAACTCCATTAGAAATCTGAGTGGGTTTAGCAACAAGGATTCACACAAACTGAAGCCAAATTCTGGCATATTACTGTCTTACATTCAGTTTCAGATTTGATTCATGTAGTGTTTTGTTGATCAGTATTTAGTGTTCGCGTCTGTTTCCCAGCAGCGCCTTCATGTGATGAGAATAACGCATAAGTTATATGTTGTCTCTCCCTCCAATTTCTTCAGTTGATAAGTGGAGGTTCAATCGTCAACGCTGAGGCGGTATGGGACCACGTGACCATGGCGGACCGGGAGTTGGCGTTTAAGGCCGGTGACGTCATCAAGGTGCTGGACGCCTCCAACAAGGACTGGTGGTGGGGCCAGATTGATGAGGAGGAAGGATGGTTCCCTGCCAGCTTTGTACGGGTGAGTTAGCTGCAGCCATGGCTGGCCAGCGACCATAGACACAACAGACACCCACACACGTACACAAATGGAGGCACATGAACATATGCACCCGAGCTGATAAATAAACATACTGGAAGGTACACATGCACAGTTATTCTGCCTTATACAAACACCCTTTCACAAAACACACACACACACACACTAATATGCTTGTTCCACAGATACACTGTTAAGTGCTGCTTTATTTTAATAATACATAACACTGAAGAGAGGAGAAAACAGCTAGCGAGGTGCCTTTATCTGTTGTTCAGGGACAGCAAAACAAAGATGCTGATGAGCCCCTTTTTTTTTTTTAGTATAGCATCACCTTCAACTTGTACCCTTGAAATCCAATTAAATTTACAACATCCTCACATTACATCATGATTATATAATAGCACCCATGTCTTAGTTCAGCTGAATCAAAAACCGCACACGCTGCCACTGAATGCTATTCCTTACTACTTTTACTTCTGCTTTCTGTAATTGCGCTTCTCTTCTCTTGTTGGAGCTTGACTGTACAGGAAGGTGTATATTCTTAGTTTAGCGCTGGAATATGTCTTTGAAATTTCTTTTGCTGAAAGCGGCAAGTTCCTCACCTAAAGTCTAAAGGCATATATTTGCGAGTATATTTGACATCACAGCAAGTTTGGAAGCAAGCTGTGAAGCATGCAAGGGGGAAATTCATAACTTGAAATATACATTGCACATACAGTGTGAAAGGACTGTCAGTGAAGCAGGAGAAACCTTTTATCTATTAATGAAAATTTTGAATGGTATTTTAGATTGTACATTATTCAACGAGGGAGGAGGTAGAGATCAGCATCTTTGCTGTAGATGAAGGGTTCCCACAGCAGAGCACCCACCCAGACACTTCCCATGGCCATTCCCACCTCTCCACCCTTCCATATTCACTCCTGAGAGGGCAGGGCAGACAGGCTGACTGACTGTCAACCAAAAAAGTATCTTTCTGTTCTGTCATTCTCTCTTTCCAAGGTGGAACCCCACCCTCCTCAGCCCCAAACAAAACAGGTTTTCTATATCAACCCCATAGCAACTCCACGGTTCCAAAACACCACGTCAAAGGTGCGTTTTTTTCCCAGCTTCATCTACCCATCCAGCCTGCCCGCCCACCCGCCCGCTCCAGTCTGTCCACGCAACGTACCCTCGACATTACCAAACATTAACGTGCCCATGACGTTATCACATCATTCCTCAACGGGGTCGATAGAGAGGCAGAACTGATGAGTCAAAAGTAAAGCTAATGTAAAATGTCTTTTTAATGGCATTATTCTAAAAATTGTACAAATGTATTCACGTAGAATTAGATGGATTTTGGAATAATTACTCCTCTTAACATTCATGGTTTTTCTAGTACAATTATGGATCATTTTCTTCAGTACTCTGTTTACTATTGACTCTGACTATTTCTCAGTCTTAATGCTGCGCTACTAGTTCTCGTCTGCAGTCAGTGCTCTACCACCCGTCACTCTGCTTGTCTGTGGCGCTACATTTCTCATCTTGTGTTTGGCATTCTACCCGTCGGTTCTTTGATGTTCTCTTGGCAAACTGTGTGTCATCAGGTGTTGGCTGCTGGGCATCTGAAACCACGCTCACTTGGCCCTTTCTATGAGCGAGAGTGGAATACACGATGTATGTGGATTTCTGTGTGTGTGTGTGTGTCTGTGTGTCTGTGCGTGTGTGTGTGTGTGTGAGCGTCGGTGAAATCATGAGGTGCATGCATATGTGTAGGGGGCAGATTTTGAGTCACACACAGGGCACAAGTTAGCCATTAAATGTCCTCAGTTTCTAAAGATGCTCAGTTTCTGAGAGGGCGTTTTTTTAATACTCTGGAGTGTTTGGTGTGTTTTTAACATTTTTTTTCATGCTGGACCAAGAGACTGACTCACTGTCCAAACTACCAGAGAACCTCTTAATGAAGCTGTGTGTGTGTGTGTGTGTGTGTGTGTGTGTGTGTGTGTGTGTGTGTGTGTGTGTGTGTGTGTGTGTGTGTGTGTGTGTGTGTGTGTGTGTGTGTGTATGCATTCATGTGTGACTGTAATAATAATTTTACTGTACTAGTTCATACTAACAATGATGATTATATATGAATCTGCTTAATAATACTTTTTTTCATCAGCTTTATACAGCTAACCTTTAAGAAATCTCTTTACTTATTCAAATGCATGTGGCTCTTGTGTGTGCGTGAATGTATTTGTCCTCAGCTGTGGGTGAACCAGGAAGATGGTGGAGCGGAGCCAGCTGAGGGGACCAGCGAGGTGCAGAATGGGCACCTGGATCCAACCAATGACTGCTTGTGTCTGGGCTCGCCCCTCCAAAACCGGGACCAGATGAGGGCTAACGTTATAAATGAGATCATGAGCACAGAGAGACACTATATCAAACACCTCAAGGACATCTGCGAGGTACTAAACATTTGCACGCATTCATGAATCACACATCCATATACACTGCTGTTCCCGACTTTGCTGTAATAGCTCAAATAAGAGCAGGACGGATAATAAACTATATGGTAAGAATTGAATTAATTGAAGAGCAGCAGTCCTTTTTGATGCTACACATCTAGTATCTGGTATAAATTCGTAACACTCCCACATTCACACTTTTATTCCAGGCATTTTTTTTTTCTCTCATTTGCAATCCAGTCCAAAAATAATGCTTTTTTAGTTCTATGCGAAACCACAATATGTCAGCTGTACACAGTAGTCCCAGCAGTCCAGACTAAATTTGTCATTATATTATGAATCATCTTGAAGTGACAAGAAAATTCACACCTAATAAAAATAAACAAAACCCTGGCCATTTGTTATATATTATATTATTAATAATACTCCCAAGCCATAAATCTGAATCTAATATATGGACATTTAAATACACAGACATATTCTGTATAAAGTGCACACACTCTAACATCTGAATATATTAACAGCTTACATTTCCAAAATACTTTGAACTAACACAATTTTGCAATTGTTTCTATTGGCTTTATCTCACCATTTAATGAGAATTTCTTTAGTAATATACAATATGCGTGGGCCTGGTTTTCCCTGGCACGTCTCTTGTTTATGGTTTTGTTTATGGTTGCATGTGTTTATTTATTTTAGGTCTTACTAGTAAAGTAGTATTAATTCTATTAATAAGTATAAGTAGTATTAATAAGTAATAAACAGCTGCATCTAGCACACTCATCTCAGTGACTGTCACACTAAGATATTTATTATTGACTGACTGGTCCTTTTATCTATTTGATCTATTTTTCAATATGAAATAAAGTTAGGTTATTATACAGTCAGGTAAAAAAGAACAGGACTGCATGGAGTCCTGTGAAAAAAGTATACCCTTATTGTTCCCATAGGTATTCAGAGCAACCAGGCACTGATTATCAAATGCATTTGACTGATTAATCATCAGTAAGTGTGATCACCCCTGCAAAAAGGTAGAAGTTTTGTCAGCTTGCTGTTCTGGAGCATTCAGGTGTGTTTTAACACAATGCCACAATCTTCCCAGGATTGAGTGACCCAGCATATTCACCCCAAGGTCAGACCGTGCAATGCTCAGAGAAACTGCAAAAAACCCGAGAGCTCCATGTCAGACTTAGAAAAAGACTGAATAAGTATGGCATGTTTGGAAGGGTTTCCAGGAGAAAACCTCCTCTCTGAAAAAAGACCATGGCACAGCTTAGGTTTCCATAGTTGCATCTGAACAAACCACAAGAGTTCTGGGACAATGTCCTTTGGTCAGACGAGACCTGTCAGTTGGTTTTCTGGCTGGAAATGCTAAAAAGAATCATAAATCATACAAGCTTCTAAAAGTAAGATTCTTTTTTTTTTTTTTGAAATGGTGTTTTTCACAAGCAGCCATTGCACTGGTGCATAAAATACGCTATATATTCTTGCTTTCCTAATCATCTGTCCCTAAACTGCTGTATACGCGTTGTTTGTATTCCAGGTCAAATCTAGGTGAAGCATCTTGTTTAAGAATATTTGCAGTAAAGCGCACATTTCACCTCTGAACGTCTCACTAATGCAAGCAGCTTTCATCTTCCAAATATTCATGGACAAGCACAGACAAAACATGGAATAAAGCTTATTGGATATCTAAACTCAGAAACCTCACCTTGGGAAGTCAATAAAACCAGATGGAATGATCAGAACTATGGATTTGGGATATTCTGGATTTTAAAAGCCAGTCAGAAGGGAAATCCAGTCAGATTACTAAAGTAAGCAGAAGGAAAATGGCTGTAATGGCTCTTAGTTAGGTGGCTCTCAAATAGGATGCTTCCTACATTAATGTACATTGTCATACATTTTAATTCATTACCAGTTTTTGGTTGTTGAAACGCCACAGATGCAATAATGTGAGGTCACTGTTCTGATTATGCTTATCTGAACTGAGCTTGACTTCAAGAAACAAAACAAAAAGGATTAGCATGCATATTTCACATCGACAGCAGGGAGAATTCTGGGAATCTTATATGAGATCTTTTCCCAAAGTGCCAGAGCTTCAGGGCATTTCATTAACTACAAGCAGCCATGACACAGTTTGAGACCTGATACTCATTTTGAAAAAAAAAAAATAAAAATTTTTTTGCTCAACTGAATGGGATTATCTATCAAAGCCTCACTGTAATTGTAACCTGTGTTGTTTGCAGGGCTACTTGCGCCAGTGCAGGAAGCGTGTGGACATGTTTAATGACGACCAGCTGAAGGTCATCTTTGGAAACATCGAGGACATCTACCGCTTTCAGATGGGTTTTGTTAGAGACTTGGAGAAACAGTACAACACAGAGGAACCGCACCTCTCTGAAATCGGGCCATGCTTTTTAGAACACGTAGGTATATTTTAGACACACAGACAAAAAAAAAAAAAAAAAAAACTAAGAACAGAATTGGTATTTTTTTTTTGTTATCTTGAGATAATATTTAAGTTCTGAAGATAATTAACCAGCTAACAGCATCCAAAAATAAAGAGAAAATTTTGTCGCTGTTTTAGAAACTATAACCCGCGCTCCTGTTTAAAAGTTTTCTTATTTTCTTGATCATGTACATCTCTGCTCCTTTGCACTACAGCAAGATGGTTTCTGGATTTATTCAGAATACTGCAACAACCACTTGGACGCCTGTATGGAGCTGAGCAAACTGATGAGGGATGGCAGGTACCAGCACTTCTTCGAAGCCTGTCGCCTCCTCCAGCAAATGATTGACATTGCCATAGACGGCTTCCTGCTCACACCTGTCCAGAAAATCTGCAAATATCCACTCCAGTTGGCCGAGCTTCTTAAATACACTGCGCAGGAGCACAGGTACAGTACGCTGAGGCCAGGAATCACATTTGATCTATAATTTGTTGCTGTTTCATAGTAATTCGTTTGCTTCTAAAAAAAGAAGCCATTACTGATACATCATTGTGCTCCAGATGCATTGTGTTGCAATGCAGCTGTTGCAGGTGTTGGGTTTAAGCAGCTGAAGTGATAATTATCCGTGCATGAACTGAAGTGAATGTTGTTTCGCACTGTTTTACCAGCTTTCTGTGAATTGTTTTGAAGAAAACATCTCATTAAAAGCTCTCAGTCGTCTTGAAAATACTAGTTATTCCACAGTACGTCTCTTCTTAAACGAGTCATATCATTTACCATAGGATTATTACACAGAACTGTCCATATATAGCGAGAGATAACAGGTTAAATATGAATTGGGGCTTTTGCTGGCGCATAAACAAGAAACAACGTTTTCCACACACGGCGTGCACGGCACAGGAGCAGGGTATGTAATCTAAACATTTGCTGATGAGCTTTCATGCATATACGCATATGTGCGCATCCAGATGTGCAAACTCATGCGTGCAAACCCACGGAAACATGGTGTAAGTGATTCAGCATGTCTCAGCCAGCTCCAGGTCATTCACAAACCACGCATTCTCAGCCAGAGAGGGACAGGTGCCAGCTCTGCCAGCGAGGCCTGCCAGATCACAGTGTTTGACTGTTAGGAGCAGTGGAGAATCTGCCAGATATAGGACTGTCTCTGTCGCACAAGCACGCACAACACTGTCTCACGCACACACACACATATTATCTTCCAAAGTGAGGATTGGATCCGTAGCACATCTAAGCCAGAGGGATAAATCCAGCTCAGTTAGCAAAGACGGAGCCAGAGTTAACTGTGAATAGAGAAAGTGGCTGATTAGAATTAAATAGCAGTGTCTTTTTTTGAGTGTGTTCCAGCAGATTTACTACTGTTACTTGAGTTTATAACCCCGCTCTTTAATAGGCTACTCTGTATCATTAACTACTACAACATTACATGTCTTTGAGTGGCCAACCACCAAGAGTTACAACACTCTTAAACACCCTAGAGTAATTATGTGTACCCTGTGTCTGCAGTGATTATCGATACGTGGCAGCAGCGCTGGCAGTAATGCGGAACGTCACTCAGCAGATCAACGAGAGGAAGAGAAGGCTGGAGAACATAGACAAGATCGCCCAATGGCAAGCCTCGGTTCTGGACTGGGAGGTATGTGTATGCGTGGATCGCCATAACATAAGACTAAAACGAAAGGTGCATCAGCAACGCCTATACCTTTGCTTTCATTTTACCACCAGAAAGGTTCTTTGCACAACAGGCAATAAAAAATAAAAATCCAGCCACAACCAGCAGCCCGTAGTAGCATTGTAAATTACACTGAATGGTTGTGATATGCTACGCTAAGCCCACCTGCCGCTGCTTTTCCCTGCAGGCTTCGCTTTAATTTTTTCATGCCAGATTCAGGTTGGGTGAGTTTAAAGTACTGAGATATTTTGGCGACATTTCCAGAAATTTTGTGTTAACTGTGAGGTGGCAAAGTGGAGCAGAAATTTCATGAACAGTGATACAGAGAGATTAATGCAGTTAAATTGCCAATAAACATGCATGAGACCAAGTTGCTGTATGAGAGAGGTTGACGTGTGAGAAAGGGTTTGCTTTGAGAAGGGAAAACAAATTAAACAATGCGGATGATTTGATCTGCAAACTCTTTTCCTGGGGGCAACAGTGCTGCTCGTTGAGATTAATTAATTTACTCTGATGGTAGTAGTTCTGCTTAAAGAAATTCACACCGTGTCTTCATTTACTCAGAGCATATTTTTTAGTTTATGCATTTATGCATTTGAAACCCTATTAGCTTCCACTATGTGGTTGTTAGTCCTCCTGGTGTCCACCAACAAAAAACAGTAACATATAATAAGATCAGCAAAAAAAAGGAAATCAAAAAACACTAACTTTCTTACCAAAAAGTGTAAAAAAAATTAAAAGGTTAATTTATAGTCTCGTGCTGCATTTATGGTTTGTACTTTGTATTTAATCTGTGTATGAAATTGGCTGTAAAAAGCACTAATAATGTACTAATAATTAATTAGTTATTCTGTCGTTTCTTTATAGGCAACTACTTTAAGGTATCATCGTGCAATTCACTTGTATTTCTCTCACAACTTGTTCTTTGTCACACTCTTTTGCACTCCTTCAGAGTCCTTCAGTATCTCTAGTGTTGATTTATATTGCTGTTATCACTCAGTCCTTTTTGGTGCCTCATTGTTGACAGATTAACACCTGTTGAGAAGTTTTATTTATACAATAATGTAGTGACTTGACTTGAACTTGAGTAACATCTCTCCTCTGCTCCATGTGCACCTTTTTCACTGTTAAATATGCGGGCAAGACCCTCAGTGAAACAGAGAGCAGAGGAGAGTAACAAAACAGCAGTAGAGACTCTCACACTAGGCTAAAAAGTAATGACTGTATAAAATAGGTAAATAACATAAATTAGGTAGTTTGTTTTTACTGGGTTTGCCAGCTAAATACTCCGGACTGCCATCTCGCATTTACTTGTATTGCAGCAAATGATTTGACTGCCTTAGTCTCTTTATAAATGCCTGGAGGGCCACCAGCTTCAAAAGGAGGACTTGAGCTTGCTACCAGCACACACAAAAAAAAACAGACAAGTTAGGATTAAAACACACACAAAGGGAATGTGAGTATTTAACAAACTAAAATAGAAATCTTCTTGACCTTCAGACCAAGACATAACTGTTTCTTAACTGATTTCCAAATATAAAACATTTTTTTCAACAGTGGCAAAAAGGAGTAATCCAGCAGTTTACTATTGCACTTTGCAAAGTTGGTCAGCTAGTAATAAAAAATGATATAACAGACAATGTGAATCTTATTTACTACCACAACACAAGCCAATCACATCTCTGGTATTCCCCATTGCTCGCTGGAAAGACATTTAGATGTTTCAGCCTGTAAAAAAAGTTTCACATTTCTAAGCCCAAGCAGATATATCCCTGATGACATGATTATGACATTATCAGGTTTAATTTCTAAGACTTCTTCTAAGATCCTTCAGAGCCGCAAAAGATATTATGTAACTGTTTCCACTGGCTGAGTGTGGCTAATAGTGATGAGTAAATGGATTTTTGCTGTAGCAAGAGTATCATTTTCATTCGTTAACTGTTTAACTGTTGTGTTTATGTCTAGGGGGATGATATATTGGACAGGAGCTCAGAGCTCATCTACACTGGGGAGTTGTCATGGATCTATCAGCCGTATGGACGCAGCCAGCAGCGAGTCTTCTTCCTCTTTGATCACCAGCTGGTCCTCTGTAAGAAGGTAGGCTGTCTCTCTCTTCGACTTCTTCCTTTTATTTAAAGACTATTGAGTGAAAACACGCATAAAAGCTAAAATCTAACCTTTGTTTGTATTCTTGGAAGTTCACATGGCTGGTGACAGAGATGCTTGAAGACAATGTGAATTCTTACAACCTGAGTCAGGAGCTGAAAACAGATTACATAATGCTGCATGAGACACACCAGCCCTCACTGAAGATGCATTCAAATCCTCAGTGCCTTTCACAAAATGGAGCTTTGGTGGTTTAGGCTCTAATGCACCAAGGCTGTGCTCTCCTGTCAGACGAATGTTCACGCCTGGATAGGCTCAATACATGCACAGAGATACAGACACAAATGCAGGCAGACACTTAGACACAAACATACACAGAGGCTGAAAAACTGCATCACGCAAACACACATTTAGAAACAGAGGAACAATAGTTTTATCACTACACAGACACACACAGAACAAAATAGCAAAGAATTATAGTTACACTGTCATTCCAAGACCCTGACTTGTCACATTTGAACATCTCTGGCACCACAAATGAACTCAGGTATGTCCTCAGACCTCTCTGTGCACCTGCTGTTCTGGTCCACGAAAAAAAGTCCGCTCTGAGACATTCTAAATTATAAATTCCAGTTTTTATTTTACTCTTGCTTATCCAGCATCCTCAGTACTACATGTGTATTGGTTCCTAAGAGCCCTCAGGATGCGAGAGGAGCACGTTACGCGTAGCCTGCCTTCTTTTCCTCTCATCTCTTCCTTATCAGCACAAAGATGCCTCTGCATGCTTATTAAAAGATGCCTGCTCCTTTCTTTGTACCTTTGGTGACCTAGCTGCGTAACAGGATGCTCATTTCCTCCTGAGGGAGGGGTCGCAGTGAAGATAGTTTTACGTGGCCATCTTGTTCCTGCAAATGATAAAATTCGCAAGGGTTACTCTTGTTGATGCTGTGTGCACTCATGGAGTCAGATAGTCACTATTTTCAGTCATACTATACTACATACTATTGTTCCTCAGTAATGTTGGTGTCTTTTACAGTATGTGTGTTATAGTTGCCGGTGATGTAATTTCTTCTTACTGAAAAAAATATGATCCATAACCTGATATACACTATTTAACAGAATATAACATTATAGCATTACCTTTGCTGGTGTGGACCACTTAATATGAAATTGGGCTGTATGTGGCCCACAATTTAAAATGAGTTTGAATCCCTTGCTCTACAAGGATTAGATTTATGGCAGTGTCACGGCTCCTTTTTTGTGATATTAGGCAAGGAACTGAAAAATATGGCCGTGTTCTGCAGTGTGTGAGTGAAAGGTGTTTATATGTTTGGGCAGCAGATGGAAAGAGTTGCATAGGACAGACTCTCAAGACACCACGGGACACGCCATGTTTGTTGACACCTCTAAGGTTCGGCACACACACACACAATTACGAGAATCTATCTGCTCTTCACCAGGATCTGATACGCCGGGATATCCTGTACTATAAGGGCCGCATTGACATGGATCGCTACGAGGTGCGGGACACTATAGACGGGCGTGACGAAGACTTCAACGTCAGCGTGAAAAATGCCTTTAAATTGTGCAACAAAGACAGCGAGGAGATCCACATCTTCCTGGCCAAGAAGCCAGAGGAGAAGATCCGCTGGCTCAGGGCCTTCGCCGAGGAGAGGAAGATGGTGCAGGAGGATGAGAAAATTGGTTAGTCGCACACCTCTCGCTACCTCCCTGTTTGGAAACCATTAGTTTTGTTTGCAGTGGGTGCTGGAATTTCAGTTATAGTGCTGTGTATTCGCTTGCTTCCTGATTTTTTTTTTAATTTATTTTTTTTTGCATATTTATCACACTTTCCTGTCACAAGCATGAACCACTTGTCATGCTCAGAGGGGAGGGGCATTTCTGTGTGCAGAGTGACACAGCTTTTTCCTCACTGAAGTTTGTAGATTTTGAATCTAAAAGGCAAACACGATAATTGGGCTTTATCGCCGGCTGTGCTCAAAATGTAGCAGAAGGTGGTAAATTACAAAGCATTTTTCAGATTGCATTGGATTTTGGGCTTTGCTGTGACGCCTTTTTCAAAAGGCTCGAACTAAACGATGCTTCCTCTAGTTTTCCGCTGCAGTAAAAAGAAACTCCTTTAATCTGCAGACCCTGTCTGAAACTTCTCTTCAACGCTCAATGTTGTCGTTGTTTAGGCTTTGAGATCTCTGAGTACCAGAAGCGACAGGCAGCCATGACAGTGAGAAAAGTGACCAAACAGAAAGGTGAGGCAACAAGAAGATATCAGGTGATTTCCCTTTTTTTTTCCTCGCTGGCGTGCTCTGTCTTCTCATCGCTGTTTAATCTTCCCTTTACCTGCTCTGTTTTGTTTTTTTTTTCTTTTTTTACTTTCCACACCTTTTCTTACACATATTTTGTTTATGGATGGACCTAGACTAGCATTGTAAGTCTAAATAAGCTAGAAAAGTCAAGAGCATTCATGCTTTCTCAGTATATTACTTCATATGTTTTTCCTTTTAAGTTAAATGTCTGTCAGCCCATACACGAAGATGACCTGATATGAGTTGTAAAGCAGCTGTTAAGCATCAATGAAAAGACAGAGGGCTGTTTGCATGAAGTATTGAGTTTAAAGGAGGATACCAGTGTTCGTGACATGTGGGTCCTGTGTCACGCTTGCCTTGAAAGTGATTTAAAACATCAGAGTTTGACGTTTTTTTCTCTTACTGAGTAAAGGCCTCTTCCCACTGCACGTGTCTCAAAGCAGAAGAATGGAAAACGTTCCATCACTCGTGATTCTAATGCTGAAACACTGAAGGCGTCATGAGCAATCCACTTTGGAGGCATAGCTTTTGCAGGGTGAAAATGCAGACTTCAGCTACAGCACATTTATGACTTCTTTTGGCCAGTCAGTTTGTTCATGCAGAGTAGACAGTAGTGTGCCGCAGTCTGAACAGTAGTATATTTAGTTTAATACGTACCCTTTTTTTTGGATTTATCCAACAATTTTGGCTACTGGTTGGTGAACCAACTACCATTTTGTTTGTTCAGATTCAATTCAGACTTGCTAAAATTAATTTTACATTTCTGTTTATACAGCATGAACTAATTTGCTGAGCCAAACACAAAAATTATGAAAGTCAAAACTCGGAACATAACAAGGTGCAAACTGTAGTACAGTGACGTTACCAGATGACAGAAAACAGCAGTGCTCGCTCTTTGAAGGATCCTAATCTGGATCCACCCTGAGTTCTTCAGGTAAGGAATGCTGCATCTTGAAAGCTATGTTTTTTACGAATGAGGATATACAGTATGTACCAGCGCCTTACAGAATGTAATTAAAAGATCAACACTTACCAGATTTGATTTTTTAAGAAAATGACAGTAGTTTAATCTTATGTGCTTCCAATCCAAACTTTTAATTATTGATTGTTAAAGATGCTACATGTGAACAAGAGGTTATACAAAAAGTACAAAAAACTACAGAGTGTGTAAAACCTTCTGTAGCATTGAAAAGGCTCTAATAATCTGATTGGCTGTTCACAGTTATATTTACCTGAAAGGACCATTGAAATACAAAGAGTACAAATCCATGACTTTATTATGTCTGTCTAATGGGAACAGTCTCGTGGACGACCGTTTCTTCATTTGCCTAAGATTGTATCTTACAAATGCTGCATTCAGTGGGAATGGGCCATCAGAGTGGTTGTTGGTGCTTTCATTTCCATTGACAACAGGAAACATAAAAAGTGGCTGCTCTGGCCAACACTAAACCTCGTAATCCTCGTAACATGTTCCACAGTAGGTCTTTATTATTTGTATGAATGTAGGAGGATTGTGCCTTTTCTTCTAATTTCCAGATTGAAAATGTTCTGTTTTAATGCTACATATGTGGCATCAAAAATCTATGGCACATGTGTGGTATCAAAAACTGTGATAGGGACCTGCACCTGCCACTCATCTCAGTAAGCAAAGGAAGAGGTCAAACGGGTTATTCAACATGCCAGCTCCTGACGAAGCATCGGCGACAGAGCACCCACATGTCCAAACTGCCGGTATCATCCTTTACTATTTAGCCATTTTAGTGCTAGGCTAGATGTTTGTACATTTACCATTACTGATGTTCTTGCCAGTTTCATAATGAGCATGACCATCCATTAAGGTATTAATGAACTAATGACCACTGCTGGAATGTTCTCTCTGACATTAGGAACCCTGTAGATGTCTGTCAGAAGTAAATGTTGTCTGTTTCTAAGTGCTGTATGTGTACATGGCTGGCACAAGGTGAAGTACTCTCTTGAATTTCAGATTCATTTATAGATTTCATCTTGAGAAAGAGGGCCATGTTGTATGGACATGGTTTGAAAATGATAAAGGTATATGCATTAGAGTTCTCCTTAGAGCTAGCACAATAAGATGCCATGGCAACTGCTAAGCAGCATTGGGAGGTGTTGTGTTTGACGTTGGCATTGGAGCATGCGGTCACTGTCCAATCTGTTTACAAGCATTATGCTGCCCATAAACAGATAAACAGGTTCCACTAACACAAAGAGATCGAACCCTTCTAACTGCTAAAACAGTGTGCGGCCAAAATATCCGTAACAAAAGACACTGTTTCTCACCTTTTCATTTTTTTTTCCAAGATGCCATGGCAACTTTTGAATATTTCATCTCCAAATATTGATTGTATTTAGTAATTACACTAGCATAGTTGTGATGCTTGTAGACTGTAGCTTAATGACATTGTAGACTGTAGTTAAATGCATATTAACAGCTTTCTGTTGGCTCTATTTTCGCCACTCTTGTGTTCTCAAGTGTCGAGGGTGCTGTTAACAAACATGGAAGAAGAGCGCCCCTTTGTCCAAATGCCTGATTTCATCAGTGTATCGGTTCTAATCTGCTGCTTCTCTTGTTTGCCTGCCACAGAGTTTGATTGAATAGCATCTTTAGTCTCCCTTGTGTCATTGCTAGAGCTGAATCTCCTAATTCAGCTTTCATCACATGATCATACTATATCATATTTTCGGGATTAATATGCAGGAATGTTAACAGTGAAGGCTCATTTTGTATGTCTATGTGCCTGTTTTCTGTGGAAGCATGACTTGATGTTGTGTTGTTGTGCCTGTTCCAGATACAGTACTGATAATGTTTCCTCTTTGCTATCTACCTCCCTTCTTTTTTTTTTTATTCTTAATCTTTTGCTTTTTGCCCTGCACTGCCTCCTTGTCCCCTCTCCCCTCACACCACCTTCTTGCTCTTTTTTTTTTTTTTTTTTGGCGCCTGCCTTCCCAGGTGTAAACAGGTGCACGCCCCCCTCATACCCGCCCCCCCAGGACCCCCTCAGTGCGGGGCAGTATGAGGTAACGGAGGACATGGCACAAGGAGAGGTTTTTGAATTCAGTCAATCCAAAAGAGGCCAGGCTCCTTTCTGGCAGAATTTTAGTAGATTAGCTCCATTTAAGAAATAGAGATACACAGACTCTTCCGATGGACCAGCTATTTTTCTTAGAAGCACTAAACACTGGATGATCGCGTCCCCGACGATGAAGAAAAATACAAAAAACCCACAAACACGAGAGACTTTGAAGTTAAGGACCAATGTTAATATGAGTGTGATTGGAAGCTGCAAGAGGACTGAAGACTTGGATTTAAAAAAATAAATAAAAAGGTTATAAAAAATACAACTTTACAGTTCATATATGTTAGTAACATTCTTAGTTATCATGCTTCTCCAGCTGAGTCAACTGTCACAAACTCTTCCCCTTTGGATTCTGGATAATCACGCCATCTGAATGTCCTGAAGTCATTGAGATTGTTATATGATTTCATTTTCAATCCATCACCTGGAAAGAAACACGAGCCCGAGCCAGGTCATTCCCAGTAGTATGATTGTGACTTAAAAAAAAAAAAAGCTGAGATCTTGCTGTGCTGCTATGTGAGATTGTTTGCTGCATTCTTCTGAATGTGAGATGACGACCTCAGCTGCTCGCTGCGGCGTGTGAAGGACCTGCCAAGCTCGGCTGTCAACCTCACCTCTGAGTTAGCTCCATCCTGCCGCTGATCACAGACCGATCGAGCCATCGCCGCGGTGCTGACGTCTGCGTCTGGATCTCCTCCTCACGCTCAGAGCTCCATTCTCTTCTCTGTAGCTGCTTGCATATAATAGCACCACCCCCCCCCCCCTTCACAGAGTCTGACACTAGGTGTTCCCTTCCTTCTCTGCATCCCACTCGTCCTCTCTATCTCTCTATCCACCTGCTCTGCCTCTGTGAGTCAGTGGCTCTCAGAGGAAGAGTTTCATTTTTTGGAAACCTGCCATTGGCCATGATGTGATGATGGGTCAGGGAAGAAATCAATAGATGGAACATCAGTAGTATATTTACATCCTTTTCACCAACCACTCGTGACAGGGTATTCATGTCCGATCACGCCGGGGGGAGGGTTGGGCGGCTGGGGTGGCGTTGGATTTGGCAGAGAGCTCACCGCTCAGATGAAGCAGCTGGGAGCAGGAGATAGGCAGGCTAAGGTCCACCTGCCATGTGCCACAGCCCCCTCACCCTCACCCCCCACCCCACCCCTCGCCCTCCCCAGAGACCACCCCTGTAGCACTGTGCTGGCAGCTCACTGGGTGTTTGGGAAAAGCACAGCCTACCTCCAGAAAATGAACAGTGAAAGGGAAGTTGATGCATTGGCCAAAAGAATAACATGTTAGCTGTCAAAGAAAAGACTTCTCCAGTTAATTATTTTGTGTTGCTCCCACTGTAAAAAAAAAGCACAGCACATACTCCGTCTGAGTATGAGCAATACAAATATCACCACTACAGTGTGACCAATGAGTAAGAAGCCTGTCCAGCACAGGGGCAAAATGGTCAAATAATGATAATGATTTGTGAAGTGGACCAAAACTTAAGCTGATTTTGAGTCAATACTGGAAAAAAAAGAGAAAAAAAAGTCCACCGCAGCAGTGTGAGCCAGTAGTGAGGTAGAAAGGTGAATTTAATCTGTAGCATGCAGGTTTCCTCTAACACGTTCATACTTCTCTATAGACTGCAGCTCAAACCTCTGCTCTCTGCCGCCCCCCCCCCTCCTCACGCTGCTTCTTTCCCTCCCAGATCTGATCCCTGTTCTGGCAGTTAGCTTCAGCTCTGCTTAAGTGGTTTTCAGAGGACTGTGGCGTGATCAGATTGGTTTTGTCTAATCAACAAAAACTGTCTGAAGCCGCTCTGTGAGAGAGCCCGCCATTAGAGTCCTTCAGCAGTAAAGAGACGATCTGAGGAAGTGAAGAGAAAATTTACATGCATCATGAAGGCGTATTCTTTTCTACACTTGGAATGTAAGTGAAACATCTGTCCACGGTTTGTGATCATGTTATGACCTCAGACACAGGAGTACATTTTGTGTTTAATTATATCACCAGATGGACAGTACATATACAGTATGACAACTTGTGCAATGTGATATATCATTATATATCTATCACTATTCACTACAGCGTGATATCAAAGAGTTATATATTGTTCTATGTCATTTGTTTGCCTTCTTATAGGCCTTATAACCTGTTAGAGAAAAAGAAAAAAAGACCTTACAGTTGCTTTGTATGTTGTAATTTATGTTTTGTTTCAGTAAAGGAAGTTGAGAAATGGGTGAGTTGGCTGCTGGTGTCTGTAGAGATGGCTCCCGGTGAGATTGTTTTGGAAGATAGTTCTCTCGGATGGCACAGCAAAAAAAAAAAGATATGGTTCCTAGGCTATGATAACCTCAGGTCCCTCGCTACAGCCTGCCCTGCCCCATCTCGCCCCTCCCCCAATCCCTCAAACTTCCTGCTTAACACTACCACCCGTACCAACATACAGATACAAGCATGCAGGCAAACACACACACATACACACACATACTAATAATCATGCTTACTTGCTGGCCCGTTCTGCTGCGGAGAAGAGAGATGCTATCTAACAGTGCCTTCCAGCATTCCACTAGTGATTATCTATTCAGTTTCACAGGCAGATTTGAATTAGTCATGTATTTTCCCTTCAGTGCATCTCTCACTCTCTCTTCCTTTCTGCCCCCCCCCCCCTCTCATACACACTGGGAATTCTTCGTTCCCCAGTGCATTACAGCCACTCGGACAGAAATTTAGAGGTCAGGCCACTTTTCCATATGAGTAGATTACTGTGCTGTCTGATTGAAACCCATTAAGCAAACAAACTCATTTTCATATATTCTATCATATTTGCATAGGAGCAATTTTATTGCACATTAGAAGTTAATTCTAATTTCAGATGTGTAGAAACAGAATTCCTTTATTATCTATTTAACATGCTGAAAGATGGTTTAATTTGAATATATAGTAGGAAACAGATTTGCAATAGTCAACTTAGGTTCGCGTGTCAATATATATTATTAAGAGTGAGTTATGAATCAAGAGAATCATCTATTTTACCTTTATCAGCTACACACTGTAAATACTGTAAAAAGAACAGATCATATATTTGGATATTGGTATTTTGCGTTGGAGACGAATGTTGTTCCAGTTCTAGCGTGCGGTAGATCTCAGTACCAGGTAAATGCATGCTTGTGGCATCCAATATTTTGCATGAGACTTAAGGCAACACTTAACAAGATCATTTAGTTTCATTTAACTTCCAATTGAAATTCTTTTTTTTTATTTTTTTCTTCCCCGCAACACGGAACCATTCATTTGTGTGTACCCATACCATCTCACTAAAGGGAGTTCTTTTCTCTGTCCACCTGTCTCCTGCTCACTTGGCATTACAGGTTGTAGCTTCTGATTTTTTAAATTGTTTTTTAATTTATTGACACATTAGAGAGGAACATCTTTTCCTGAATCAAACACTGAACTGCTGATAGGGGAAATGAAAGGCACTGATGTTCTCTTTGCCCAGATCAGATGGGTACTATAAACTCTAACATTATTTTAAACCTACACTGTTATGCTACAGACTGCTGTTGTTTTTTTTTTTTTAAAAATTATGACTCTTTTGTTTTGCTTTGTTTTGTTTTGTTTTTTTTGTGGAATGCCATTATGTGCAGAGGCAAAACGGGTAATCATTTTTCTACGACCACAGTGAACCAAATATGAGTTAGCACTGATCACGGATGTTTGTGTATAGATTTGTAGTCAAGCAGAAGAGCTGAATAAATTCAAAAGCTCTTGGGATGAGCTAAAAATAAACATAATCCTGAAGACACACACACACACACACAGTATTTCATTACTGTTCATGTCATGCTCTTGTTTATTTTAAGTACAGTGACTTGGCATTACAAAGTAGTTTCTCACTTATATTTATTAACAGCAGTATTAAATATTACCATTTTGGCCACACAGTTTCAATGATGTATATACTGGTTTGAGTTTTCTTATCGAATTATGAATCTGGCCTTTGTACTCAGAGCTGAGAGGACAGCCTCCTGTGCAGATTCTTACTCTCTCTCTTTCTGGTCATATAACCAAGACAGCCACGTTAGCAGACTGTCACCTGAATGCACCGGAGGTTGCACAGATTTGTGTAATTCCTTTTTTAGTCCAGGGTGTCATGAGCCAGTAACCGCGTTCACTCACAGTTAGCATAGCAACATCTTCAGTGGGAACTCCTTGCAGTTGGTTATGCAGTCCCGTGCTGTTTCGGAATAATTGGGGTAAAAGTCGATGTGCCGATGTGGCGTTCAGTGGCAACAAACGGGAGACTGACATCCCACATTTGGAAACTATTCATTGTATATTACCATCTGGTTTGGGGGTGGGGGGCTGGATTTTTTTTCCACAGAAAAATGTACTCACAGTATCCATATCCTTTGTCATCATATGCAAACATTTGTCATTTTCTTTCTTGCTGGCTTTTTAGTTTGATTATTTGTTGTAGAGATGAAAAACCTGAAAAATAATGCCTATTCAATCCAGAAACTGTGAATGGGAGAGTGGAAATGTCAACTGTATGTACATTATATGTTTTGATGTAATCAGAAGCACTGGGAATATGTTGTACTTTGCTGTAAAAAAAAATCAATCCATATCTGATATAGCTGTACTTTTGTTGAAAATAAAACTACAGAACTGCAGGAGGTGGGGGCGGGTCAAGGCATCAGTCTGTGAGTGAGAGCATTGTGCTGGCTTTCCTGTCGTGTGACATCATCTCCTGTTGGTAGAGCCCATTCCTAACAGCTGACACATTTACTCCAGGATACATTACACAAGATAAATAACAAAATCAGAATGGTAATCACAAATCCAAAAAAAAAAAAATCAACAAACTTCTAAACACAAATGGTAGCCTGCAAATAATTACACTGTAATCAATAAGTAATGAGAGTTATGCAAATATATTCTCCCAGTTGGAGGCACTGTAGTGGAGGCTGTTCACTCTGCTTCCTGGTGTTTTGAAGTCCAAAGATGCAAGAATGTTTTTCAGGCAAGATCTAAGACATCCTGTTGTGGTGCAGACACCCTGTGTGTGCGTGTGTGTGTGTGTGTGTGTGTGTGTGTGTGTGTGTGTGTGTGTGTGTGTGTGTGTGTGTGTGTGTTGTGTCTGGCTGTCTAAATAAGTGTGGTGACTGCATGTGTCTGTGTAATGCTACTTGAGAAAAGGGAGTGAGCTAAAGTTGGTGTAATGAGGTAATATCAGAACAACAAAATTGCCCGTGAGAAGCCTCAGATTTGCACAATGTGCAGTCTTACTGTGGTCTCTAGTGGCCAGTGATGTTGTTACAGTTCCTGAGTCCTTCAGGATGATCTTCCTTTGTAAAAGAGATAAAGGAAAATCATTTGATTTCACGGCTATAAACAAATTGGATGTGAAACAGTCCTTTAGCTTGTTCTGGTAAAAAGTAAATAAAAAAAAAAAAAGGTGCTGTCAGATCTGCTGTCTTAAGCATCAAATGGCTTCCGAGGTTTCATGTTTCAAGAAGTTTCTCAGGATCAGAGGAACATCCAAGCTGTCAATTACAGACTCCTTGTTAGTGAAAGGGAGGTATCCTCTGATTGCCAGTCGAGCCTGCGACATCAGAGTTTTGGGGTAAACTGTTGCAGAAACAGAAAAGACAAGGATGAAACAACATTTGAAGCAATTAATTCAGTCTATATAGCAGCAAAAACAACAGTCACCTCAAGGTATTTTAGGTTAAAGACCCTACAGTAATGAGAACCTGAACCATCAGGTGATCCCCTATGAGCAAGCACATGGGAACTGTGGGAAGGAAGAACTCCCTTTTAACAGGAAGGAACCCTCAGAGGGTTTTTTGTTTTGTTTTGTTGTTTTTTTTTTGGGGGGGGGGGGGGGGGGGGCAGTCATCTGCAGTGATCAGTTGGTGTTGAGGAGAAAGACGAGAGAAAATTTCATGCATGCAGCAGTGGTATGTAAACACCTGTGGAAGGAGGAGAGGTGACTGAAATGCTCAGTGCATTATGAGAAGTCCCCCAGCAGAATGAGCATATTGTAGCATAACTAATTGATAGTTCAGGATAATCAGATCCAGCCCTCACAGTGAGTCTTATCAAAAAGAAAAGTTTTAAGCCCAATCTTAAAAACAGAGAGTGTGTCTGTCTCCTGAATCCAGACCGGGAGCTGGTTCCACAGAAGAGCTGCCTGATAGCTGTAGGCTCTGCCTCCCGTTCTACTTTTAGAAACTCCAGGAATCACAAGTAATCCTGCAGTCTGAGACCAAAGCTCTATTTTGATTATAAAGTAATACAAGGTCTTTAATATATGGCAGGCCCTGATTATTCAAGATTTTGCATGTGAGACAGATTTTAAATTCAATTCTGGATTTAAGAGTAAGCCAGTGAAGCTCCTATTCGTACCGGTGACTACAATTGTTACTGCATTTCACACTTGTAAAGTATACTGAATCAGTCTCACCTCTCTCCTTGAGGAGCAAAAGCAGAGCTTCATTCTGCTTTGTGGTTTTGTCAATGATGAGTGTCGGTAGATACACGTCTGCTCCAAAATCTATGAGAAGCTGAATGTACTCCACCCCACAGCCGTAACGGAGGCACACCTCCAACACTGTCTTTGGCTGTTTTATCCTGGCCAACATCTTCTCATCCGTGCAGTTGTAGTTGGGGTTGGCTCCGTGAAGAAGGAGCAGTTTAAAGCAGTCCAGGTGCCCATAAACAGCTGAGATATACAGGGGTCCTCTGCATGCCGTGGCATTGGAGGCCCACTCAGGGACTTTGGGCCTGACATCCACCTCAGCTCCAAAGCGAAGCAGCTCTCGGAGTATGTCTACGTCACCCTCTCGGGCGGCAGTCAGTACCGGGGAGCAGTTGTTGTACTGGCTGCCATTAGGATCGGCTCCAGCCTTCAGCAGAGCAACAACGCAGTCCAGATGTTTCCCACTCACAGCTGTGAACAGAGGCGTCTGGGCCTTCACATCCAAGCTGTCGACCTGAAATTTTGGTGATCCAAATCAAAATATTTTGTTCAGATTATTACTTTTTTTTTTTTTTTTCCCAAGCAAGGTGGTTTTAGCGCAGCACAAAATAGTTAATAGCTCTGTAGCTCATAAGTAAAATGCTAAATTGACAATGGTGACTCTGTTTGCTGCTGAAAGAAGTGTAAGTGCTCTGCAGAACTGAGACAAACTGCGTGGTTGGACAGTTTTGTGTGGGCTTGTGACTGCTAGGGACTGCTTTCATATTCCACTTAAACATCTGATGCATTGCTCAAATAAAAATATTCATTACTGCAGCTTTAATGCCCAAAGTGTAAAATGTAATGATGCAATATATTGTAATATCACATCTCATTTCTTACTCTTCCTTTTTTAATAAATTTAAAAAAAAAAAAGCACCCAAAGGAGACCACTTTTTTGGCTTTAAAATGAAATTCATGATGAAGTGCGGTGCGTAATTTTTGTTCCAAAATAAGATACTTATGTCTGTGACACGCACCAGCAGGGACGGCTGTAATCCCCTCCACAGCCACTCAGAAAGGGCCATCTCATCACCCTTTAATGAACGGTGCACTACAAAGTGCTCTCTGAGTATCTCACCTCTGCACCGTGCTCCAGCAACAGCTCCAAGCACCTCAGGTGTCCCAGTGCTGCGGCGGTGCGCAAGGGGGTTACCGGAACCCCCCACCCACTCCGAGCGTTGATAGACTTTCTGTAATTCTCCTGAGAGAGAAGCTCAGAGAGCAGAGCCGCGTTGTCGCCGCTCACGGCGTTGTTCAGAGCCTGGCACTGCTCTCCGTCCTCATCCTCCTCCTTAGGCTGCAGCAGGGAGAAGATCTTAGAAATGTCCATCAAACTCATGTCGGCAGCTCGGCCCAGAACCATACTGTAACTTCAGGCTGGTTCAAGTCAAAAGCCTTTCATCTGCATTGGCAGAGAAAGACCAAAACACCCCCAGTTGACAGACCCCTGTCATTGGAGTTATATTTCATTCAAACTTATTTTTATTTCAGAACAGAACATGGAGCAGTAATGTTCATGAGCATACACTGCAAGCCTGAGCATACACTGTGCCAGCTGCAACTGCACCAGTCTGGATCTTACTGTAACAGGACACCTACCTCACCTTGTTGACGGTGTTTCCAACGAGGGAATCAAACACTTCCAGAGCGCCAAAATCATAAATCACGTAAAGAAAAGGTCCTCGAGGAATGTGTGATGCTTCCAGAGAAAAGTGCAGTATGCTGTGTGCATATTCGTGTGTGTGTTAACTGACAAAGGGGCCAGGGCTCCTTTCTGGGGGTGGGGGGAGACCTGGGGGCTAATTTTAGGTCACAGATGGGCCTGACTAAACTTCCATTCTTGGAGAGTTCAGACTCAGGTTTATAATTAGAAAGGTGATAGAGTTGTGACACTTAGTGACTGCCGAGTGTCCCTGCATCCAGAACAAAAGAGAGTTAAACTGAGACATGGCTGTCTCTTTGCCACAGGTCACTGTGTGGCATGTTCAGCTGGAAGGCGTCACACTTCTATATTTCCCAGTCATTTCTGCGAAGAGCAGTTACTGTGCTGCACGTGACCTGTCATCACCCCGCTTCCCTGGTTCACACCGAGGCAGCCATTTTGGTGCGCGTCAGCTGTGTGACTGTCAGAAGCTTTAGAGAGGAAGCCAGTCAGCTGTTCACTTGCCAAACCCACCCATGTCTTCATGCTGTCCCACATTCAGAAGAGAGGCTCTGACACACAGCGCTCTTACAGCAGATGGCACGAGACACCAGATTCCTGGCATTGTTCAAACCCCATGATGAGGTTTTAATTTATTTGAGCACAAGGAACAATTAAATGCAAACATGGAGGGTTTGCATTCAGTGCAAACTTCCAAGAACAGCGGCTGAATAATGGCGCAATGTGCAGATGTAATAAAAAAAATACAGTGGGCATTTTTGACCACAGGCAAAACTAATAAGATCAGTGACAGAGTCTGAAAACCATACAGGCCATGAAAGCAAAGCGGTTACTGGAAATTAGTCTTCTGCATACATGTCCTGCTGTGATATGTTCACATCTTTTTTTTTTTTTTTTAAATTGAAAATGACATTATGAGCATAAATGTGACTTTGCAAAACAAATTATTGCCAGTAAACTTGACACTGCTCCTTTTATCCTTATTATTATTATTGAAATGTTCCACTCGAACAGCACATGTGTGAGTAATTGCATTAGACTGTTTCTCTTCCATTTCAGCGCTCCAGCACGCAAAGATCCTGGAACTGTCAAAACTAGACTGTATGTATTCCTTTTTTAATAATAATAAGTACATTTATGTTTTTCCTTCTGTGACACATCAAAGGTTCTGGTGTGAATTAAGGTATAGAATACATTTTTGTTTTTTAATTATTTGAAAGGAAAAAAACGAATAAAAATTCAGAAGCTTTATTCGCTCTTCAAATTTCCCCGTCGACCACCAGATGGCGGTAGTGACGCACTGATTACAGGAAGTGCAGCTGCAGCGAACGCTAAAAGAAGCGACTGTTTTGTATGGGGGGGAAAGCAAATTTGGTAATGAGCTGCAAGTTTTCGGTTACATTACAGTTAGAAAAATCCGGCTTGGCTAAAAGACAACGGTTGTGTCAATACTCTTTATGTTATCTTCCAAAATAAACAAACCCTCCACCTAACCGCCACAAGCAGCACTAAATGTAATACCGGTTAGTCAGTTTTGGATGCAGGTTCCTGAATATCATTTTAAAATTTGACCAGATGTAAACCCAGAATGGAGGAGGAGGAAGCCTTGAGAAACTACTGCAGAGTGATGATTTCTCGTGTCCGGAACAAGCAGCAGTCCGTCCCGGAGCCCAGGACACGCAAACATGGAGCGGGCAGGGGGAGTAACTGGTCCGAAGCCGAAAGACGAGTTGCATCAGACCGCAGAGGGAGTAATCTCCCTGTCTTTGAACCCAACAGAGACCCAACCTCCCCAAATGTGGGTCAAAGTCCCGCTGTCCCACCCGTCCCCTTTCAACTAATCACGATGTTGAGGATCAAAACCTTGAAGGAGGAGATGAGACGGGTTATGAAACATCCTTATGTAACTCAGTTTCACCCTGTCTGGATGTTATTACGGTTGCTACAGCCTTCATGTGCTCTTTATTTGTTGACAGGCTGCACAAGTGGAGCTGCACGGTCCCGCTGTGTGCAGCATGTGCGCGCAGGAGCAAGCGTCTCTGGCCTTGAAAACTTTTATCAGGAAGAAAAAGACACAACTGCAGCTCCAAACCCTGAAGGGCAGACTAAACACAGCAGGGGTAAGTGGCTTTTTAAGGGGAGATCATCTTAGTCAACCTGTCAGATTACATGCGTGTCAGAGTAACAGATCTGTTATATGATTGCATTTTTTTTCTGTCACAGGATTGGACACTTTAGGGGGGAGTTGGCGCAAAAAAAAAATCTCCCAAAGCCCTCCAATGCCCCTCTCTGGATTTGGGAGGAACTACTTGGCAAAGAAATGCGGGTCACAGCAACCTGGGGTTGCCTTAGCAACCACTAAGGAACGTGGAGTTGCCCTGGCAACAGATGAAATGAGGGGTTACCCTGACAAAAACGCTACAGGAACTCATTTAGCCAGACCTCACTGTCCTTTTTCATACGGATAGCTGCAGACATGACAGCCACGGTGTTAGTGGAGCGAAAGGGACAATGGTGTGGTGCAGTCAGACATATTCCTGCCTCTTTATATCCAAACACAGGCTAAACCCACCCACTTGCCCTGCTCAGCTACAGCTGTGTTTACATTCACACCCCTAATAACACAAATGTCCAGCCTTTGTTTTGGGTGTTAAAAAAAAAAGAAAAAAAAGTACACGCTAACAAGGTTAGTACAAAACAGCAGTTTATTTTCATATCATTGTATTAAACACGCAACACTATTCAAAGCAAAGACGTCTGGCCTTTTTTCCCCCTCCAGTTTCGGTGATCACTTAAACACTGTAAACATTAAAACAACACTGTGTTGTATTTCACTTTTAAACCTATTCGATTTCATCTTGGCACAAAAAAATAATTAAGAAAATGACACAACAGACAGCCGTGGCTGCAGGCATGCACTGCAAAAGAAATGAGAAAATACAAGAAAATATCTAAGGCAATAACCAATAGCAACAGGGGCAACATTATTCAGACAAGTTAATTTTTTTTTTTGCATTATTACAAGTACAATGTTTAGGTGCTAATAAACTACCATGGAAGTCGTACATTACATATAAACACATCCAAAGCACTGATAAACAACAAAAGCATTACTAGATACTCAATCAAATGTTGATGGTTTAGGAGCAAATTAATTACTAAGACAATTTGTTAAATTGGGGACAGACCTGTCAGACCAGTCGTGTAGACTGTACACGACTGATCCGAGGTCAGTGTGTTGGACCGGTTGCCCTTATACTCGTCAGAAGCTCAAAGTGGGAGTCTACTCATCTGGCTTCCTCTTGGGCTTCTTTGGGTTGCGGGAGCGGCTTTTAGCCTTGCATAACGGACAGATGGGAGCGTTACGATGAATCTGCTGGTGGCAGGACAGGCAAGCCTGGAGAAAGGTAGAGGAAGTTAGGGCAAGAACTTCACTTGACATCTTTCCTGTGTTGTACAGATAGGAGGCACCACAGGCTGTGTGCAGTCCGGGAATCCACCGGCTACTGTGTGCCGACTATAGTGGCGCCCACAAAGGAAGAGACTAGATAATGAAATGTCATTTAAATTTATTCAACTTTAGCAACTTGTACACAAATAACCACTGGCAACGCAAAGTGGGCACGCCCCAAGTTAAATTTACCTCAACAGCAACTGCAGTGACTACAGGAGCAAAAGGATGCAGCTGATTGAAATATGACAGGGTGGTAAATACATTAGAGGATTATAAACGTAACCTGTGTTTGAAATATCCAAATCTAATGTCCAATATCAACTACAAAGTGATACGCAACGAGAGAGCTGCTTTCTATTCAGATGGGGTGTAGGCCTTTAGGAGCAGTGGCTAATTTGCAGGGGGGGCTTCCGGTGCAGCCAGGATACACAGGTTGACCCCTCCAGCTTGGTGTGCTGAATAATGTGTATGTATACAGATCTCTGGCTTTTTGGCTCTTGGTGCATGCTCCAGGTAAGGAAATCTCAGCATTTTCCATGAGAGATGGAAAACACCATCTCTCCCAGGGAAAACGCTACATCCAGATGAACAGAATCAACTTTCTGCGATCTCTTTTCCTCACAACACGGATGGTTTAGGCAGCATCTGACGAAGCTTAACCCTTTCTTGTATAAATAGCTGATAGTGTCTTAACATTGTTTCCTTACCATTTTATATCAGTGAAATCTTAGAAGTTATCAGTGCTTTTTCATTATCATAAGAACTCCCAACACTGTGATCTAACTAAGAAACAGGATGTAAATGAAAATGGCCACTCTATGACTGGGCCAGATCACCCACTGACTTAAAAAAAAATGATCCATCCTCTTTTTTTGCAACTAATTTCAGTCTGTAGGCACAGTACCTTCATAGGTGGTGGCTGCTGTCTGAAGGTGGCCGTCTGGCGGGCATCTTGCTTCCTGGACACCTGAAGCTGCTGTGCCGCTGCTGCGGCAGCAGCAAGGGATTCTGGGATGGCAGGCTCGTGCGTCTCCTTCTGCCACTCTGCTTTCTGCTTCTCAAAGTAACTGTTCAAAGCAAAAGGAAGAGAGAAACCTGGCTGGCTGTGATTCGTATTGAGAGCAGATGAATCATATCACAGTTGAGATTACCCCCATCTTCACTGTGTATCGTGAGACGAGGGGCGGCAAAAAAAGAAATAAAGGAAGACTTCCAACATTATAGTCAAGCTCACACATTCTCTTTTTTGTGTGCAACTCTGAGCAAAAGCACAGCCGCTGCAAGAGTTTCTGCATGCATACGAACATGTGTGTGTGTGTGTTGGCAGGTGAGGGGAGGGGAGGGCTGGGAAAGAAATATGGCCTTGGACTTTATGCCTGACTGGCTCGTTTTCAAAAAAAAAAAAAAAAAAAGTGATATCCAATTTCATTACGCTCTGATTTCTCTCAAAATAAGCCTGTGACAGAGCAGAACTTTGAGCATTCACAGACCAAACTTAACGTGTTATCTATCCCATGACTGTGATTCACCAATGCGCCGAACAATAAAGATCATTTGCAAGCACAGCATTAACACACACATTGATTCATGTACTGAAAGTTTATGTGCCATTTTTGTTTTCATACAAGTTAATAACTCTGTGTGAGGTTTTTTTCTATTATGGAGGTGTAGTGTGCTCATTTTTGTGCCAAGACATCACTCACACGGTCTCTTAAAAAGTACCCAGTAGCACCCCACAGGCCTGTGAGATGTGATTACATTTTCTCAGAAACTGCGCCAACACAACTTGTGACACAATTACAATGGGTACTATTACTATTAAGTACCGTTATTCAAAAATCTGGAGCAAATGGTGCTTTTAACGTCCCATTATAAATCAATCTTATCACAAATCTCTCTCTCTGGTGAGTTGTATGAAAAACTGCACTGGTGAACAACCGCAGTATGAGCCACAACTTGCATATACCAAGTACTTAAGTTGGTATTTAAGTATCTCATACTCTCAGGATGAACATGAAGAAGCATGCCAGTAAGAAGGAGAAAAGGAAGATCACCACCTGGGCCAGAAATGAATTCATCATCTAAGCTTCCACACAACACACAGCCAAATTAAAAAATCCAGCCTGCCAACAATGTCAGCCCGCTAAATTTTCCCAACAGCAAGCATTTATATTGACACAGGTTTTTTTTGTATTTCCTATGTGCTTTCAAGTTTGAAAGCTTTTCCTTGTGTAGGCAGGTATGTCACATACTGTGAGAGAGAGACCAGATCATCATCAATCTGGCAGAATCATTACTGAAAATATACACAAGTGCATTTGGGCTTGTATGACATCGCCAGCAAAGACTGCTTTTCTATAGCTGTCCTAACACAGACCTGAAAACAAGAGCATGATCCTTAGCACCATTAATTAGAGCGCTTTAAAATATTTGCACCTATATACCAAAATATCGAGGATACAATAAACAAAGCCAAACCTGGGGAATACTTCACTTCCTAGCCCAAAAGTGGGATCTACTGCATTGTTAGGACCGTTAAGTATGATTTCCTCCATCGTAAACGATACAATCATCTACTGTTCATGGATGCCAGCCTGCAGTCTGTGCTGCTGGAAGTCTACTTCTCAGCCCCCACACCACCCAGATATACCTGTGTTGTGGATAAAAGGGGCTTTTTGAAGCTTGAAACCAGTTTACTTCTCACCAGCACTACTCTCCGAATCTGAAACCAAAGTCCAGACAAATGGGGCACTTTATATTAGCCCTAAATTTCTGAACCAACTAACAGACCTGTTGATCACAAGAATACCCATCAGATCTTTAAACACTTAAGTGTTCAAAGGTTCCCACAAAGACAAGAAAATTTGCCAGAAACTCAAAAAGTGTGTGTGTGTGTATGTGTGTGGGGGAGAAATTACTGGTCTTCAGTTTTAATGCCAGCTTCTAATAGCCCCATATTTTAGGTGCCAGCTTTTTCTTCTTCTTTTTTTTTTTTAAAGGTGCCAGCTTTTAATGGCACCCATTTTAAACATATTTTCCCATTTACTCTTTACATAGACATGCAGCTTCTGTAGAGGTGATTTTACATGCCAGTCTTTACACATAATTACAGTTGTTCCTCTGTTGCTGTCCAAATACAGTGTAGGGATGTCCCCAGAACTGATACTTACAACACCTTCCAATATCAAAATTCTGAAAATGCCATTGTACTTGTTTCTTTTATTTATTTATTTATTTATTTATATATTTTATATACATATATATATATATGTATATATATTTAAATATATATTATATAATTTATATATATAAATTATATATTCTATATCTATCTATTATATATATATATATATATATCTCATCTTATCTATACTCTATCTATTTAATATCTATCTTCTATTCTATCTATCTCTATCTCTATCTCTCTCTCTTTCCTATATCTCTTCTATATCTCTATCTCTCTCTCTTTCTCTCTCTCCTCTCTCTCTCTCCTTCTCTCATCTCCTCTCTCCTCTCTCTCTTCTCTCTCTCTCTCTCTCTCTCTCTCTCTCTCTATCTCTATATCTATCTGGCCCCACTGCCGCACCATTCCCTCCAGGGAATTGTATAAATGATCTGCCTGACAACTGGACCATGCCAAATTTCACACCTGCGTTTTAGCACTTGCAATGCTTCCTTAAGGATTTGCTCCACCATGTTGAAGAGAGGGGAAGGGAGCTACCATTCACTGTGGATACTTGACCGATCTGATGATCCATCATCTCAGCAGCTTTCTCCCATGACTTAACAACTGCATGACCCTACTCAACAAGCTAAGTCACAGAAGTCACAGGAAAACCATTACTCTGCCATCCACAGCCATATTTGTGACTGTAAAAGTTCACCACGTTTTGGTCAAACTACATTTTCACTTTCAGGATCAGGCAGAAACGTGCTGATTCTGCCATGAAATGTGCTTCCAGAGCAGTCACAGAAAATTACAACTGTTGAAATACTATCCTCTGTTTGCTCACATGATAACATCTTGGACTTTAATAACTATGTAATCTCTTGAATAGACTTTAAACCTCATACTTAGATAATGTTGTTTCTGATCCAAAACATTTTTTTCCTCTAACTACAGCAGTCAATGCTTTAATTACACACAAGAGTAGTGCAAGGAGTTAATAAGCAACAAGAACAAGAAAAGATGAACCATTCCTGTCTCATCTGGGTGTCATTTTCTTTCTAAGCAGGGACAGCCAAACCTTTCTAATCTTAGAACATTTTATGGGCATCTGTTCTTAGATATCACTACTGATACTCCCTACCCTTATCCAAATACACTGAGCATTGCATGGCACTGGACTGAGCTCTCTCTGCGTGAATTGATTCATCCCAATACATGAGTCTTGAAGCCCTGTCTGCAACACCTCAACAGAATTCCTTACTTAAAATTATGCAGCAACCAGATCGCTGTCTATCCTCTGGTTGTGTGTGAATATTTCAAACGCTGTTTGTGTGACACACTTGCCAAAAAACTAACAGCATGCCTTTACAGGAACCATTTTCCGTTAATGGATAATACAATAATAAATTTCAAATGTTAATACTGTTGTTGCCCTCTGACAGAGTGACTCTGAAACAGATGTCGTCACTGGGGTCATAAATCACAAGTTGAGGCCCGTTGGAAAAAAAACAAAAAAAACAACTGCTGCACGGTTGCATTTCATCATTAATGTACAACACTGTTGTATAATTATTAACAAACTGATGCAATGGATTGTTATTCAGACTGGAGCGTTTTTGTTTCTCCATTTTTACTGAATGGAAATTTACAAATTTTTGGTCAATTTCACAGTAACTGATTACATTAGGTGATCTGCAAGGCTCCAATTTTAGACCTTTTTTTTGTGCATATATATAAAAAAAAAAAAAAAAAAAAACTAAATTACTAATCATGATTCTTGTTAACTTTGGTTTTGTGAGGAACAAAATTTAAATGTGCAGTACTTGTGTTTCCTTACTGTGTTTGGCTGGACATATGTGCACCCCTGTGCACAGGAAAAGGAGACAGAGAGAGACACCAAGCAGTTTGCTAATTCAGTCTCTAGCATACTCATACTCACTTAATCCATAAACTCCACTGTGAAGTACCCAAAGGTAAACAGGTAGCACTTGCACAAAGCTTTGTGTCAATGTGTTAACACGGCCAGAATCAAAAAGCAAAATCGAAATTTATCACCTTTTTCCAGAAGTGCTACCCGTTTAAATTTAGATACTCGATATTGGAGACATCAGGAGGTTTATTCCCCAATTTTAGTATGAAGTATAGTGTGTGAAATAGTGTGTGTATATGCAAAAGTCTGCGCCGGGCTGAGAATTTAACCAGTTTGCTATCGGAACTGATCGCTATCACAACAATTAGCAAGCGTGCGCAGCTATTAGCACTAGCAAGCGGTTGTCCGGTACCCAGGGATACTTCTCCAATTTCTTCAGATTTTTAGGAACACACTGAGCTGAGATATGCCAAGTTTTTAGCTAATAGCTGGGAATCATTTTTTTGGTGCAAAAATACTATTTTATGCCTCTCAAACTGTGTTATTGTTGGCATTTTTTTTTTTTTTGTAGATTCAACTAAAGGAATAGACTGTTAGTAACAAAGTGCCAAAAGATATAATTTAAAATTGATTCTTTGCTAAGTTGTCCATTAGGTGCAGACACAACACTGGTCCATCCCTTGAGGTGGGTGCATTTTTTTTTTTATCCTTCAATAATTCATAGTTCAGGGACTCAGACACAAAAAATTAATCTCTCCTCTCTGCAGGAACCTAACCACAATATAAAATAAAATTCATTTCAAAACCAACATGGACAAGATTATGTTCACGACTGTAAATGTAGATTTATAGATTAATAATTTTTGATTAAATGCCCAGCTAGGGGTGTGCGATATATATTGTCTATGTTAATATCGTAATTGCCGTGTTAACCATGGGAGAGCTGACATTATTGAGTATGCTAATTAGGAAAAAAACAACAATCAAATCCCTCGGCTCCACGCGTTCACTACTTTATACTTCATTACAGGCTGCTGCGCATGCGCATTGAGAGCGCCCGTACTGTGCGTTAGCATAGCTGCCTAAACAACACACCTAAAGCTGGAAATGAGTGAACACACTGCGCCAGGGGAAGAAACGCAGACATCCCCAGCTTCGCAGTCTACCGCCTTCCTAGGCGAGGAGGTGGTTTGGAGTTTGCAGACTGTAAGAAAGCAGATAGCTCGACAACTGACCTCTTCCATCATCAACGAGTATGAGGAATATGAAAAGTTTCGGGAACTCATTGTCCAAGACAAACCACGACTAGCGGAATAAAGAGAAAAATAATGGATGGATGGATGTTAATATCCTTTAAGTTAAAGTAGGTATGTTACAATCACTGCGTCATAACATAGCGACGTTCTCGGAGCTCACCTGTTTGGAGCCTCGGATAACACACTGAAGCGGTCTTGCAGAAAAGCAGGTTTCTGATCAGATGAAGGTGTGTAGTTTCTGTGATTTATTTTGCTATAATATAGGGGAATCCCCCTGGACCGACTCTTATTTTATTTTTACTTTTTCTCCTTCTGTCAAGTCTTTCTTATTGTGCAACTGCTTTTGAAAAACTCGCCGAAGTTTTTCTATTTACATTTGTCATTCCCAGGACACTCCTGAAAAAGAGATTTTAATCTCATTGTGTTTTTCCTGACTAAATAAAGGTTAAATAAAATTTTTAAAAACTTAATGTCTCAAAAACACTGATTTAAGTCCTATATTTTACCAGCTTGCACTTCTTGTATGAACACATTTTTAAATAATGCGAAATATCGTTTATTATCGTTATCGAGAAAATTGCAGAAAATATCGAGATATTATTTTTTGTCAGTATCGCACACCCCTATGCCCAGCCTGTGAATGAGTGAAAAAGTAGCCAATGCCCAATGAAAAACTTGAGAACTGGAGAACTAGTGCTCAAGACCACTTTTGAAACATTACAAGAAAGTTTGACTCTTTGGAAGCAAAATACAAAGAAATGAAAGGTATTAGCTGAACAGGTAAACCTGTATTAAGTCATAAGATCTGCCTTGTTCTTTAACCCCAGTTTTAAAGTTTTTCTAATCCTTCTGTGCATTTTTATATTTAAAAATGTTTAATAGTAGACCAAGATACATTAGCTAACTAGCAGAAACCATACTGTACAAAGTATTTTATGTATCAAAAATTTTTCAGTAACACTGTCAGCACACAATTCTGTGAGGCCAGATACTTAAATGTACACTAAGAACAATAACTGAATATGCATTGTGTATTCCTGTTGCACTAGAACTGAATTCTTTTCTGCGGTGTTACACTGTAGATCATATTCATATCTTGCCCAAAGAATTGTATCCTTTGTTTTTGTTCCCATCCCACAGCATCTAGACAGCAATGTCTCAGAAGGGCAATTAAATAATATCAACAGATTTTGATGTTTACATTGTTTGTAGTATGGGCTATTAATAGTTGGTGATTTACTGCATAAATGTTATGGCCTTACATGCTCTTTGTGTGTGTGTGTGTGTGTGTGTGTGTGTGTGTGTGTGTGTGTGTGTGTGTGTGTGTGTGTGTGTGTGTACTGACTCCAGGGACAGCTTCTCCTCTTCTTCATTCAAGTTAGGGAGTCTGTGCAGACCTAAAGTCATCCTGAGGGCATCAACGTGCTCCTTCAGTGGTTTGTACTCATCATGCAGGCGCCGAGTTGTTTCAAGCAGTTTATTGAGGTCATTCTCCGACTGCTTGATGGTGCTCTCCATCTGAAAAGAAATGCACATATAATATTCTCAACATAAACTATTCATGGTTGTAGTTAGACGTGGCATCTTTCATACTGAAAATAACACTAGCGCACAAACTGCAGTCATTATATGTTGTTGTGAACTCACATGAAAGTTCAACTGTGATTTCAGCAGCACTTACTAGAGAACAGTACCCACTCACCACATTGATATCTGCATGGATGAGGCGCAGCTCCTCCACATGGGCCATTTTTTCTTGCAGCAGGAGGTCCATTTCTTGCTTGTACTCTTTCAAATGTTTCTCCTCGGACTCCAAAGCCTCAAACTCAATCTTCAGACGAGACTTGATCTTCTGCATCTGGATAGTCTTATTCCTGCAGGCAGTGGCACAAGGAAAAAGACACGAGTTGTCAGGTTGTCTCCCTCACTCCTACGCAAACAGTGCAAAAGATTTTAAATCTAAAGGCAAACATAAGCATATTTACATCTGTTATGTGGTGTTGAATTTGTGCAGATTTTTAAGCACTTACTGTATGCAAGTCTGTACTCTAATTAATTTATACATAGTTACTATATAAAAGCGTTGTAACACGGAAGACTTCTGGGCAAACAAACACTACTCTACTTAGCAATGACAGCCGGCTAAGCTATGGAGCTAGCTTTCATACAGTAACAATTAGCAACGCACATCTGGCATCTTGTCACACATCTGGAATGCTGATGCACATGGTTCAAATATGCGGTTTAATAACAACTTGCTTGTATGTGCCTTGTTCAGCCAGCCTGCCACCTCAGTCAAGAACAAGTTACCACAGAGCTAGAATAGCACAAACCTGTTTATAGAGAGGATTCACAGCAGGTCGGCTAATATTAGCTAGCTCAGTAACAAAAAGCGAAGCCAAGGGGCTTTTACCCAGGTCGGCTAATGTTAGCAAACACAACGCTTCTTAGTGCGTGCCAAACATTGAGGCTACCATTAATTACGTCCGACATCTGAGCTTTACCGTATCTCCAGGATGTTCTCCAGTTTACACATTATTTCTTGTTCGTCTGCCATCGTTCAGCAGTCACTAGTCGTTCAGCTGGCCAGCTCAGTTACCCGCAAGGCCAGGGTGGTCTCCCTGCTGATAACAACACAATGGCCAACGTGAGCGCGCACACGAGCACGCGTCCGCACTGTGAAACCGTGGCTACGTAAAGACGAGTGGAACCGCGAGCCCCCTGCTTCAGGGGCAATCTACAAGAAATGTATGGAGAATTAGATAATATAATAGAGAGAAAGTATATATATATATATATATATATATATATATATAGCGAGAGAGAGAGAGAGAGCCTATGTTCTGTGCTAACATAGTGACAAAAGATCAGATTTCCTTCACCTTCCACTGGGGCGCATGTTCAGATGGTGGACTTGATATACTCATCAGAAGCTTATTCAACTAAATCATCATGCAGTCATTGTTCACCACCTGTTATAAATAAGGCTGTGCCTCAAGTTTCCAGCAAAACGCTGCTTAAAAAGTAGCACTGGGGCTGGGTCTAAGCGGACATGTCAGTCTAAACTGCTATTTCTAAACACAGACTCCATAACATGCAGTTGTTTTTTTTTTTTTTTTCCTTTACAAATAATACCAGCCTCATAGTTTCAATAAGGAGCTCAATTTCTTTAAAAAAAAAAAAAATGTTCATGAAATTAAGAATTTCTATTTTGTATTTCTCCAGCGCTCCTGCTAGCTCGGTGCTTGTTAGGCTCCATAAATTTGTGATGGGGTTGAGGTCAGGTGACTGTGGAAGAAAAGTGCACAAAAGATAGCACTCCCTGTTCTTCTTTCAAGTAGTTCTTGCAAAGCTCGGATGTGTGTTTGGGCTTATTATGGTGCTGCAGTATGAATCCTTCTCTACAAAGGTGCAAGCCAGAAGGTGGAGTATGTTACTAAATAACTGAGTGCTACTTTTTGCTCAGACTGATTCAGTGCAGGTGTCAAACTCCGTATTGCTCACTGTTTTCCTTTGTAATGTTGGCAGAACAATCAAATTTACCTCAGCCAAGGAGGTCAGGTGATTAATTTGAGCTCTCTGTTCTTGTTTGTTTGCAGGTTTAATCAAAAAGTTATGGAAATAAGGGAAAAAAAATGTGAGCCATCGTCATAATGTTTTCAAGAAATACCAAAAACTAATCCAGATATCCTTCTGGATCTGTCAGTTCACGTTATGAATGATATTTTCAATACTGGAGGAAGTATGCAGTCCCAGACTTCTCTTGTTATACCACGAGAACAACGGCTGGAAGCTCATTTCCTTTAACAAGGCTCTGATGAGTACATTCTGATGAATCCACCTGAGTGTAATCTGAACACTGCTCCAGCAGAAGGGATGCAAATCAGTGACTTTTGACAGTTTGTACAAAGGGTAAAAGTGGTCAATGTCACAAATTACTTAAAAATATATTTCTGACCTTTAAATAGTGCAGAAAGATGACTTTTTCACTGCATAAGTTTATATGTTTCTAACTCTTCAAACTTTCTGTACTTAGTTATGTCTTTATAGAGCTGAGAGAATTTTACTTTTGATAATATATGGTCTATAATCTAAACGCGTTGCCCGTGAAATACATAAATACATACAATATAACATTTTCTGCTTATTATGGCTTCCTTCCTGGTGAGGTACAAAACAAACACGTTTCCCTTTAAAACCTGAAAACCTTGCATGTCATAACAACATATGCTTTGAACATTTCTGAAAGGATTATTAGATTAGAGCAATGCACTGCCACATTCACTGCTAATAAGAAATAATGTCCTTGTGGTGTGACTGATGTCTTGAATCAGTCCATAAACAGGTTTGGCTGACACAGATCATGTCTCTTTGAGATACCGTGAGTGATACAAGGTCAAAACCTCAATGATTCACGAAGAAAAAGCGTAGACAGCGGGTGAAGGCTGCCACTTTAAAACTAGTGGGCCAGGGCTGCCACTGGATTAGCTAAATGAAAAGTACTTGGGAATAATACAATGGCCCATTCTCATTCAGTATAATCCTCATAGGTATTGCAAGCAGTTTCATATGACTCCGCAGCAAAAAGGCAACTACAAGCACCTCTCTGAAGAAGTTTTTTGGCTATAGGTTAAAACAAAATACAAATGTCAACTGTAAGTAACTGTCTTTTATTGTCTATATCTTTTCCCTGTGCTTCATCAGCAGTTTAAATATCTAAATGGCAATTGGACCTCCTCTGTAAAAGTTACAAGATTCTTAAACATAAGAAATATTTTTAGTGCATCTCTTATCAAGCTGCGATATTACAAGATGTTTCTAATTATTTGCATTTGTGCTCCTGCATGTATTGAAGCTAATTGTTTCTGGGTTGTTTTCTATACAATCAAAAGAGTAGTGAAATTAAGCTTTGTCTGCTTTTTCTCACATGTAGCCTATTCATTAAAAACACTGAGTTCAGCGAGGCTGTCAGGTGTACAACTTCATTGTTGTTCCTGTTACAATTAAATCGGGTTCAAATGGAAGCATGCTTAATAAAGCTTAAAAAGTCTTATGGGGAGTAGAGCAAACAGTTTTTCCTCTGTGTTGCTTCTTTTTATTTTGCTATTTTACAAATCAGTTTAAACCAACAACTGCACATATGTACTCTATATGGTGTCACTGTTTTGACCCGTCATTGATACTCATGCATCATGGAAAGAACCCCATGTTACCAAGTTAAGTCTAAAATACACTGTGGGCTTCGTTTTTTGATTGTAGTCCCCACCAACCTCTTGCGATTGGATGCTCCTGGTTGAACAGAAGAATGTAAGGAACCCTCTTTTTTTAGTCATTTTGCTGTAAACAAACCAAGAAATTTAGCATTGTTTTGAAGAACAATGTTATTGCAGAATTGGTAGTGCTCTTTTTTTTCCCCACCCAGTTGCTTTCCATGCTCCTTGATGCTTCTCCAGTGACACAGATGAATGCACAGCAGGGAGCATTTCCTCCTGTATCTCAGTGAGAGTGTTTTTCTCTGGCAGATAAATGTCCGAGTTACAACCATGGATGCAGAGCTGGAGTTTGCCATTCTGCCCAGCACAACTGGGAAACAGCTTTTTGACCAGGTACACTATGCAGTACAGTCAAAGACATTGTCTGGGAGGCAAAAGTGCAACTTTGATTCCATTTTTTTGTGGATTTAGATAGTGAAGACAATCGGGCTGAGAGAAACATGGTTCTTTGGCCTTCAGTATAAGGACAGCAAAGGCTTCTCCACCTGGCTCAAGCTGAACAAGAGGGTGAGGTGAAAGTTTTGAGGATGTAAATTGTTGCCACTGTGTATTATTGTGAGGCTAATTAGTGCCTACTTATTCATCCTTCTGCTTGTAAAAAAAAAAAAAAATCAGGTGACAGCTCAAGATGTGAAGCGGGACAACCCTCTGTTGATCAAGTTCAGGGCCAAGTTTTACCCTGAGGATGTCGCAGAAGAGCTGATCCAAGAGGCAACGCAGCGGCTGTTTTTTCTGCAGGTTGGAGATCAGCACATTTACCAAAAAACCCTGGCTTTTGAAAGGTGGGGGGATGGGGCTGTGTGTTATGTAAATTTGCACCAAAGATGAGCATTCCTAGTCATTCTAATTCACGCTGAGCCACCTTTTTTTTTTTTTTCCATTAAGATGACTCACAACTATCAGTTTATTACAAATGTCATACTTACTGAAACAGAAGAAATATTTGCATTTAGATAAAAAAAAACAAAAAAACAAAGAATAATACAAATTTCTATTTCAACAGTGCTTCTGTAAGGGACTGCCTGCATGCAAAAAGTGCATTCAGGTGCACAAGTTAAAGAAAGAATACACAGGATTTCTCTCTCTGTGAAGCACATTAATGTAGCCATCTTCATGTATGATGGTGTTACACCAAGCAATGTTGCAGCAAACTGGTAATTTGTGAGTATTATTCTGTGTTTTAGGTAAAAGAGAGCATCCTAAATGATGACATATACTGCCCACCCGAGACTGCAGTTCTTTTGGCCTCATACGCAGTTCAGGTCAAACTCGGAGACTACAGGGACGATAATCACATACCGGGATATCTCACAAAAGAGAAGTTGCTGCCACAGCGGTAGTACATCCTGTCCATATCGGCATTAGTCAAAGTTCACCTTAATTTCAAGTTTCAGCGACCTTAACTCTAACTGGTGTACCAACTTTACTGATTGAACCAGGGTTTTGGAGCAGCACAAGTTAAACAAGAGTCAGTGGGAGGAAAGAATCCAGGTGTGGCATAAAGAGCATAAGGGAATGCTCAGGTACTGCAGTTTCACTGCAAAAAAAAAATTTTAAAAATTCAATGCACTTTTAGCCAACTGGTGTTTTGCACATGATTATACTTTTCCACAACACAGAGAAGATGCAATGTTGGAGTACCTGAAGATAGCGCAGGATCTGGAGATGTATGGTGTGAACTACTTCAGCATCAAGAACAAGAAAGGCTCAGAGCTGTGGTTAGGGGTGGACGCACTGGGGCTGAACATCTATGACAAAAAGGACAAGTAAGTCATAATTCAAGAGTGCTCACATTATTGTGTGTTGATCTTTCTGTTAGCTGCTCCACCACAACCACTGGATTATACAGACATTGGTGGTCCCCAGATGACTTTCCCAGAGACACCAGGGGGTTAAACACTTTTGATTTTGAATGAAATGAGACACCAGCTGCTGCTTGTCTGTTTTGGGGCGGGGGGGGGGGGGGGGGGGGGGGGGGGGGGTTGTCCATATAAGCAAATACCTGTAAAGGCTCTGTCATGTGTTTTGGTACTTGTATGATTATCAGATTCTATCGTGCTAACACAGTATGTTAAAGCTGGTGTTGATCTCAGAGAGCTCCTACCAGTAGGCTCTCGGGTTTGTTCTGTTTTGTATATTCAAAATTCAAATTTGCCATACACTACAGTTGAAAAACCAGATTTTTGTTTTTTTTGCAGGCTGACTCCAAAGATTGGCTTTCCCTGGAGTGAGATCAGAAATATTTCCTTCAATGACAAGAAATTTGTCATCAAGCCAATTGACAGGAAAGCTCCGGTATGCAAAACAATATCGTTAATAGAGGGAACATCACCTTCTGTGACGCAAAACTAACATTTGGCAAACTGAATGCCTCTCTGTGCAGCTCGATGCTGTGTTGAACTAAGAGCATATGGTAACTCAGTTCATAAATGCTTGTGGATGGCATTAAATAGCCTTTCCTTCTGTACTGGTGATGGTACATAATATGTTAGTATTCAAACACAGGCTTTTTTTTCAAAATGATTCACTGTGACTGTAAACAGGAGGTGTGAGCGAATCCCATATTTTTGTTCCTGCCAAAATAAAAAATTTGCAAATGCATAAATTACAGCAAGTAGTGTAATGAGCTTCTGCTTGATCTCATTTACAAACATGAGTTTAGACCCTCAGTCCAATTTGCCTTCTGACTGCATGCAGAGATTTGGAAAGTGCCCAAGAGTTGAGAAAAACTAAAGCTTTCCTCAAAAAACAAAACTATCCTTTCTGAATATTTAAACCCATCCTTAACGGTAAAATAGATCTTTGTGCTTGAGGCATATCATAAACCAATCCTTGGACAATCACCGATTGCTAGTTTTTGTTTGTTATAGGATTTTGTTTTTTACGTACCTCGTCTGCGCATCAACAAACGCATCCTGGCGCTGTGCATGGGGAATCATGACCTGTACATGCGCAGACGTAAGCCCGACACCATTGAGGTGCAGCAGATGAAGGCCCAAGCTCGTGAGGAGAAGAACAAGCGACAAATGGAGAGGTACGGAATTGGTGTGGGGGATGGAGGAATAATAAAAGTTTATTTATTTTTTTTACAGTTTACAGTGTGTTCTCTCTGCTTTAAGAAAGGACTGTCAGGAGATGATGTTTTTTTTCTTAGGATGTGTATTTATGCACAATTCTCCTGTCAGGGCTCTGCTTGAGAGTGAGAAAAAAAAGCGAGAAAATGCTGAGAAGGAAACAGAGAAGATTGCTCGGGAGACCATGGAGCTGATGGAGAGATTGAGACAGATTGAGGAACAGACAAAGAGGGCTCAAGATGGTCTGAAAACTTTCTGAATGCAAATGCGTCTTCACTTGAGTTTTATTTTTCTGTTAAAATAAAAAATATCACAGAAGCATGGCTGTATAAATGTAAACATTTTATATTTCACAGTTGCAAAGCTCACGCTGTAAAGCTTAAGTGGGCACGTTTGGGTGTGCTGGATGTTTTTTTTTCACACGTGTGCCTGTTCGTTTTAGAGCTGGAGGAGCAGACTCGTAGGGCGCTGGAGTTAGAGAAGGAAAGAAAAATTGCTCAAGAGGAGGCTGAGCGCCTGGAGAAGGACCGCAGAGCTGCGGTCGAGGCTAAAGCAGCACTGCTGCACCACTCTGAGACCCAGATCAAAAATCAGGAAAGCCTGGTACAACTGTACACGACACGTTTTCATTCATTTTCAGTCAAATTCATCAAATTTTATTATCAAATTCTATATTGAGGAACCTATATATTGGTCAAGTCCTTGAAGCTAGAAATAGATCTAAATAAATGTGAGTGTTTTTTTTTTTTAATCTGAAAAACAGATTTACAATTTCAGCAAGCACACACTCTCTTCTACACACTGCACAAACAGAGCACAATGACCAAATACTAGGAGCACTCTTAACTCTCTTTCCATTTCTAACCATGGTTGTATAGGCCACCGAGCTGGCAGAGCTTACCTCTAAGATCTCCCTGCTGGAAGATGCCAAGAAGAAAAAGGACGAGGAGGCGAGAAGATGGCAGAAAAGGGTGAGACAATCAATGACTATCTATCTATCTATCTATCTATCTATCTATCTATCTATCTATCTATCTATCTATCTATCTATCTATCTATCTATCTATCTATCTATCTATCTATCTATCTATCTATCTATATGTTTTTGTGTATGATGAGGGGAAATTGAAGAAATAAATTGTTATAAGAATAATGACTGTATCATTAATAGTACTCATGAATGTCAATCAAAAATGTATATGTGATTGTATATCCATATGAGCATTTTTAAGAATGGGACACCCATGTCAGAGAATTATCACTTCTCAATCATTCGGCTACTTGTAACATCCAACCACCGAGCTTCACTACAAGTCATGTCTGTTAACAGGCAACAATGGTGGAAGCCGATTTGGAGCAAACAAAAGAAGAGCTGAAGACTAAACTTGTGGGTGTCCACATCCAGGATTCGGTCCACCCTCACATCCTCGACCATGATGAGACGGATGAGAGCAGCGCAGAGGCGAGTGCTGAGCTGACCTCTCCAGGGATGGTCCGAGATCGCAGCGAGGAGGAAAGAGTCACAGAGGCCCAGAAGAACCAGAGACTACAGAAAAACCTCAAGGTAAGGTTAGAAGAAGAAGAAGAAGAAGAAAGAGCTTTATTTGTCACATACATTTACATGCAGTGAAATTCATTCTCTGCATTTAACCCATCACACACATGGAGTATGTAGTACACACAGCACAGCATGGAGCAGGGGGCAGCCAAAGGGCGCCCGGGGAATGCAGTCAGATGCCTGTCTAGTACTCAAACTCTGGTCAGAGGTCATGTTCAGGTAGAGGTTAGTAGTCATGGATTGTTTAAGAGCGTAGACAAATTATTCATAAAATGCCCTCGTTTTTTTTTATTGAAAAGCTTTATGTGATCTGAATAATATTCTGTAAATTAGAAACCACTCAAGCTGAATGCTGAGACTAATGTGGCAATGAGTAAATGGCCAGTTGCAGCAAAACATGGATTAAAATGAGCACCCAGGTTCATTCCAACAATATGTTAATAAAAACTGGTTGGATTGCTACACTATGCTACACTATGACTGCAGTATTGCAGCCACTACTTTTGTTTTCTCTTTACTGCATCTTGATAAGTTCAGTGACCACTGCAGGAAATCAGTTTTCGATACAGTGATCAAAGTCTGTGTAGGGCGAGACGCTCAGGAAAGGAGTCCACTGTCATTACAGATAGAATACCTGCCACTTTTTACCGCTCTGGTTTTACACATGTCAGGGTTACTTGCTGTGTTTCTCTCTTTGTTGACGCAAAACTTCATTGTGATGCATGAAATAAAGCTTTTGGGCAAGTTGTGCATGTATCAGTTATGAGAATTTCAAACATATTTCAGTAAATGCGTCAAAGGAATTGAGAAAAACTGTAAACTAAGGTGGTAAACCTTGCAAACACCAGTTGGTGAATATTAACATATTAGACATTTACTGTGAGTGTATTAGCTCGGCTAATAAGCATAAGATGTGTTTAGCATTAAGTAAAGCCTAACAGAGCTGCTTGCTGTAGACTGTTTGTCTTATTTGGATAAATCCACAGGTCCTCAGGCGTTTCCCCGTTACATTTTTATTGACGTTATGTAAGTGCTGAGTTGCATCCATCCATCCATTTTCTTCCACTCATCCAATAAACAGTGGGATCGCACCCCAAACACTCACCTTGCAGCTGTAAATACACACCTGTCATACACTCCTGTTTGCTCTCGTTTCCGTGCACCGCCTTCTCTCCCAGTTTCTCTTTCTGTCGTCCTCTTCCATAGAGACCAGGCCCGAGAGGTTTATGGACAGGCCGGTGTTGTGCCAAAAAGTGATCTTCTGCCAGAAAGTGATTTTTGATGTTTCTATGTGCTTTTATGTGTAATGTATTTGCTCATATTGGTGAATAGAGTGTAGTCAATAGGATATATAAAGGGCTTAGATATAAAGTAAAGAAATGACCTGCTATTCAAGTATGTTTATGACTCTGCATTATTGCACGTACGTATAATAAATCCAGTCCTCTTTGGTCACTGAAAATATCTTTATAGAGTGTAATGTCATATTTGATCTGATTTCTGCTGCCCTCTTGACCACATATCTCTTTAAAAATCTGGCCAATCGCAGTTTTTACCCTGATAAATAAATATATAAAAGTCTGTGCCAAAAACTGATTGCAGCTTCTACCTTGTGACAGAAATGTTGTTTGTTACTCAAAATGACTTGATATCATTCACGAGAGATATGTTTGACATATTTTTCACAGATTATAGATCAGCAAGTCATTTACAACAGTTTAAATATGGGCAATCATTTTCTGGCAATCACTTTTTGGCAGACGATCACTTTTTGACACAACACCGGCCCTACGCTTCATCCTAGATGGCCAAGATTGTTGGTCCCCATCTGTCCGTCACCTTCATTATCTATAAACATTATTTAATTGTGTTTGGGGTTGTGGTCTTTGATAGTGAACGCTTAGTTACCCAGTGGATCGCTCCTTCCCACAGTCTGAAAAACACATCTTCAGTTCCTGTTGTGCTGTTGCGAATGTTTTGTTAAATCTTCTGCACAGTTTGTTGACATGTTCATATAGAGGTTTTGACTCTGCTGTAAAGGTGGACCCTTAATTACTGCCACAAATTGTGTTTCACCAGAGCTAAGTGCACTTTACATAATTAAACATTGGTGCGTTGGTACATTATCATTCTTTTGTTTTTATTCAAGCTGCAAATCCCGTCTGCGGCCCTATCTCACAGACGTGACAAGAATTGATGTTGTGTAGACAACAGGACACAAAAATGGACTTTATAACTGTGCACAATGGTCTGGGTGTTTTTAGACGGGATTGGGGGGGAGAGCAGGGTAAGGCTTGTGAATAGTCTTCCACTCCCAGGTAAGAGGATTTTATTCACTTCGTGTTTGTGTTCTTTTTTTCTTTTTTTTTTCCCAGTTCCTGAGCACCGAACTGGCTCGAACTGTAGACGAGAGCAAAAAGACCCCCAATGACCTGATCCACGCTGAGAATGTGAAGGCGGGCCGCGACAAATACAAGACCCTGCGTCAGATTCGTCGGGGCAACACTAAGCAACGCATTGATGAGTTCGAGTCCATGTGAGAGCGGCCTTCTGGCTCACTCAGGTTCAGATAAATTGGACACACAGAGATTTTAGAAGTGTAGGGGAGGATTATCACATCAGTAGTAAATTAACCTGAAAAAGGTTTGAATGCGACAACAAATGATATTATGTGCATTTTTGTGTTTAATGTTGACGATTTCATTAGTAAACAAGTCACTGAGAATACAGAAGCTGTTCTAATGTATTTTTAATTTCATACGCACACATTCTTGCTTCTCAATCAGTCTGATTACATCCAGTTGCACATCCAGCATGTTGTTTTGAAAACCTTATTAATGTTGATTAATTGAAGCAGTGATATTAAAGGCAAATGTTTTTATTTCAACTAAATATGAAACCATTTCTTCTTTATCTCGGCAATAAAGAAAAAAACAGAGAGACACGACTGGTGTGGGTTGGGTGCGTTTCTATTTACATATAAGATTAGATGTAAACATACAACAAAAGAAGTTAAGCAGTCGCTGGTGCTGCAGGGATGTAACTAAAGGGGGAGGTTAGGTTGACAACCTTAAATTTGATCGGTCCAGGCTATTAAAAACATGGGCAGAAATTAAGGGGGAGAAGTAGAGTTGGGATAACCTTTTTGGTGGAAATGCACCTTTTATTTTTTTTCAATTACATTTTTGCGTTATGAAAAAGTGCTCCCACTGTCTTTCATTTCTTAACTCCTTTACTTTACTTTGCTTTGTGCAACATTGTTCTTTATTTCTCCATCTCAGCAGAATAAAAAAATCTTTCTGATTGGATCCAGACTGGATGTTGTTGCCTTGTCATGCAAAGCACAACGGTTTTGATAGAATTTTCTCATTTCCCAGGTGCCCACCCGTAATGTGAGTGTGCGCCACTCGCTCCCTCTTGCGTCACACCATTTTTTTAAAAAATAAAATAAAATAAATCCTGCAAAGGCTCCCAGCACTTCCTCTGCTGCTGCAATCCAACAAGGAGGCTTTCCAAATTCAAAATGTTTCTATGTACTGGGTCAGACAAGTAAATACTTTTTTTAAAATCTGTTTAGACTTGTCACGTTGCTGAGTCATCACAAGCTGTCCTACATGAACAAATAAATAAATAGGTGAAAGTAGATGTGAGAGCTTCCACTCACCACCCAATATTTTATTTTCCTTATCTTAATGTGTTTAAAACACATCAATGATTATGCAGTCTGGTTTGTTCTTAACCTGACAATTGTCTGTGTAAATTCGACCGAGAAACACAAGCAAGCTTATATAACTCCAAGTGGGAAAACAAACTCTCGTCGAGGGTTTGCTGAGACTTGACGGGAGCCTGTGCTACACAGGGTAAGTGTAATCGGGGTTATTCTCCCAAGGCACGGTTAGATTTGCACGTAAAATAGTGGGAGGCACGCCTCTGGGTTTTAAAATTAATAAAAGTGGGGTCTCTGACTATTCTATATGGCAACGCAAACTCTCACAGTTTTTTTTTTCTCCCGGTAATTCGTGAGGTGAATTTTAATCATGTGTAAATATTCTCCTGTGTTGAAAAAAAAAAAAAAAAGTTACTTTATAAGCGTTGAAAAGCCCCGTCATTCGTAAATCAGACCGGCGGGACGTCCCTTCCTCTTCGCAACTTACGTCGACTACCGATGTGCGTTTCCTATCCGCTGAGACGCGCGAGAGTAGTGTCATTGGGTAGGCGTTATCTAGCCTGGAAAGTGTTGTTTTGTTTGTTCGCTACGCACACAGTCTACTCTAACTCCAAGGATCGGAACTGAAAATGGCCTTTCACTCCGTTTTGGAAGAAACAAACTCTTTAACGATGAATGAAGCGGATCGGTTGGATATTAACATCTACGCGTGTCCAGCTATTGAGCTCAGCAAAGCGGTGTCAGTATCTTTGGGTTTGGATTCGGTGTCTTCTCCGCCCAATAATATGAACCAGAGCTCCAGCAGCGCCTTTGCAGAATGCGAAACCACTGTGGCAGATAGTTCTCGGGGAGTGTCAGAGTTGAGAAGGACTGGAAATATGAACTCAGACGGCAGCGTGCTTGTCCTGGGTAACAGTAGCCTTAGAGAGGACGACTTTGGAGAAGTGTGCCAGGGCATACAGCAGGTGAGCTGTATGGATCTGTTCAGATCGGGCGAAATGAACGGTGCGCAAACTGTGACGCGTGGCTCGGTGATATCCAGATATGTCTGCAGGGAATCAAATGCGTTCGTGAACCCGGCGGCAGAGCTGCCCGCGACCTCCCAGGTGACTGAGGTCGTACCCTTAAAACAACCTTCAGGTTACTATGCCAGTTCAGACATATACACGGATCTCCCAGCTCAAATGTGGTGCGCAAATGAGCGCGCATACAGCGACCGATCCCTACTACAGCCACAGAGAGGAGAACCGGGCGAGCATAATTTTTTGTGTAAATACTGTAATTGCGGGCAAGCTTCTCGCGGAAACAGGCAGGAATGCCGCTGTGTCTGGTACGGTAGAGGTGAGCAGGGTGGCAAAGGTAACATCCGAGCAGCGATGGCACAAGGGTATGGCCAAATGGAAAGTTACCCAAGCGCGATTCCTCAGGGGCAAACCACTTTTTCCACTATCAAGAGCGAACCTTCAGCTTGGGTGAATTGCACAGATCGCAGTTTAAGGTAAATATCATATTTTAATTCTAATGTTTCGACACGTTTTTTCTTTTTCTTTTTTTTTTTCATTTGCATCAGGTCAAAAGGGAACTCCTGCGTACAGCACGTTCGTTACTACCAATCACTCCCATCTCACACCTTTCTCTGATGAGAACCAAAAGGATACACACAGCATGAACATTGTGTGACCAAACACGCTTCGTTCAGCCAGCCTTTCAGTTGGATTTTGGTCATTTTTTGTTATAAAAGGATTCCTGTAATCAGTTTTGACGCACTGGTGCACTGTCTCTCCGGATTTCATGCTTAATTTCTTAACGTTCCTGTGACCAGCCACAGAGTATAAGCTAATTGTGGTTTTTTGCAGCATGTCTGCCCAGATAAATCAAATACAATGAGCACGATTATTATGTATTGCTGTCTATTGATAGACCGAAGCTTTCAGCAGCATTGAACTCTTTGTGCTCCAATAGCCTCGTGTGCTCTTTTTTTGGCCTTGTCCAAGTCATGTTTTAGCATGCAACTAGACTGAAATAAACCTGATGCTATCCTTAACATTTCCCACAAATATCCTTGTAAGATTTAAGACTACAACAGTAGGAAATGCATCAGTGCAACTATGAAGCAGATATACAGCACCTGTTGCTAATTCTGTGCCTGGAAAGAAAGTATAGTTTGTTACAAGTTACCCATTCCTTAAAAGACTATACTCTGGCATTTGTTGATCACAAGTTTACTTTGGAGCAAAGTGACTTCCTTTGTTGACAAATTATTAATGTATGAGGAAGAAATGTAAAGTGAGTGGATTTAGGAAACTGGTATCATAACAGGCAGCGTAACACTCAGTGAGGACAGGCCTAGTAACCCAAAACTGATGTTAATGTCTGTGTGACTGCTTTGCTTTTGTGATCATTCTTTAACTGAAAAAGTTTTAGAAGAAAAAAAATCTGCTCCAATTCTCCACCAGTGTCTTCCCTCAGTTTTTAAACCCTTTAAAAACAACACCGCCATGTGTGTGCGCAGGCATGAGGATTTTTTTCCAGGTGTGTATCTGTCAGAAAGGAGAGTGTGTCAAGTGTGCGGAGATGATGCCTCGGGTTGTCACTATGGAGCAGTCACCTGTGGCAGCTGCAAAGTATTCTTCAAGAGGGCCGCTGCAGGTGGGTGTAACACGCACAAACACACATGAGCGTGCACACACAATTACTCACCGGCTGATTTAATTTTTTACACCCACTTGCTTACTCCTGTAGACAGGGCACAGTGACCCTGACATACTGAGGGCAAGTTATTTGTTATCAGTAAACACCCACATATCGTTGCTATGAGTGGAAGCCTGGGCATTGTTGAACTCGCAGTCCTCATCCCCCAGGACTTTTGTGTGCCTCCAGGTAAGCAGAACCACTTGTGTGCCAGCCGGAACGACTGCACCATTGACAAACTGAGGCGAAAAAACTGCGCCTCGTGTCGCTTGAAGAAATGCTTCATGTCAGGAATGAGCCTTAAAGGTGAGCAGCTGGAGATGAGGAAATGATGAGACGCAAATAACGGAAAGTATTTTGCGGTTTGTGTCTGGAAAAATGGGTCAGTGTGGTCAGATAGCTTACATTTAGTGCTCCGGTTGAAATACATTATAACAAACGCGTATTTTCCAGGTCGCAGGCTGAAGGGAGCCGGACAGACAAGAAATGGAGATGAGGAGCAACAGGCAGCAGGCTGGGGACATGGAGAAAAAGGAGAGAGGGCAGGGAAGAAAGATGTGGGCTTGGAGTCCGGAAATGCAGCTGTCAGGACTCAAGCTGGTAAGGATTAGTTGCACAAAGCTCAAATACCATGTTTATTCAACATTAAGCTTTCTTTTGCTAGAAAAGACTTGATATTGCTATCCTTCCGTTTTTGTTTCATTTTATCTACATATCTCGAGCAGCTTCCCAGGTTCTTAGTCCAGGCATCCCCCCACCTCTGCACTCCTGCCTGTCCCTGCTCAGCATCCTACAAGCTATTGAGCCAGCTGTGGTCAATGCCGGGCATGATCCTGCCCAGCCAGACAGCCCCGTGTCCTTGCTCACCAGCCTGAATGAGCTGGGGGAGCGACAGCTGGTAACCGTGGTGCGCTGGGCCAAGGCAATACCAGGTAAACTAATCTGAGCCAAGGTAATTAATTCCAAGTAGCTCTTTACCAAAATCCGGTAGGGATTACATTTTCATAGTTGCTTCCATTTTAGTTTATTTCCAGGCACACCACTTAGACTTCTAGCAAAAATACTGAAAGGTCAGACTTGTAAACAACTTTGAGCAAAGAGAGTGGATGATAAACAGGAAGCTTAAGAAGTAATAAGCGTAATAAAATCAAAAATTACATTAAAATTCACTGTGGTTTGGATGAGCAATACCACTACTAGGAAATGTATTTTAATCTGCCAGCACTCGGCAAGGCTTCAATATCTAGGTCAGAAGATGATAGACCTTTCCAGAAGTTTGTTCCAGTTTAATGTCTATGTAGAACAAACAAACTTGTTCAAATATTAACCACTAGAGGGGGATATTTTCACATTAAAGCCCAAAAAAAAAAAAAAAGAAAAGGGGGGGAGAGAGGAGAGGAAGGGTGAAAACGGCCAGCACTGTATCTGTCTTTGTCTCCAGTTACCTAATTGAGTCGAATCAGCTGATTTTATAACTTAACCTCAAGGAGAGCTTTTAATAACGGTGAGTTTTGTTAACAGGGTTTCGGGACCTGCACGTGGATGACCAGATGTCAGTGATTCAGTTGTCATGGATGGGAGTGATGGTGTTTGCTTTGGGCTGGAGGTCCTACACACTCACTAACAGCTCAATGCTCTACTTTGCTCCAGACCTGGTCTTCAATGAGTGAGTCGCAACAAATCACAAATCACTGTGACATGGGGTTTGCTGGGATGCCATGATTTCACCTGTCATCCTGAAATTTAATGAAAGGCACCGTGTTTTTGAGGGGAGGAAAACAAACAGCGAATGTCTCTCTGGGCACGACCGAAAACCCCGTCGCTTTGCATTTGATAAACGCAGCTGCAGAGGGATTGCCTCAAATGCTTTCCTCTTTTTCATCACGGCCGAGCCATTCGTCAGCGTCCGTGAACTGACACTTTGACAAGTTTTAATTTAAGTTTACCCCTCCTTTATCGAAACGCTTCTGATACCTCAACTCCAACCTTTGTCTTTTTCGGTCTGCTTCCAAAGGAACCTCAACGCAGAGTTTGTGTCACAAATCACTGTACGTGATTCCCCCGGCTCTTATCAGCAAATTGTTGTGTTGAAAGAAGGTGTCGCTCGGAATGCCAATGCCAGTTACTCACCGGCTCTCACGGCATGATTCAATTGGCTGGTGTTTTGTGCGACATTAGCAAAACACTCATTCTGGCCGTGTTACCCCTCTGTCACTCTATTAGGCTGCTTCTGACCTACATAGTAATGGATATGCCTGCCCTTGTTGCTGACCCTCATTTTTCAATGCCTCACTGTCGCTCTCTATTTTCTATTATCCGTCTAACTCATTTTTTCTCACCTCTGGTGCCTTTTTTTTCCCTTTTTTTTTCCCCCCTCTTCACTCTTGTCCCTACAACTATTAATTGTCTTTCTCCTTGCTATATTTCTCACTATGTGACTCTGGCTTCACACTTCTTCTTCTTCTTCTTTTTGCACATTGTGCTCCTTCTTCCCTTCTCATGCTGTTTTTTTTTTGTTTTTTTTTTTATATCCATCCTCACAGCCAGCGGATGCAAGTGTCCAGTATGTATGAACACTGTGTGAGGATGAAGCTGCTCTCCCAAAGATTGTGCATGCTCAAGGTTACACAGGAGGAGTTCCTCTGCATGAAGGCCCTGGTCCTCCTCAGCATCAGTGAGTCAGCTATGGACCATGAGTAATAGCTTGAACGTCAACTCAGCATGTGAAATACCACTACAATAGAGTGCAGCCATACTTTAGAGAACTGATGGGATGGATAAAGTCTGTAAGAGTTATTGTTGTGTTCTGGCTTTGCGGTCACAGTGCCAGTGGAGGGCCTGAAGAGCCAGCGTTGTTTTGATGAACTGCGGACCTCCTACATAAAGGAGCTGGACCGCTTGGCCAGCCACTGCGGGGAGACCACCCGTACGCAGAGACTGTTTCAGCTCACGCAGCTGCTGGACTACCTCCAGTCGGTAATACACGCAACTGCATTCCAAAAATGCGCCATGCTGTGACTCTGAACAATGATGCGCATGTCATTTTAGTGTGAGCAGATAGTAATGCTCCTCACACACACACACACACAAAACAGCATACTGGCTTGTAGCACAAATGTTAGCTTATGATTAACAAGCAGGCAAGATTTTTATTATTTTAAAATTGCATGGGTGGATTAATTCAACCGAGTCTGTCAGACATTGGATTTAAAATTTAAGCGCAGGTTCATGTCTTTCAGGTTCATCCTTATTTTAGATTATATGTTAACATTTTAACCCAGGCGTGAAGTTTGCTTCCTTGAAACTCTTAATCCTTAACAGGCTACTCTGATAATTAACAGCCCTAAAAGAATAGCAGTGCCAGAAGCTGTTGTTATTAAGCCAATAAGATTTCTATATGTGATTTATACCCATCGAAGAATAGTCTGACACAGTAAATGAGCTGCTAATTACAGTCATGTGAAAAAGGTTTTTGGCAGGTCTCAATACAGTCCTGTTAAAAATAAGTACACATTTACTGCTTCCATAGGAATCAAAGGGTAATTAGCAGCCAGGCGCTGATAATCAAATGCGCTTGATTAACTAATCATCAGCGAGTGTGAGCACCTATATAAAAAGCAGGTGTTTTGTCTGCTTGCTGGTCTGGAGCATTCAGGTGTGTGTTAACACAATGCTGCAAATCTTCCCAGGAGTGAATGTCCCAGCATATTCACTCCGAAACTCCCCCGCAAAACCCCCAAGAGCTACATGTCAGACTCTACAGGCATCGGTTAGCAATGTTAAAGTTCATGAGAGTACAGCTATAAAAAAGACTAGCAAGTGTGACTTGTTTGGTAAGGGTTTCTGCCATGTTGCATCTGAACAATGTGCTTCTAGAGACTTTTGAAACAATGTCCTTTGGACAGACATGGAGATGTTTGGCAACAACCAAATGCAGCACAAACACCGCTGATGATTTGGGCTTGTTTTGCAGCCACAGGACCCGGGCACCTTGCAGGCATTGAGTATACTAAAGTATTCTAGAGTCAAATTTGAGGCCATCTGTCTGACAGCTAAAGCTGGGCTGAAACTGGGTCATGCATCAAATGTACAACAGAACAGCTGAAAAAGATACAAATGAAGGTGCTGCAGTGGTCCAAAGTCCAGACCTCAACCTGATTGAAATAACATGGCAGGACTGTAAGAGAGCTGCACATAAATGAATGCTCACAAACCTCAAATAAGTGAGGCAATGTTGTAAAAAAAGAGTGGTCCAAAATTCCTCCAGAATGATGTGAGAGACTGGCAAAGTCATACAGAGAACTGTTACTGTTATTGCAGCTCAAGTTGGTTATGAAAGCTACTGAATCATGGGGGTGTACTTAGTTTTCACAGGACTGTGAAAGAGTCCTGTGAAAACTTTCTGTTTCACATGACTGCATTCTGGGCTTTTCTACTCTTAACTGAGCACTCGAAACACTTTTTAACCACAAGCCGCACTCGCCCATTCACACAAAGCACTTTATTCTGTGGCCGTAATTTTAACTCGATGCCACAGGAGCGGCATTAAACCTCGACGTAAATGGATAAGCAAAAAAAAAAAAAAAAGCATATATATGGGCGCACATATATATAGCCAATACAAGCAAAATCAGAAACACCTGAAAAGAATGATGCTTTTTAAAAAGAATCTTATTTTAGCAAGTTATAGAAAGGTCAAGTTGTGCTGTGACCTTTAGTAAGAAGGAAAATGCAAAGATTATGAACAAAAAAAAAAAAAGGCATAAAAATCCATCTCCAGGCACTCGAGGTTGGTTTGAATGAGTAATAAAAGGTCTTTGTTTTAGTGGGTGAGAAGCATTAAAAAAAATACACCCTGAAGAAGGCACACGCTGATACCTAATGGCCTATTTTAATGTTTTTAGACCACTAAAATAAAGGCCTTTTATTAGTCATTCAAACCTACCTCGAGTGCCTGTACGTGGATTTTTATGACACTTTTTGTTCATAATTTTTCTATTTTACTTTTATTCCCGTCTATGGTTTGAGGGACACTTGTAGGGTTCTTACTCATTCTTTGTCCTTTGCATTTTTTTTAATGTTTTTATCTTTTAATTTTGTGAGGTTATAAATATTAATCACTCGTACAGTATCATCATTACTGAGGTTTAGAGGGAAGACGCAAAGCTAAGGTGTGCAACCACTAGGGGGTGCAGACGGACTGCTTTTGTCCTTTAAATACCTTCAGGACTTTTTATTACTATGAAGAGAACAATTATCTGTCAAAGGAAAAACCCTTTACATCATTATATGGGCATGGCTAGAAGAGTTAAAGCTCTATGACATTACCTCCTACAGTGAGGCGCACCAGCAGTTTGAGCCTCGTGTCTTTCACTGTGGATTTACCTTTAAACGCTCAGCTTTGCGGCTTTTGAGCTGGAGGGCAGCCAGAGATTGTCTGCAAGGGCCCTTTAGGAAGAAGATCAGGGTTGATGAAGACCCCTTAGGCTTTGCCCTGTCTGTGGAGCTTAGAGTGTCACGATAAGTGTTATCTCTTAAAACTGCCTCCTAAGCTGTGCTAAGACAGGCACAAGTGTCATTTTTTTTTTTCTTCTTTTATTTTATTTATTATTATTATTATTTGAGGCATTTTAGCCTTTATTAGACAGGGGCAGTCTAGAGCAGACATCTTTTCCAGTGTAAATATTTATAGACTTCTAATAACCCCACTAAATGTCTATATATATATATTTTTTTTTTGTCTCTTCACTTAGGTTGTGAGGAAGCTACACCAGTTCACCTATGACCTGTTCGTCCAAGCTCAGTCCCTGCAAATGCGCGTCAACTTCCCAGAGATGATCTCAGAGATTGTGAGCGTCCACGTGCCCAAAATCCTCTCAGGCATGGTCAAGCCCATCCTTTTCCACAACACGGCCTAGAGAGCGCGAGTCTCCGAGACTGTTATTTCATTAGCTGCACAGGCCAAAGAGGGTTCTCGATGATTTTATGTTTATGTCCCGGGAGCGGGCACACGGTGAGGGTATGAGCAGATACTAACAGAAGGGCAGACAGCACATTCTTCTAGTCTAATGTAGTCTAATTTTCATCTGCTCGGTTCTTCTTATTGCTTGTTTGACTGTATCCTGCACATCAAATGCTTTTTCTGGGGGTGGGGGGGTGGGGTGCATGCATTTTCTTCACATGAGCCAATTAAAGATGAACCTCGTGGCATGTGAACTTCTTCAGCTCTTCATATGGATAATCAAAAACTCTTCTCACCTTGCAAAATGAGAAAGAGGGGGCAAAAAGACACATTTGAAGACTTCACAGCGCCGTAGCTTGTCTGTGTGCATTAGCGTGACATTTGAACTAGCTTTTTCACAATGAATGTTACTGTGTGCACCTGAGATGAAAAAAAAAAAAAAACCAAATCAGTGACTGACAGGTAATAAGCGGTTGTGACGTGCATGCTTGGAAGCAAACCTATCTCGCCTGGAGGCATATGAAAATTTTTTTTGACAGCTGTCCTCATCTATTAGAAATAATATTTGACTTTTAGATTTCTGTGTTGTCAAAATGAAAGCACTTTTAATGTGCCCGTGACTGCAGTATTGCCAATTTAAAATGTATATTTATAAATTTTTGATGGTCACAGTGATGAAAGTAATTGAACAAAAACACTTCAGTGACTCCATTAGTCAACCAACACCGTGGGTGACCTTTTTTTTTTTTGAAAAGTTTTTCAGTGCAAAAAAAAATAAAAAGATGAACAGTTTTTTTTCCACAGTGGACATTTCATACGGTTGTAACTTTTCTACGGTTTCTTAAAGTGTTCTTTGCAGATGCTTTGTTGTGTATTACCATGCAATCCTCAGCCAAGAACCTGCTCTATTGTTGCAAAATTCACAGCTTAACATGTAATAAAACAAAAATAAAGCCAAAGTCTGAGTGCATACCAGCTGGTTTGAGGTTTCAATTTGAGTTCAGATCTCCTTCTCTTCATATTTCTGTTTAAGTACAGGAATATTCCTGTTTTTCCTTCTCTGCCTTACTCGATTTTTAGCCTGCGAGGAGTTCAACTGGCTGAACAGGGCGAACAAAACATCAGACAGACATTTCTACTACTGCGTTACCCACAGTCGGGATTATCGCACTCTCCACCCAGTCAGGTAATACATTACAGCAGAACACAACACAGAGCTGGATATATAATAGGAGGCCTGCAGGATTTCTTTCATCAGTTTGGCCTGTCTGCCAATCAGAAACTTCAGCCTTTCACTACCATCTAGTGGCGGCTGTGATACCTGCATTCGCTAAATGAAACTTGGCAGTTGTGTAGTAGCACAACATCTGCTGGATCCATTGACATTTGCTTCGTAATGTAATTGGACACGGGTTCACTCAATGTTTGAGTGAGGTTACCATTAAATAGACCAAGGCACGAGAGTGGACTTCAGTGCATTAAAGGGTAACAGCAAATAAAGATTCAGGATTGAAAAACTTAATATGTGTATGTGTTGGATGTCAAATCTTTACATTTAACTACTATAAAGTGGTGAAATCACTGATTAAAAACATTTTTTCTTATCCTTTTCAGTGAAAGACACGGGTATGAGATAGTATAAGCAGTATATATATATATATAAAGCATTTATATTCTGTCTGTAAGCCTAGAGAGAAAATGATGTTACTTTAAGAGCTGGCTCATTATAATTAGGTGGTGTATTTGAAATCCATAAAAAAAACCCCTCTGTCTGGGTAACCTCCACTGCCATTTTAAGTCCCATTTCCTGAACCACCTTTTTCAACAAGTATCTGTCCCTCTCATAAATGAATCGGAGCTGAACGAAGTCGGGACTGAAAGACGCGCTGAAATATCACTTATTTCTAAATATGTTCCTGCTCCACACGCCCCTGTGGCTTCCCCTTGAAAGGAATCGCATCTGGAAGCGTTGCGTTGATCAAAAATGTATGCGCTGATGTCGACATTTGAACTTAGTTTGGATTCCATTTGATTTCTGTGTTTCTCCGAGTCTGTTATGCATCAATATTACATGTCTGCTCTGCGAGAGGAGGTTTTTTTTTTTTTTTTTTCCTTTTGGGCAAGGACGGCCACAGAAAGCACAGTCACTCTGACCACAAACAACAAAAGTTAAAACTATTTCCTTATGTGTAGACGAAGGAAAGATTAACACAAGGAAAGAGTTACAATGAAAGACACGATGACACAAAAGAGCGCGCAATTAAAAGAAAGGGCGAGCTGAACCTGACCCCAAAGTAAGTGGACACCCACAATACAAAAAAAAAAAAAAAATCACAGGGAAATGTGCTTTGCATGTGATACAATACTTTTTTGCTGGTCCTTATATAAAACTCCAGCGATAATGTCTTTAACACCAGGTTACCGCAGCTCACTGCTACAGTGACCGGAAACCAATTAGATTGTGGAGGTGGTAAGATGACACCCCTGAATGGGGTGTTTCAGTGGCCTATCTAATGGAGGGTGATTTCTACCCAAGCACCAGTCCATTAACAACCAATTAACTTCCTATTAATATTTTACCAGACAGGGCCTCTCATCCTGACATGTTTTTAAGGAGCTTTTCCCAGGAGTGTTTGAACATGAGCAGCTTTTAGCGCAGCATAAAGAGGCCTGTGTAATGGGCTGGAGGAGGAGGAGTGGCAACCTGATAGCACTGAGAGCAGAGGAGGGGAGAGAGGAGAGGAGACAGACTTCTGCAGCTGGTCTGCCCCGAGCCCAGCCAAGCCTGAGTAGGGCTGGGCGGGTGGTGGGGGCGGGGGGAAGTGGGGTTTTGCAGTGGTAGGAAATCCACGATTCTGCGTCTGTGACACAACATCAGGGATGATGAGTAATGACCTTGTGCCGTGTTGAGTGTTTTAACGGTTAAAGATGTGACCGATGAGTGTTTTTGCTGTTTGGTCAAAAAAAAAAAAAAAAAGACAAAAAAAAAAAAAAAAGCTGAGAAGCAGTTTTGCTTCCAGGACCTTAAGTGCTTCTCACCATCACGGAGTTCAATCGTAAAATATGTCTTAAAGAGCAGTATTCTTGCTACCGATCTGCCCTAATCTTGCTTTATGCTGCGTAACGCTGGTTTTTGTGGACATTTAAAACTAGTTCAGGGAAACTCCCTGCCTTGAGAGAAAAAGAAGGGGAAGGGAGTCGCGCAGAGAAAGAGAGAGAAAGGCCATTATGACTATAGCCTGCGGCTACTCCCAACGGATAAGGCATTTGTCTTCACTTGAAAGTATGATTTATTTTTCCACCAGTCAGAAGGGTTATGTTTGTCACCGCACACTGAAAAGACTTTTGGAAATAGCAGCAGAAGCAGAAATGGGGAAAGTGGGGGGTGAAAAAAAAAAGTGCTGGTTTTCTAATGCAGTCTTGATGTTTTCTTAAATGCTTCCCTTCTATGGTTACCTTGTTTGAGATCACTTTCAGTCTTCATTAACTTTAGTTAATCATACTGAACCTTGTGTCTAATTTATCAGCAGGAGCGTTAGTGTGTGTGAGCTGATGATTAAGAGAAAGAGGGGAATGTGGGAAGGGGGAGGAGGGGGGGACGATGTGGTTGTATCAGGTTCCCTCCACTGGGTGTAGATGTGGTCTTAGATTTCTCTCTGGGCTGCTGATTAACTGTGCGTACGTGTTTGTGTGCGTGCGCGTTAAGTGTGAGTGTGCGCCAGAGGAGGAGAGGAACTTCGGCTTTAATTTCCCCCAGCTCCAGATATTACACCCCCGCTCTCTCTGTTTTTATTGGAACAGAGACCAAAAAACACCAAGTGTTTATGATGCATTAAAACATGGTGGGGAACTTGAGTGTGGAATTGTAAATCTATACGTTTGGCACCGTCTCTCCGAAGCAGACTTAATTCTTTTATCGAGGATTTTTTGTGTGTTTTACAAAGACTGATGATTGTAATTCTCCGTGAAATCACGTTTATCATCCTGATGTGGAGGACAGAGGTGAGAGAAAATTCTCCATCAAATAGGCTGAGAGGCAAATGGAGGCAGAACTTTGGAAATAAAATGAGTTGTGTGGTTGAAGCACAGAAGGAGGGAATTATTCTGCATCCCCCTAATGACCATTTGAACAAACGAATAGGTGAGGAGACCACATTACATTCTATTAAGCCCACTTTTGTTGTCAGTGAACTGTTAATAATGTACAAAGGGAGTTTTGCACCTCTCTCCAGGACACTGCAAGCTTTGTGTTCCTCATTATTCTCAGGAAAGCGCCAGCAGCTTTTATACCTGGAGACACATTAGCTGACTGTAATTAGAGTAAATATTCTTCTGGTATAACAGCGGTATTGCCTCACCAATCCGGCAGCGATTAGCTCTGTGTTTTTCTGCAGGGCTGCTTATTCATTCCCGGCCCCTCTCCATCTCTCGTTCTGCTGTTTTTCTGTCTTGATCATTGCCTTTGCCTCTTCCTCACTCTTTCCCTCTCCGCACTCAATTTACGTCTTCGTCTCTCCCCACCTCTCCCCCTCTCTCTTCCTGTTTCCTCACAGCAGCAGTGGAGCGCCACTAGCAGTGGCAGAATCACAGTGTCTGCCCATGCTCCAGACACCTCCCAAGTTCATTATATCTGTACACAGAGGCCATCTCTTGTAGCCCCTCATACCGCCTATGTCCCAGCCAAATGCAATGTGACAGCACCGCCACAGCCCTCATTTGCAGCCATCACAGGACAGATTTCCCCTTCCCAGGCTCCCGTCTGCAGCCTGATAGATGGTACCCCTGCTTTTCTTCTTGCGCATGCACGTGCGAGTGTTGTTATTTTGCGCGTGCGTGCAATTGTGTGCGCTTTTAGGTTCCCTCCATTCATCTGTGTCTGCACGTGTGTTTGTCTTTGGAGCAGGCCTAACTTAGAACAGCAACATTTCCCCTGTCAGTAGTGATCCCTGAAACAATGTGTTATGATATTACTGGGCTTTGTTTCCACTTACTCAAACGCAGTATTTTTTTTTCATATATATCTAATGCACTCTGCATACATTGTGCTGATTTTGTGCTTAACTTTCAGAGTTTTTTAAGTGCATACTTTGTGTGAGACCTTCCATTCCTGTGGCGTGCGTATTGGAGCACCCTTGGGGCAGGCACATCTTTAGTTCGGGGAAATGCTGCAGCACACTTCAGCCGCTGCACACACTTTCTGATATCTTGTCTTTTCTTCCCTCTGAATTTTAGACTTGGAGTGGCCGCCCCGGGCATCAGTTCTGTGTCATACTGGGAAGGTCAAAAACAGACACACAGACACCGCACACACTCGCAGACTTCACATATCTCCATCAGCCCTCAGAGGATCAGATTGTTTTACGGGAAATCATGTCACGGGTCAAATGATTGAATTATTAATGGAAGTGCGGTGCAATAACAATCGGCCCTTGTCTATTATGATTCCAACGTGATATTCACAGGCCCCTCTCAGCCTGACTTACTATGTTACAATCCAAATCCAATAATGCCGACTCGGCAGAAGAATGTTTCCCCTCCTCCTCCTCCTGCTATTGTTTCATCAGTCGAAGAGCGTCTTTAGTCTGTTGAATCCACAGGCACGAGTACTTCCAAGTCTCCATATCGACTGCCGTGCCACGTTTTCAAGGTTACGGCAATACATTTTCATCAAAGGAGTCATGGTAAAGTAATCTACAATCATGGGACTCTTTCACAATATGCAGCTCTATGAAATGTTTTTGTGCGTATGCCGCGTCTAATACAGTGGGAGTGTGTGTAATCTAGCATTCTTTCAAAAACTCTAATCTTTGTACCTTTTTACGGTGCCAAATTTGGATTTTGTTTCTGCGCATAGCTGGAAATCAACCAAGCAAATCTAAGGCCTATTCATGATTCCCATTATGGAAATGAAGGCAGACAATTCAATATTCCCACATTTGCATATGTAAAGATCCACACTCTGAGAGGTACAAGTATTTTAACCTAATTTGAAGCACAAGAGATTCAGTTGAAAGCAATATGTTGGTTTATGATGTTTTGAGAGCCGCTCGGTGCAACTACAAGCACTTCTTTTCTTTTCCCTCAGGCCTGCTTCTCACAGAGCCGGTATGGAAATGCATGTTCATGTAGGGAAAAATAAAAAAAAATCCTGGTGATGGATTCTTGACCTCGACTCAGGAGGATTTCTCGGGTCTGTTTTGAGAATGACCGTAAAGCAACGCGGGGGAAAGAGACGTTAGGTCAACCCTTTCGCATTTATTATCTGCCGGTGCCAGAAAACACAACTCTTTTAGACATCCTAAACATAGCACACTGGACACATGGGCTGACAACTTCACTTAGGCAAAGGAAATCAAACAGGCTTGTTAATGCAGCTGTTGAAAACAGTCCCATTAGGAGCAGTCACTCCCATGCTTTGTTTTTTAATCATTTGTACTTGCCTTTTCATCATCTCTCCCTATTGGGTATGGCTGTTTAAAAAAAAGAAAAGAAAAGAAAGAAAAGTGTAAAAAAAAAAATGGGATGAAACATGTTCCCAAACATTTCACAAAAAACATCTCTTCCGCTTATGGTTGGGAAAGGATATCACAGAGAATAATACAAGAAAAGAAAAAGTTGTAATAGGTTCCTTGGTTTCATGTTCCTGAACGAAGGCGCAGGCATGTCTAGCTTAATCAAGCTCGTTTGTGTCATTATGCATTCTCATTACAGCCTAACAGAAGTTTCCCATCTGGAGAAGCAATGTCCCTGTTTACAGTCCTCTCTTCCTCCCTTCTCCTCCCATTTCAAACCCCATAGACATTCTCTGAGGCCTAAATGAGCTTGAAGACAAAAAGAGCACTGTGTAGTATTACACAGTTCTGTGTAGAAATTAGCTTTTTCCCTCATTATGTTCCTCGTTTTATGGGAATAGAAAACAAAAGAAGACATATGTAATTACAGCATGAGCAAAGCATAAACATGCCATATACAATGAGGCTATGCTGTCGGCAGCCGGCTAATTGTAACTTTCCCCTTCTCCTTCAGTGCCTGAGTTATATGATCGCTCACAGTGAGACACAAAAAACATGCTTACCGACGAGCACACGCCCGCGCACGTGCACCCATGCTGTGCGCGCGCACCCGACCGAGCTTCACTTTCAGTTTCTCAAAAAACGGGACGTTTCTCAAGGTCGTTTATGGTCTTTATTGCTTTATAGAAAGAGAGGCACATGGTTTTAATGAGGAGAAGTGATACTGCGGCTATTTTGTCAAGCACATGACAGTCATATAGTTATATCCAGTGGCGGTCCTAGCCTGTTTGGCGCCCTGGGCGAGCATCCCCGCCGCCCCCCCCCCCCCCCCCCCCCCACACACACACACACACAATAGCGATCGCCGCACTACTACACTTGGGGGGGTAATGAGCGACTGCTGTGTGGTGTATGTAGCTTTCTGCCATGGTCTGACAGAAAGGCTTTAACAGAAGGTCCCCCCACCATCACAGGCACACTCAGAATTTCTTTTAAATTTCCATCCATCCATCCATTCGCTTCCGCTTATCCTGGTCAGGGTCGCGGGGGGGCTGGAGCCTATCCCAGCTGTCATAGGGCGAGAGGCAGGGTACACCCTGAACAGGTCGCCAGCCTGTCACAGGGCCTTCTTTTAAATTTTTATTTGAAAAAACATGGAAGAAACTGAAATATTACACAGCTTCTGCTTACCTTTATCTTTGCTTGTTTCTCCTCTTCTTCTTTTCTCTTTTTCCTAAACTGTGCACCTGATGGCTTGGACCTTTTCCTTTCCATCTGCCACAATTCGCCACCACCACCGCCCATCCCCAGGGTTGTCAGATCTGACTGACAGTTGCCAGCCCAACACAACAAAACCTCCACTGAAACTCATGTTAATAGCACCAGGTGTGATATATATTTAAATATACAAGCTTTGGGTAACTTGTTAAAATTTTGGCTGCTTTTCACCATATTTGGTAGGTTTTTAGGAAGTTTTTATTGTAAAATTATATATCTATATAATTTTATAATTATATAGAAATATCTATATAATATTCCACCCCAATGTGTTCACAAGCTGCCCAATCTGGCAACACTGCGCCATCCACCAACATTTGTCCAAACTGTCTAGATTCGTATTTGTGTTATTTTTTTTATCAGGATTCGGGTTCACACAAATACTGTGATTTAATGACCATATTTACAGTATTATAAATGAAATTGGCTTTGTGTTCTATCAGTTGTGTGCATCTAATTTTATTAGACGCACAGATTCATTCTGTGGAACATGGGAGGGAAAAAAAAAAAAAAAGAGTCAGTTTTGCATATCTCGCAAAAGTTTTGCGAGATCCTGAGTTACTTTTGCGAGATCTCGCAAAACTTTTCAATATTAGGACATACACTTCGCGTTAATCTTGATATGGCAGTGTCCGTGAGGATGAAAGGTTTGGCGAGAGACTGCCAGCAAAAGTCGCCTTTATTTATAATTCAGCGGTTACTGTTGGCTGTAACTAGGCCCAAACTGTACAGGCATGAATGAATGAACCCGGCTGACAGTCTCACTCTCACGCCATCACTGCTTCACTCGACTCGCACCCCAGGCTGAGAGGAGAAGGGGGCGGGGCAGCGCTGTGTGTGTGACGATCGAGTGAAGCAGTGACAGCGAGACAGAGAGAGAATCCCCCGCCTGCCCTTTTTCTTCTGTTACAACCTGTCTGACCATGGCAGAAAGCTACATGCAATACACAGCAAGCAGAGGGCGCCCATTATCCCACAAGTGGAGCAGTGCGGTAGGCGTTGCTGCGGCGATCGCAATGCGTTGGGGGGAGGGGGGCGGTCATGCCGCCCTAGATGAAATGCCGCCCTGGGCGGCTGCCCATGTCGCCCATATCAGAAACCGCCACTGGTTATATCATCTGCACTTTGCTCCAAAAAAAAAAAGGATTCTGAGGCAAGCAACATTTTTTTTAATGCAAACAGCATTTGAGATTGCGACAGGCCGTGCGTTAAAACTACTGTAAAGAACTTGCCAGTCACAGCCTTAAAGTCTCCTCAGGCAGTTAAAGCCACAACACTACAACCATGAATGGCATCCCAGCCTTGGTCTACACACACATCATTCCACACATTACTCCCTTCAGCTCCCCTTTTGATGTGTCAGAGAGAGAACTAGCCACTGTTCCACTGTTTTTTTTTTTATTATTATTGCTCACACAGCAATGTGTGTGTACATATATGACTGTGTGTGTGTGTGAGAGAGCAGCAAAGTGTTTGCTCTTCAAAGGCAGCAAAGGGGGTGCGCTACTTAAGGCCTATTAAACCTGGAGCTCTGCTCATTGTAGCTGGGAGAGAGAGCACTGCGTGCTGAGGCAGACAAAACGGTGAAGGCATACCTTTGAACTGGAATCATGTGGGAGCTCACATTTTCACAAGTGCTGCAGAACAGAAAACAATGTTTTGGAGAGTCCCCTGATATGTGTTTTTTTTTTTTTTTTTCTGCTAAGGGCCAGCTAACAGAGAATCTGTTATGGCTTTGCCCTGACGGTGTGATATTACAAGCTCACAGTACATAATCCAACATACTGCAAGTTATTAAAATATGACCATAGCAGCTCCCCGAGGCTACATAAACCGTCTCTCTCTCTCTCTCTCTCTCTCTCTCTCTCTCTCTCTCTCTCTCTCTCTCTCTCTCTCACACACACACACACACACACACACACACACTGGTATACATTCCTGTGGCACACATGGGAATGCACTGTCCATACTTCTCTCTCACTCTCTTTCTCTAATAGCACATTCTCTAGACCCAAGCTGCACTGTGGCTCAGCGGCTGTTGGCACTGTTGCCTCACAGCACGTCAGCTCTGGGTTTGAACCTAGCGCTTTGTGCGGGATTCATCTGAGGGCTCCATTTCGACCACAGTTAAACCATACCGAGATCAATATTCTCTCTAAAATCCCTTAACCAAGGTACTGGCTTACAGCTGGAGTTTTGCATTTCATGGTGACTGCACGTTGCTCCTGACAGTTAGGATGGGTTAAATACATAGAATCAATTTCCCAAAGGGGATTAATGAAGAAAAAAAGAATCCAGGCACGAGCACGCTCTTTGATTTAAAGCTGCATTTCAGTTCATATCCCACTATGGAAAGATAAAGATAAACGTTGCCCACAAATCAATACTCTGATGGAATTTCATACTTTCATTACACACCTCTCGCTGCAGCTAATTGTCCCACAAGGTGAAGAGAGGCATGCCTCAGGAAAAGGCTACCAGTGTGTATGTTCCTCTATGTCACTGGATACAACTGATAAGCATATAAGACACAGCTCTCTTAGGAAGCAGGAAGTGAGTCAGACACGCCGAGACTGATCTGTACCACATACATATATACATATATATATAGGGAATCTAAAAAAACAGAATGAAAAATTATCACAACCTACAGGGTGGTTTGTGCAAAAGCAAAGTTTGGCTGGATTGATTTTCAAAACCCATCCCAAATAAGAAGAAGCGAGTTGAGTGCAAGGGCAGCAGTAATGATAGATTTCCCTGTATTGGATTCTTTTATAGAGTGGGAGTGGAACACTATTGTTAGATCATAATTCAGACAACCTGCTTCTTTCAACTATAGTAGATGAGTCTCCCAGGAGGGTACTGTTGTAGTCATCTGCATTATTATGTGTGTGCTTGCATGCTCACACATAATGCACCCACATCCACATATCCACACACACACACACACACACACACACACACACGCACGCACACACGCACGCTCTTTAGGCTCATACAATTTTGGTGTTCGTGCAGTCCCCGGGGCGCAGAGCCGAACAGGAGATTTATGTTCTCTGTCGTCCAGACACGGTTCTCCCGGCTAGCTCCCCACTCATTAGAGCACCTACATGGTCATACATGTTACTCTAACAAGCTGTATAAAGCCTCCCTCTAAAGCCTGATGGATTCAATGGGTGGAGTGAGTTCCCTCATTGCAAGAACCCCAAAGGAGACTTCGCAATGCATGAAGCATCGCAGAAACAACTTATCTCCATTGAAGCGGGAGGAAGGACTACAGTGTTGTTCAGTCATCCATCATGGTTAGATACATTTATTAGGACTTAGTTTAATGATCCTTTCCTGGACATGGAGATGCACTTAAATTAAAATGTTTGGTTTGAGTGTAAAACTGAGGCCGGGAGCCCCTGTTATCTCTGCTGCAACTGCAAGTGAAGCGGGAGAGCGTGTTTGCTAATCTCTATAGTTACCAGATATGAAATGAGTGTCATACTCGTTCTCGCTCAGTTGCAGAGACTGTAGCAAATATGAAGGCCAAATGAACAAACAGATGAGTTGTTTGCGAACTGCTCTGCGCACAGGGTTTATCAGTATTGTTTCTAATCTGCTCGATAATGAATCCAGTGTCTATTTTACAACCCATGCATGACTGGCCACGGTATGTGCACGTGTGTGTGTGTGTGTGTGTTGATTACAGCAGAGCCACTGATACATCTTCCAATGAGATCTGTTCTCTTTGGGGGAATTGACTGCAACGTAAAAGGAGTTGTGCTTTGTTATAAATTTAATTTCTTGTGAAAGCTCGGGCAATAAGTGGTAATATCACTGCCAATGAAGCTCATTTCATCTAAGTCTGCACCCTGGGATTTAATCAAAAATCCTTTAGCTGTTCTCTTACAAGTGTTGAGATCAGGCTCTCCACTACAGAGGAATACATTATAATGATTTCTGTAATGGAGACATATTGCATGTTCTCATACTAACTGTTGAGGCTCTGATCAGAAAAATAACTGACCCAGCCGCAGTTAATAATCTCCCACTGGACTTGTTTTTATTTTCTTCTTTTTATAGGCAAGGCAACAAAGTTGCACACAGGTGAAGGTTGCAATGAAGCAGCCATTAGATGGTAAAGAGAGATGGGAAGACAACCAGCCAAGCATTATTTACAACTTAGTGAGTGTAAGACAGGCTGAAGAGATGCCCCTACATGCTCCACACGGCCCATATTTCAAACACAGCTATCAAGAAGTGGCAAATAAAACGTCTGCAGTCAAATTTTACAGACCAGTAAAGTGTAACTTAATAAAGGCGGTGAAATGCATGGTGCATTGACTGCTTGTACAACAACACAGTGATTCCAGAATGATGGAGGATGCCATTAACAGCATCATTAATGAGCCAACTCAATGCCTTTGTAATCAAATGAATCCATTCAACGGCCTAACTTATTCAAACAAACAGTGGGGAGTGAAAAGAGCGGTGATAGCACAGGCACAGCCGGCAGTATGTTCCTCCCAAGCCTTTCCTGATTAATCGCACTACAATTTTTGTGCGCTAGGTCATTCACCTCGGCAGTTCTGGCACCGAGCAAGAGTTGGACGGATCTTGGAAAAGTGCTGTTTATCATCGCACCAAGCCCAGGCTTTTTTGAATGTAGCACAAGTCAATTCATTCATCCTAAAAGTGTTTGAGTTGGCATGCCGTACAGGTTTTTAAAAAGATATTTAGTGATCTGGAGAGAGTTTTACTTTTCTAACACAACATCCAAAGTAAACCTTTTCATTTCCAATGAGAGAGGATCAGCAAGGCACAGACAGAGAGCAGTGCCATTGTAAATTAATCAGGTTTGTGGAGGAGAAAGAGGAAGAAAGCATTCTTCAAATGAGACAAACCCCAGCCCCAGCTTGATGCCGGCAAACCCTGGCTGTGTGATATGGCCAGCTTCCATTCTAGAGCCAAGGCAAATTTAGAGCTGATAAAGCTGGCCAGGTCTGTTACAGAGAACCTCTGTGTTATCACTGCTCCGGCCAATTATCTTTACAGATCCCTCCACTTGTGCACTCCACTATCACTCCAGGCCACAGATGAGAGCCAATAAGTATGTAGGAGTATTTTTCTTTTAGGGAAACAACAGCAAAGTCAAGTTGAGTCTTGGCTGTGTGATTGGGATTCCACCACTGAGTCACTGTCAGATTTGTGCCTTTCTCTTTTTTTCTCTGTCTCTCACTGGGGACTACAGTGACAGAGACTGTTGTGTGTGCAGCCTCTGTACAAGCTGCTCTGTCTGGGGGACACCAAGCCAGCCTGGCTTCCCGGCCCCCTTCATGGAGACGGTGCTGGGTTTAATTATTCCCAGCTGTGCCTCGTCTCCCTCCCCAGCTGGGCTCTGCGTCCCAGTGTCCTCTGCAAGTATGCCACCTTCAGCGAAGTCAAGGTGAGACACAAAGATGAGTGTACCCACACGCAGAGCTGGTGCTGTGGCTGATTCAAACCCACACAGAGAGACTCTCCCTCCAAGAACAGAGACAAAATAACATGAACTCCAGTTGGTACCGAAGCTTAATTTAGTCTTGCATTGTTCTGCAGGTTCATTCAATTTGAATTATAATAACTGATTTTACATAAAATTGCACTTGGAGGAGTGTTTTGTCAATATAAATAAGTGTTTCCAAAGTTATTGTGCTTGAAAGATGACAGAGGAAGTAAAAGAAAATAACAATATTTAGACTTTTGTGTAAATTCTTCTGCAGTCAGTGACTGCCTGGACATCAGCAGATCCTCTGTAGTCACCTTGATGGTGATTTCCTGGTTCTGTACTGCACACACATTTTCAGCTCTTGCTTTTTGTGTGGGGGGTCTCTCTGCCTTCAGTCTGCTCCCAAGCAAGTGGAATGCAGCTCAGTCAGGTTGAGATCAGCTGATTGGCTCAGGCAGAGGATTTCCCGCCTACACATTTAAAGGCGATTTGGTTGTGCGCTTTAGTATTATTGTCCCGCTGAATTATGAAATGTTCAGCATGTTTTTGATGCATTTGGCTGAATCTAAGCACACAAAAATCCTCCTGTGAACTACTGCATCTATCCTGCTGCTTTCATCGTCAGTGAAATAATCAGCGGATGCCGGTGTGGCAGTTCCAGTGGCAGCCATAATGATGAAGGGGTGCTTTAATGGTCCGCTGTTCTTCTTCATCCCTTTGACAGAGGTGAGGTTTTGTTTCATCAGACCGTAGAACGTTGTTCCACAACACTGCCTCACTTTTGTACATTTTTGTGAACTGATGCTTGGCCTATCTGCTTCTGAGTCTTACCAGATGTTGCACGCTTACATCGTGGAGACCGTTATGGTTTTGTGCAGCCATAATTTTTTTTCTGTTTTGTTTTTTTAACTATTCAAATGAGTTCCCAATTTTAAGTTTCTTGTTTGCACAAGCATTTTTTTTTTTTTAGAAGGAAACCAACTGTTGATTTTACCTTTGATATCTTTCTCTGACAGATCTTGCCATGTTATCTCATCTTATTCACGCTCTCTCTCTCTGAGCCACTTTTGAGCTCTTTTATGCATGAAGGAAACTTTGAATCAACACACACCTGGCTGAAAAGGATATTGTGGCAGTTTCCAATTACTTATGAATCTTGCAGTCTGGGAACCGTGTGGTTAAAATAGCTACATCTCCCACGCAGTTTTTTTTTCATCACAGGCAGAAACCTACTCAAATTAATGCTGAAATGATTTTATTTCAAATTAAATGTACCGAATCTCAGGGAGCGGGGACATGACACGTGGAACTGTCCAAATACTTGCATGTCTTCATGCTTTTATGTCAGTTTCGCTGAGCTGGATTGCATTAATACATAAACACCATCCAGAATATTTAGTATTCAATGTTACCCAAGCCAGCTGTCAAGATTAAATGCCGTCCTGGTGTTTTTAGCAGAGAAACCATTTTCACGGGTATCTCTGCATCTATTAAGACGAGCCAGAAACACCAGCATCTTTCTAAGAGCACCAAAAATATGGTCAGTTATCTCTTCCAGGTGTCTTTTACAGGTCATTTTTGCAGCCTGTTGCCATGGTACCAACTTTTTTAAAATAAAGGTTAAATTAAATGCGATCTGCTTTAAATACCTCACAGAGTTTTGATGCTGTAAAACTGAGCAGTTGGATTTTACAAAGTTGGATAAATAGAAGCAGGCTGATCGTCTCCCCCGTCTGAATTGTATTCATCTACAGTAGATATACATATTGGGAAATCATATTTAATTGACCAATTAAATGAACAGTATTTGAAGTGTGAAGTCAGAATGTTAGACTCACTGCATAAAGTATTTAAAAAAATAACAGTGTGACCAGCATGTTACCCAGTTCTTCTTGTTTCTGTGAGTGTTGCTGGGCGGAAGGACAGCAGCACATTCATCATGCACACTTTTCGCTCAAAACAGATGTGATTGTTGAGATAACAGAGCAGCGATGCCGCATACTGTTTTCAGAATGAGGCAAATGCTTATGAAAGCTGTCCCTGCGTGAAGCGTTTGCGTGACCACTGCTCTGGCAGTTTTGATTGAATCCCAATCTGACTGAGTTTGACTTGGTCCATCTGTGCGACTGTCCTTGGCCTTGGTTTAGGGTTTGGGGTAGAAGGGAGGGGTGCAGAGTTATCACACTGAGAGGCTGTTAGGGTCATTACAACCCTCTGCTTCGATATTTCCATTTTTTTGATGGGAGCCAAATGTTGTGCTGGAATCCCTGTGTCTGTCTGTCTTTGTTCCTGTCTCTCACCATCCTGTCCAGGGCTATGCCAGCACAGCTGTGAGCGGCAGCGTGTAATAAAAGTCTAATGCGAGCAGCTGCTGGGGGTTTAAACTGTAATGAGATGGTGTGTGAGATTACCACACTTCGCTAGTCGCTGAGAGAAAGCCTGGCACCCCTACAACACTGTCCCCCCCAATGGTACAATTACACTTTAGATATGGTTAATAGAATATCCACACAACGCCTGTAAGCAAGATGCATAATGAGCTTTAGCTCTGCCTCTTCTCCCTCTTTTTATCTGTCTCTCCATCACTCGCTCTCTCTCTCTCTCACATGCCCACAGCTGCATGGAACGTCCACCCCAAGGAGCTGCTGTAAACTATGAAGGGCTGATGTAGGAAACAGAGACAGTGTTTTTGAAATCAAAGGCACGCCTAGTCAGAAGATTCCCACAGAGGGGGACAGTTTTTTTTTCCCCTTTTTTCTTTTTGTTTTTTCAGCGCCTGATCGCTGGAAACACAGTTCGCCTGCTTACATCAACCCAACAAATAATTCAGGCCTCAAGTCATGAATAGTTGAAAGCCCTGTGTCAACTTCATTAGTCATCACGGGGGGGAGGTTGTGGTGGAGGGGGTATGCATACCCACATGGTGCCCATACATTGAATGGCAGGTTTACAATAGAAAGGAGGCTTGCTATGGAGCTGCTTTAGGTCTGCTGTGGAGCCTTTGTTACAAGCTACTTTATCATGCAAAATCTTTTTTCCTCCTCCATTATTGTCTTGCTTATTTTCCACTGCCACCTCTTCTCTTCTCTTCTCTTCTCTTCTCTTCTCTTCTCTTCTCTTCTCTTCTCTTCTCTTCTCTTCTCTTCTCTTCTCTTCTCTTCTCTTCTCTTCTCTTCTCTTCTCTTCTCTTCTCTTCTCTTCTCTTCTCTTCTCTTCTCTTCTCTTCTCTTCCTGTGTCATCCGATTATTAGAGCTCTATCCCAGGCTTGATACGATGAATGTAGGAACATAAAAGTCCTTGTTATGATTCCCGCACCTCTTCTGAGGTTCTCTGTAATGAAAGTTCAGGGTGTCTGGGTGTGAGGCGTATGTACCTGTCATAGCAGTGCTGCGATAATAGGCCCATTGGTGCCACTGCCTCATCGTGGCGGATGAGGAACTCCTCTGAATGCATACTGCTATTCATTACCTCATGCAGAAAGGCTAAACTCCAGATTCACGGCTCTGTAGGGCTGGATATTGTGAACGTGACCCCAGGGAGCAGAGCAGTGGAATTTCAATACACCACTCGGCCAGTATTATTCCACACCTGAATGCAGAGCCTTCCAGACAATTAGTGGAGAATTATAGCAAGGGAGGTGTTGGGTAATTTACAGAGTCCGTCTCGCCTCTGCTCTAGCCCTGGCCTTGCCATCCGTGCAAGGATATTACACATTTTGCACAGCAGGGAGATTGTGAAGCCGCTGGCAGGAGAAAGAAAATGGATGCTCTCAGAGGGCTTAAATGGGAGCAAACTCCATTTCTACAGGTATTTAGGAGATGTCAAGTGAGGCAGCTCCTGCCTTTCAGAATCTTAAACATTATTGTTAAGTGTGTGCGCATCAGCCTGATGTCTGCCTCCTTTTTTTGCAGCTGCATTCACATGTCTGGGTTTCACTGCAGGTACAGCTGTGCGATTTTATGTGCAGCAAATGGCCTGTCACTGTTGCATACTGTAACTGTTTTATCAATCCAGCGCAGATGAGCTCCATCCCATTATAAATGCAAAGGATGATCAAGTCATTAAAGTAATGTTTGAGCCTGGGCCGTGGATAGGCAGCCTTATCAGTGAATTCCACCATCCCTTTCATTAGCCCACCTCGTCTTGTTATTATCATCAGCAGCAGATATCGTCTGGTGGAGATAACGGTTGTCATTTAACTGCACTGCAGCCCTTGATTAAAGTGCTCTATTAAGTGACATACTGTTGTTATTTTTGCCATGTATCCATCTCTTCATCTACACAGAAATTTGGGTGATTATGATATGGCACGAACATAATGAAAAGTTGAGCACAATCTCCAATCGGGCGCCATCGTCAACTGCTGATGAGATTAAATGACCAAACATCTAACCAAATGCTTCAGCTAATGCATCAGTCTGCCTCACTTCTGTTTGCCTTGTCATCTTGTCGTGCGATGCCGCAGCTCACCGCTCAATGTGGAATGCTCATTGCCACATGAGATCTTCATAGTATCCCGGCTCTCTCCCTCCAAAACGTGTGTTCCAGCTGTTACCACTCTCTGGAGTTGTGAGGTTATAATGAGCATGGAAGCAGCTGCTTCCTCCTACAGTAGAGGCCCCAGCCTCTCTAATCCTGATCATTAAGAGAGGAAAGGGTGTGGGGAGCCAGAGCGCAGAGACTTGTGGGCCTCAGCACTCCAGGACAGGCTGCGGAGACTTGGGTTACTCGACCATTTTATTAGTCCAGCCAGTAGGTATAGGACCCTATTGATCTGCCTGAAGTGGTAAAAAGAACCAACTTATGTAAGGCAGCTGGAGCAATGACTACAAAGAAGCGCTGCCAATTTAGCTTCCGCCCATCACCGTCCAGACTGAGCTCTGAGTTTGGACATTCAGCCGAAAAATTTGCCTCCATTACACTGTGAAGTTGCTTACCCAAGATTAAGACACAGTCGCCTGATATTTCTGTATTCTCTCAGCTTTAACGTCACCATGCATAAACTCAATCTTACACAGAAAATATCAGATTATGAAATATTTATGTTCTGACCTTTCTCAGTAATGATTTCATGATTTAATTTTCTCTGGCTTTACCTTAAAGTGCTGAGAGAATACAAAACAGACCAAAGCACCAGGCATGGGGGGGGGGGGGGGGGGGGGGATCTATAGAGATGATGACATTTGCATTCAGCTTGTAAATATCAACAACACTCAGGCAGATTATTCATAGGTCTGGACTTGCCTGTTCCACAAGTGTCTCTCAATAATCCTTCAGACACTGCCAAAGACATCTCTCTCTGTCTTTCATTCTCACTCAGCTGAAACAGTTGAGTGAGTGAAGTTTAAAATGTCCTGATACCCAATACAAAAGCTGGAAATAACAGACCATGAATGCAGCGCCATTTAAACAAAATATGCAAGCACACACCATGGAATGTACCAGTGTAAAGTTAATAGAGTTACATTTAGAATAACAAGCCCGCTCAACCTTGTCATGGTTCAGTCGATGCGAAACTGCACCCAGAGCTGTGTCTCTAACAAGGCAATGTCTTTGGAGATATTTTATGTAGATTAGTTATATGCTAATTTGAAGCATGACCTCACTGTTTGCCAGAGAAAGTCTGTCTCCTTTTTTGATCTGCATATTAATGCCCAAAGAGTAGATGGAAGTTGAGACATGAAAAGGTTTAATAAAATCAGCAGGTAAAACGCAGCCTCATAATTAATCCAGCAAAGAGGAAGTCTTCCACAGACAATGGCCGCACCTCAGATTCATAATTAGGCCCTTTATTGATATTCCACAGCCTCTCTGGCACATCACCTGAAACAGTGATTAATCTCTCGGTAAGAAAAAAAAGAGAGGCAGAGAGAGAGAGAGGCGTGCTTAACTTCCTCCTGTAAGACTGGCTTAACTGAGCAGAATCCTGAATTATCTCAACCAGAATCATAACCCCCACCCATGTGATGAATACACAAACTGGCAAAATTACTAACCAAACTCATTTTTCAGCTCCAAAACACAAATGTAGGTGAGGTTCACGGGACGGGCCGCAGCTTTATGTGTCATTGCGTTTGCTCTACCTAACCTCTCCTGACACCTGGAGTCAGGGACCCCCCTCTAAATGTGTAATATTCAATCTTCCTGACAGCTCTGCTAATGACCAGAAGGAACCAAAACAGAGGTAATAGGTGAGCCTCAAAATTGCTTTCAAATTATCCCTGATAATGATTCCCGTCCAAGTAATAAACTCTGCTGTGAGAGAGTGTGTGTGTGTGTGTGTGTGTGTGGTTGTGTGCGTGTGTGAGTGGCAGTGTGTTTATGTCGGGGGAATGTAGAATGGCAGGGCTAATTATCAGCACTATTAAAGGTAAGTACATCCAGCTGCATCCCGGACAAGTCCTAATGAAGGACAGCAGACAAGCTGGACTCTTTCATCTGTCTGCTGTTGTTGGTCAATATCCACACCTCTGGACCACCGGCCTGTCTGTGATTCTGCTCCGACTCGGAGGAGAAAATTAAACTTCGCACTGTGACACAGGTTGTATTTCTTTAGTGGTTGCTTTCTTTTCCATTTGTCCAGCAAAGGAGGATTTTATGATAGATCATAAAGTTTTCATTTGAAAAACGTGATATATTAGGTTGATTTTTTTGCTTTTATAAATTTTCGGATATCATATCAAACTGAGCTGATTTCAACTGTCTGTTGTTTATTTTTTTATTTTATTTGTTTATCTCTTTATTTTGTCGGTCTGACTATAAGTCTAAAAAGTTTATTATCAAACATGCTTTATCTGCTAAAATTGTAACCAGTCTGATCATAGCTCTCTAAAATCCTTTGATATTTAATAATTACCAGATCAACATTTGAATATACCTAAACAGTTATAATGGAACATAAATGTAGTGCAAATGTACTTGTGCCTATATAATCTTGTCATCTGTCCAAAATTACTTCCATAAGGTTTCAGACAGTGCCTCACCAAACAGCTCCCATATAATGTGTTTTATTAGCTGTGTAAAGTTTTGAGCACAATCCTTTATCCCTCTTCTGACAAATACACACAACCCATATAAGAAAACACATGAAATATGTAAGCATATGAATAAATGTATTCCAGGGATCTATAAAAGTCTCGGGCTGTGCAGCCTCAAGTCTCTTTATCTCCTTTTATATGGAATTAAAGATGTAACACAATAGGTACAAAAATGAAACATCTGAAAGTGAAACGCACAGACCCCACAGACATAAAAAACCAGTGTTACTGTTGGAGACATGTCGTGAAGTATTCAATTACAAAAATGGTGTAATGTCAGAGTCCTTATTAAGACCCTGAGAGGCAAAGATAGGCAGCGTATATCTTCAGAAGTCTGATGCAGAGCATTGAACTCGAAGCAGTGGACAGTGAAAAAAAAAAAAAAAACAAGAAACTGATCTGGTAGCTGTTTGGAGTGAGACTCAACATGTTCTTACATCTGCTGTTTACCTCATCCCACACCCTTGCTATTGAATTCTAGGGTATGTGTGATTTTTCTCATTTTCCCTTTTCAGACAGCGCTCCCACCCCGTTAACATCACTTTCCAGCATCTCCCAACACACACACACACACACACACACACACTTATATAAATTTTTTTTTAATTGTTCACAGCCTATTAGTATTTTCTGATCTGTCACCTCTGTGAGATTAGAATTCACAGAGTTTTCGTCAGGTTTAAGCACCACAGGGGTTTGTTTGTAGTTACTGAAGCAAAGACACCAACACTGATTGTTGGTAGCAGACAGGAAATAGCAATTTTTGGTGTAAAGTCCAATTTAGGTTTGTCACACTGTTTCCACCTCTGCCTCTGAGAGAGAGAACAGCCGTAAGGCTGGATGCCTGTCAGGAAAATGTGCATTTCAACCAACTTAAAAAATGAGAGCTTCAACCATGTTCTTGAGTAGTTACCCATAATGCCACAGTGCCATACCAAGTACACAAATTCCAGGTAACACAGAGTCAGAAGCTGTTAGTGTTGGATGGTCCCTGTCACTTACGCTTATGGCACTGTGTTTTTTTTCTACACCGAAGACTGCAAATGCTTTTCATCAGGTTAGCAAGCTGCTCTGTTTCTGTGATCTATGCATTAAATTTCCTGTGTGTAGAAAGGATTTTTTTTTTTTTTTGCATTCCATATGATAACAAAAACACTTATTCCCCTTTAGATACTGTTACATGAGTGTATAGGAAGTCCTGGCTTAAGATACCTTGTTCTACTGTGGAAAGACTGCAGACCTTTTCCCTCTATCTTCTTGTAGGGAATGTCTTGTGCCAAAAAGTAAAGAAATGGGCTTATTTTTAACAAATAACTGTTTCTTCTAGACCACAGTTCATTGCATTCACAGTGCTTCAGTGCAGTACGTAAGCCAAAGTGCAATTCATCAGTCTCTATTTCTCCTCTAATGCATGTAATGTAGTAGTTTGTACATTTCTAATCAGTGCAGCGTATACATCACTGTCAACATGCAGCACCCCGCCGACTTGTTTCTTTTCTCAGATTACAACCATTGTAATTGGTCGTGCATTTCCAGAGCTTGTGAATTATGAATGATATAAAATATTTAAAAACCAGCATAGAACAACAGTTGAAAGGGTTTCATGATCAAGCTAAGTATGTGGTGGTCTGTACTTAACTAAATGAGACCAGAGCTGTGCATAGTCTAACTGTCTGACCTCTACACTGCACATTTATTTTCCAAACATATGTTGGCTATTTCGGCAGCTCTGGACTGTGAAACTGAGACAGGAGGAGAGAGGTCTGTCGAACATGTGAGCATGATCTAACTGGCTGTGAATACAGGGAACGGACCAGCGGTTAGTGGTTGAGGAGAAAAGCTAGCAAACTGACTGACATGTTTGTGTGATCTGATGCAGATTTTTCTCTGCAGGTCTGGGTAACCCAGGGCCTTCGGGCTATGAACTTCCAATCATTTCCAAAAATGCATGAGAACACACACACACACACACACACACGCAGCCACACGCAATTATACCACCAATCCCCACCAGCATAAACACTCATAAGGTACAGCTGTTCTACTGTGTCTGATATTAAATGACAAGGTGACTTGGTGTCCTATGGGCCACCTGAGAGGTAGGGCTCTGCAAGGGGACACAGCAATCTATTCTCCTCAGTGCTGAGAGGAACTTACTCAAGCAGAGCAGCAGTTATTTCCCCACTCTGCTCTGCCCCTGATCCCTCCCCGTTTGCCTTCAAGTCAGCACCAGTTAGCAGTTCCTTCAGTGTGTGCGTGTGTGTGTGTGAATGCAGACGCGTGAACATGTGTGTGCGATACTGTGCACCAGGCTAATTTCCACCACCATGCACTGCAGTGTGTTACGAGCATTCTCCAGGATATTGATGTGCTGCATATTAGGGAGCAGAGTGAATCAGTGCTGTGCGCTGTAAATATTCTATTGTCACTTTAATGCCTCTGTCAATGGCTTTGTCCGGGGTAATTCTGTCCCCTGTAGCTTCCACACACTTCACGCGCACACATGCAGGCATTTAGACTGAAACAGAGAAAATGAGGGGGGGAGACAGAGAGGATATACACACATACATCTCCTGCACACACACACACACACTCTTTGCCTGAGGTTTTTTCTTCCCGTCACAGATGATCAGGCCCAGTTCTGGCTTTAGCACATCTCTGGCCAACCCCTGGTCCTGAAGCCAAACTGTTAAAAGACATTAAGTCAGCAGAGAGACGCGCCACTGCTTCCTCTCTCTGCTAACCACAGGACACTAAAAGTGTGTGTGTGCATGCGCACGTATGTGTCTGTACCATGGAAACGGAGAGACTTTAGGCTAAGATCTGCACACATGTGTATCCTAATGAGTCTTTGCATGTATTGCCGCATGTGTAGCCCTCTCCTCGCTGAGGTCAGATAGAGGGGGCAGAATATTTGGAGCAGCCTTCCGGTCTCTCTGGGCGCACCACATGCCTGTCGCAGCTCAGTGAGCAGACTGTGAAAAGCTTATGTAAATGACGAGCCGCTCAGATGTGAAATCAGCTCTGTATTAAATTGTTTTGTTCCACTTGTCAGAGCTGATTAGTCCAAAAGCTCTCCAAAAGCTGCACAGGTATTGTGTTGATTGTATTCATATAGGAGCATGTGCAGAAAGAAATGCGTGGATCACTTCGGGGAAGAGCATCTGTGTAGGTAGCAGGGTGCAATTGCTCTCTCAAGTGTGATCACTAGTCAGATATCTGATGGCAGATTAGTGGATTCTGAAGATGCTGGATGGCCCCTCACAGATGTACACTGATTGAGATCTGCCCCCATACGAATCCAGAAACACTCCACTTGTCTCTTCAAAAGAGGCCATTTTCACTCCATTACAAAGCCCAGATCACAGGCTCCATTAGTCTAACCTTAGTTCACTTCTGAGAGAGCCTCAGAGCTACATCCCCCCAACCTTGCCCTTCTCTATTACTCTCTCACACACACATACACTTCTGGGATTCAGCACAGGTGACACTGTTTTTTCAATTCTGTGCTCGAATAGTGGGGGCAAATTAGAGTGAAAGAGGGAGGTATGTTAGAGAATTTTTGGGATGTGAGAGAGAAAGCAAGGAAGCAAAATTGAGAGGCGTGTGCAGAGAGAAAGAAAGAGCGCGAGAGAGGCAGTGAGAAGATTGCAGCACTACGTCTGGAGGGCTCCCAGCATAAAGCAGGTCTTTGAAAAGGGCAGACAAAGAGAAAAGGTCTCGGCCAAATACCTGAAAGAATGTTGAGAGGAAAGAGGAGCGCGGCCAGAGGGAGATAAGGCAGTTAGCCGCACACTGAGGCAGCTCCTGTGTCATTGGATCAGGTTCCCCTCGCTCGCGTTTGTATGTGTGTGTCTTTGCATGTGCTCATCTGTGTGCTCGTCCATTTGAGCGCTGAGCTCGAAGCCGGCTCTGCCGACATTCCGGAGTGGTCTGCTTCTGTTCACGGTCCAGTGAGGTCGCTGACAAAGCTATGATGGGCGAGGCTGTGTGTGGCGCCTCCAGGGCGAGCCCAGGTTGGTCAGACAAGACCCGGACTGCAGATGTGAACCGCAGCATCAGGTCAGACTACAGGGTAATAGAGGTATAACAAAGTCTCAATATTTCTGTCAAACCCAAGAGAATCCAGCTTCCCATGTGTCACTTTTTTCAAGCTCTTCTCCTGGGCTTCAAAGAATCTGAAGATGAGAGCCCTCTTTGAAAATGATTTTCAAGTCTGTGCTTTATCAGTGTGTGGGAAATCACCCTCTAGCTATTTTGTAAAGCTTAGGTACCTTTGAATATACTAACAGAGCCTTAGGATAAAGGGATCCACTGAGCTACCAGATCGGCAAGCCAAAATGAGGCGCAAACCAGCATCTCCCTGTGCTGGTGTGGCAATGACAACAAATCTGCCACTATATTAGAAGTGGATAATATGAGTATCGAAACAAATCTAAGCAGTTATTAGTTGTGATTGAGGTCTGATAGCAATTAGTCTCACTCCAGCACACAGACTGATTCCTGTCTAATGATGTCATTGACCTTGTCACCTCCCAGAGGTCAAAGTGTCCATGTTAAACCATGCGTAATGGTTCCGTGTTTAGACTACAAGGGCCTGTCCAGCTAAATGGTGATGGATCGCTTCTTTTTGCTGCTGGTGGTGTGTGTTGCATCAGATGATACGGGTCTCAACATGATACGCAGTTGATTAAATCAATACTCCAAGGAAATATGTGGTGAGCTCAATTTCAGTCCAATAACACAAGGGCTTTAGTTGCGTGTGCGAGTGTGTGTCCGCGCATGTATGTCTCTCTGTGTGTTCCCCCGAGGAGCATTTACACAGTACACAAAATAAAGGACAAGGACATTGTGTTTATTTTCAATATGCTTTTTCAAATGAGGTCATCAACAGGAAATAAAAAAAAAAAACATCATTCAAAAACACATCCAGTAATGACAGGCTGGATGACAGTGTAGTTATTTACTGCCCCTGGTTTCAAAATCATAATGGTGAGATGGAAAAATTTACAAAGAACCCAAAATCGGCTTATACAAAAACTCTAGAATATTTTTCTATTTTCCTTTACTTGTTTCTTAGTTTTGCTTGTTTGAGCTGAATGAGGGAAACAGAGACATAAAGGATGGCTGAACTGGGTGCAGAATAGTAGATCTGAAAGAATTTCCACCCATATGGCCACTGCTTTTTGTCGGGGACTGTTAGCTGGACAGGTGCTGCCCTTAGGCAGTGCACATTAACAAATGCAGGCATGCTGTTCAACGCACCAGCAAAACAGAGCTTAGAACAAGAAAAATTATTTGTGCTAATTTAATGCTTACCTGTATTTTGTCCTTTACCCCTTCCTGTTCCCCTCTTCCCTTCTTTCTGTCTCAGCCCAGCGGTGACCCACAGCAACCTCCAGTCTAATGACTGTTGCAGTTTAACACTCATTAAAGGTGGTCAATTAACCAGAGGGAACAGAGTCACTTTCATTAGACGACTTGTAAAGGTCTATTTTAGTCTGGCTTTAAACACAAACACAAGGAGGGCAGACGGGACGGGGTGCTCGCTGCCTTGACCTTCAGTGCTTGTAGCTTTAGATGCAGGAGATGGGGGTTGGTTTGAAACCTGCAAGAGGAAGAAAAAGAACCTCTGGAGAGTCATTTGTTTTGTTTGTTATTTGTTTTGTTGAACTGGATTCTGTTGGTGTTTTATGGAAACAAACTGAAATGGTAAAAAAAAACAACAACAAAAAAAAAAGCAGCAAAATTGCTGAACAGAGCACAGAAAATGAGATCTCATGAGAGTGAAGATGAAAAACAGAGCCATCTGTGCCGAGGGTTGGCTCTCTAAAGACGATCTGGTCTCGTTTCAATCCTTTGTATCACTCCTTTACAGTAAATCAGGGGAGAGACTTTTTTCTGCGGTCTGAGTTTTTGCGTGTGTGTGTGTGTGTGCTTATAGATTCATGTGCGTGTGTGCAAACACAAATGCAAGAACATCAATTCCCATTTTTTTCCCATTCCTGTAACGCATCATAGAGTGTGTGTGTGTGTGTGTGTGTGTGTGTGTCTGTGTGTCTGTGTGTGAGGGCTGTGTGGATCTGGTTTTAGGCAGAAAGCGTCTCCTGGTCCCAGGCCTCTGGAGTCATCAGCCTGTGAAGGTCAAGTCTGATTCAGAAAGAGACAAGGCAGATTGGCATGGAAATGGAATCTGCTGTCTCTGTGCCAAACGTCCAGACTGACTGACTGGCCTCAGCCTCTCATCACATCCAAGTCTATCCTCTCATCACACCGTGCACTCCTCCTCCTCCTCTTGTGGACGCCTCTGCATACCAATATCAGAATAAGACAGCAGAGGACCGGCTCTGAAACGGGCCTGTTTAATAATCACGATGTCAAACAACGTCTGCATGAAAAGGAGACATGAATCCAGCTGTTAGTTGCAGCAAGAAACCATCTGCTAAAAGCAGAACTGTCTCCTCTCATTGCTTTTTTTTTGTATGTGGCAGATTTAGCCTTAAGACATTTTGAGGCAGTTATTTCATAATGAAACAAGAAATGCACTTATTTTGCTAATGGATTCATAAGCAGCTGCTGCTAAAAGATATTGTTCAAATGTTTATTATATCTTTATGAGAGAAGGCAAGTTAGATGACTTGCATGATGGCTAATGGCTGGTATGTGTGTGTGTGTGTGTGTGTGTGTGTGTGTGTGTGTGTGTGTGTGTGTGTGTGTGTGTGTGTGTGTGTGTGTGTGTGTGTGTTCTGCTGTTGTATGTAATGAGCATGCGCTTTTGATATGAATGAGTGCAGTGAGGCGTGAGATGAGTATGTGCCTGCTGGTATGGAACGAGTCCTTGCACTTCTTGTGTGTGTATAAATTTGTGACTGGACTGTATTTGTGTGTGTGTGTGTGTGTGTGTGTGTGTGTGTGTGTGTGTGTGTGTGTGTGTGTGTGTGTGTGTGTGTGTGTGTGTGTGTGTGTGTGTGTAAGTGAAGGCGAGAGAGAGAGAGCGAGTGTTCACTGGGCTGAAATGGGTCCCTGCCCTTCATGAATATTCAGTTGCTCTCCCCCCACCACGTTCCACTGATGTCTCACTGATGTCAGCTTGCGTGTGGGAAAACGAGTTGGCCCAGTAACAGCACTCCCCTAAAGCTGTTCTTGCTGCTGCAAAGAAGAGGATGTGTTCTCTAGGTCATCCCCAAAACGCAAAGTGTGCTGGTGTGGAGCCAGTAACAAAATACAGATGAGTGAAATGTTCTTGATCTCATGTGGCACTCTTAAATCTAGGGCAGCACTTAGGTCACATGTTTAGGTCAGTCACCCTTCACTGAGGGATTCTCTAATGCATCCTGTCAACTGCTGCGTAGCCACGGCATCGCGGGGAGCACAAAAGCATGTCTGCAGCCGCTCTTGATGCTTCCCGGCTGCTCTTCTCGGTTTTAATTTCTCAGCTGGGTGTTTGTCTGTTAAGCTGAAAAGAGTCAATATAAAAGGTCTGCTTTGCTCTCTTCAAGTCGGGTGACATTGAGAGATCCTTCACCGCGCCACTGACTGAGAGATGTTATTATTCTGACACTGTCATTGTGGAACAGATTTCCAGACAAACACAGTGGCATACACAGACACACACTCACTCTGCCCCCACAGATGTTGCTCAGTATTTAGGTCAGTTAGCGTGCAGATGGGTGGTCAGCAACGCTTGTATTAGCCGGGGTTTACAGGAACTGATACAATAAGCCAGTCAGCTCTCAGTTGCCACCCCGGAGAAACCGGAAGTGGAGCTCTTTATAATCACAACGGACAGTGTTCCCTTACGGATACCAAGCAGCATTAAGGTCCAGTTAATGACTGGAGCCAGAAGATTTAGACTGCTGTGACAATTTAATATACTAAATGAATGCTCCTACTGTAGCTGTGGAAATAAAATTGCTCAGGTGACTAAGTACAGCTTACAGCATGTTACTAGAAGTAGGCTGTTGCTTTTTT